>NC_138296.1:82162500-82502500 GCF_965601325.2 Salmo salar | reverse complement strand
TATAGGAAGTCAAGCCTAGGTTGGCTACAGTCTGTCTGGCTGTGTCTTCAACCAACCAGTCCACATGATCTTTCTGGAGAGGTCTGTATTGTCTATATTGTCTCAGCTACAAAGGCGGTAGAGGAAAGGATTGGAATTTGCACATAGGTAACTGATGTGGAATAGTAAAGCCAATTCCACCATTTGTTTGTCGACACACATGTCCCACATGCAGTCAACTCACTGTTTTAAGCATAATTTCATTTAATCAGCCTAAATATTTTTAAATCCATGACAAAAAGGTAATCCAAACATTCCTAAAACATTATAGTTTATCATGAAAATAACAGCTCATTGTCCCTCAGTGGTTGTGCATCCATAGTGGTTGTGCATCCGTAATTCAAGTCCCTTGGGTGCTGCCATAGAGTTACATTAGAAGTGCCCATCCAAGAGGGCTCAAGATCAGATAAAAATAGATACAAATCTTTACTCATTGGCCATTGGACATAAACATTACACAACAAGTTGGAAATCGCTTATTCAACAATGAGTGGTTTGGAAGGAATCAGTAGCTAACTGCAAGCGTTGCAAAGCATTCACTAGCCTGCTATTCAGTGGAGTGGGTGTGTGGTCCAAGTTTGAGTTTAAAGGTCTCTTTTCAAGCTTAAAAGGATAAACATTCACATGCAACACCATGGCCCAGAAAAGGTTGAATACAGCACGAGTGAATGAGTTATTTATTAGCCTAAAATGTTGAATACATTGGCCATGCTGTCAATCCATCATGACTTCTGCCGCGTTCAAAACAACTGGAAATTTGGAACTGGAAAATCTCAGACTTCAGTGAGTTCAAGACAACTGGGATCTCTGAAAAAAACGAGCTCAGACTGGGAAAAAAAAGTTTTGAACGGTCATCCAACTCACAATTCCAAGTTGGGAACTCAGGCCTCTTTCTAGATCTTCGACCTGAATATCACTGACGTCATTATTCAACCTTGTTTTTTTTCAGAGTTCCCAGTTGTCTTGAAAGCACAATAAATCCAGGGAATATGGGCTTTAATGACAACATTTTCCCACAAAGGACCATCGCACCACTTTCATGTTCAAGTGAGCACAGCACAACAAGGTCCAAAAATGTCTTGAATGCCGCTACATAAATTATGTAATATGCCAGGGAGATATGTAGACTGTAGCTAAGAAAGTAATACTAAGTGTATGTTGTGTAGTAAGCTGTTAGTAGCCCATGTGCCTCACCCTAATAATTTGGTCCCTTTCCCCATCAATTTAGCCTACTGTTCTGACTTAGTGGTCCACATATAGCCTGTTTTAGAGAAATGCCATCATTGAATATTGTAAGAGCTTTCATTGTCTGCTCATATGCCCCCTTTATTTATCCTACGGTTCTGACTTGGTGTCAAGGCTCAAGAGAAGGCCCAGATGCAGACAGTTTCGAAGTAACAAAAGTTGATTACTGAAACAGGGGGGCATGCAAACGACAGGTCAAGGGCATGCAGAGGTCAGTAGTCCAAAGCAGAGTCCGAAAGGTACAGAAAGTCAGGCAGGCTCAAGGTCAGGGCAGGCAGAGGTCAGTAATCCAGGGTGGAATGGCAAGGTACAGAACAATAGGCAGGCTCAGGGTCAGGGCAGGCAGAATGGTCAAAACCGGGAAAGCTAGAAAGCAGGAACAAGAGACAGACAGGAGCAAGGGAAAAAACTTGACGAAACAAAATGAATTGGCAACAGACAAACAGAGAACACAGGGATAAGTACTGTACACTGGGGATAATGGGGAAGATGGGCAACACCTGGAGGGGGGTGGAGACAAGCACAAAGACAGGTGAATCAAATCAGGGTGTGACAGTACCCCCCCCCCCTCTAGGGGCGCCACCTGGCGTCCTAACTGGGCACATACCTGGTTGACCAGGGTGCCGACATTGGAACTCAGCGATGAGGTCTGGGTCCAGAATGTCCCTGGCGGGGACACAGCACCTCTCCTCTGGGCCATAACCCTCCCAGTCTACCAGGTATTGGAATCCCCTGCCCAGTGGTCGAACCTTCAGGAGGCGCCTCACCATGTTTGCCGGTTGGACATCGATGACAGGGAAGAGGGGTAGGCCTATAAACAGGAGATAAAGGGCTGTGAGACATAAGTTTAATCCTAGACACATGAAAAGTGGGATGTATACGGAGGATACGAGGCAACAGAAGACGAACAGGCTAATAATCTTTGAGGTGGGGGAAGGGCCGATAAAGCGAGGGGAAAGTTTGCGGGACTCCACCCGGAGGGGCAGATCTCGGGTGGACAGCCATACCCTCTGCCCGAGACAATACTGGGGTGCCGGGATCCGGTGGCGGTGCACTTGTCGTCGATACCTGGAGGTGGTCTTGAGAAGAGCCGACCGGGCTCTCTTCCAGGTACGGCAGACAAACATCTGGGGCGAGGGTATGCCAACCTCTTGCTCCGGGAAGAGCGGGGGCTGGTAACCCAGGGAACACTCGAAAGGCAAGAACCCAGTGGCAGAGCAGGGGAGGGTGTTGCGGGCAGATTCAACCCACACGAGTTGCTGGCTCCAGGCGGTGGGGTTGGTGGAAACAAGGCAGCAAAGAGTCATCTCCGGGTCTTGATTGGCTCGCTCCGACTGGCCGTTGGACTGAGGGTGGAACCCGGAGGACAGGCTGGTCGACAACCCAATAAGCTTGCAGAATGCCTTCCTGAACCAGGACGAGAACTGAGGACCCCTGTTAGAGACCATCTCCACCGGGAGTCCATGGATCCGGAAGACGTGCTACACCATGAGCTGGGCAGTCTCTTTGGCAGAGGGTAGCTTGGGGAGAGGAATGAAGTGGGTGGCTTTGGAAAACTGGTCCACTTCTGTCAGGATGGTGGTGTTGCCATCAGACAGGGGAACCCCGTGACGAAGTCCAGTGATATGTGAGACCAGGGACGGTGAGGGACCTGGGAGAAGGTCGATCCCGCAGTCATGGGGTCGGTGCAGAGGAAGTGAAGTGGCCCGGGCCTTACTGAAAACCTCCTGGAGGTCCTGGTACTCTGCGAGAATGGCGGAGAGCTCCGGGGCAACTTCCGAGCCTACCGGAAGACGTCCGGGGCAGGCTGTGCTGACTTCAGGCAATGGCCGTGGCAAAAGGGGCTCCAGCCCATGATGGCACCAGCAGTCCAGTCAGTAAGGGGATTGTGTCGCTGGAGCCAAGAAAATCCGAATTCCACGGGAACCTGAGGAGACTTAATCAGCATGAATTGGATAGCCTCGCTGTGGTTCCCTGACACTCGTAGGTTGATGGGAGTGTTATTGTGAGTGACCCGGCCTATAGAGCGCCTTTCCAGGGCTCTATTGTCCATGGGAATGGAGAGGGGCTGAGTGGGGATGCCCAGTTCGGACACCAGGGTAGCGTCCATTAAACGCTCATCGGCCCCAGAGTCAATGAGCACCCGAAGAGATATCAACTGGTTCCCCCACAGCAGGATGGCATGAACAGTGGTGCAAGTAAGGGGAGAGGAAAAGTTATCTGTATGGCCCACCAGAGTACACACCCCTACTGGTGAACCTGGTCTTTTAGTGGACAGGAGGACACGAAATGACCGGTAGTCCCACAATACAGGCAACTCTTCGTGTGAGGCCGGTGTAGACGTTCGGCTGGGGACAGCCTAGCTCTGCCTAGTTGCATCGGCTGAGGAAGAGGGGAATCAGCAGACTTCGGAGACTCTCAGGGGAACTCGGGTAGCCTTGGGTCCTCCGGGATGCCTCGGAGGGGAAGTGGAATCAGACCTCCTCTCCTTCCTACATTCCCGTAGCCGCCCATCAATCCGGATGGTCAAGGCAATGAGCGTGTCGAGATCCGTCGGTAGTTCCCGGGCTGCTAGTTCGTTCTTAACCTCCGGTAACCCATGCGTATCGGAGGTTAAGTGTTCAATGCGTGGTCATGGAATTCAGCCAAGGTCTGAAACCCTTCCATAAGACCACGAAGCAACTCCTCGTGCCTTCCAATGGTGGCTCCTTGGGTCCGAGTCTGCTGGGTGCATCATGGCCAGTTTGTACTGTCAAGGCTCAGGAGAAGACACAGATGTAGACAGTTTCGAAGTAACAGTAAGTTTATTACTCAAACAGTCAGGCAGGCAAACGACAGGTCAAGGGCAGGCAGAAGTCAGTAGTCCAGAGCAGAGTCCGAAAGGTACAGAACGTCAGGCAGGCTCAGGGTCAGGGCAGGCAGAGGTCAGTATTCCAAGGTGGTATGGCAAGGCACAGAATGACAGGCAGGCTCAGGGCAGGCAGAATGGTCAAAATCCGGGAAAGCTAGTAAACAGGAACTAGAGACAGACAGGAGCAAGGGAAAAACACTGCTAAGCTTGACGAAACAAAACAAACTGGCAACAGACAAACAGAGAACACAGGTATAAGTACACTGGGGATAATGGGGAAAATGGGCGACACCTGGAGGGGGGTGGAGACAAACACAAAGACAGGTGAAACAGATCAGGGTGTGACACTTGGTGTACAGGGAGAATACCGTAGTACCGGCCCATGTTCTGAATTCTGTCGCTGTACATTTCAAAAGTGCTGAACAAATAGTTATATTTACTTTGTCTGTCCTAGCTCGCTCATTAATGTCTTAATCGAAATTACGGATTGCATCTTATATGCTCGTCATCCCCTTATTCCATAGTTTGTACATCTCAATTGTCAGTAGAAACCACATTCGTTTATGCAAGTCAGCCATATCAGCTATATTTTGAGGCTGAATGAACTGTTTCGCTGCCAGAGAAGGCTCCGGTGATAACCAGCTGTAGCAGTGGTAAGGATTCACTCCATGGTGCTGAAAAGAAAGCTCTGCTGTCGGGACATCTTTATGATTCACTACATGGTGCTGAAAAGAGAGCTCTGCTGTCAAGACAGCTTTATGTAGGCTTGAGAGTTTGTGGGCAACGTTTGTCACCGTTATAGTGCAATTAATGTATTGTTTAGTGTTGTGTTGTGGCTTTGCTGGCATGCATCTAAGAAAATTAAATAATTTGCTCCAACAAGATTTACATGCTAAAATCACCACTGCCCTGGGGCCTCATTTATTAACAGTGCATACATGTCTAACTAAATTCTGCCGTATGTGGAGATTCTAGGATTTGTGTGCGCCACAATTTATTGCGATGTATCTTTCGCACGCAACATTCAAGTGTGTTTTCATTGATTAATCAGAGCCATATTATATTTGTGACTATATATGGTAAATGTCCTCCACTCACCTTTTACGGTAACAACACCCTAATTTGCTGTATGATTTGGAAATGTAACGGAGTCATGTCCGTTTTTAAAAGAAAGCAGAATAGCAAATTTGATCACATTTCTGTAGAATTACGGCCAGAATGTTTTCATATTTTGCAGTGACTTTTTCAAACAAAACTCTATAGGGAGTACTTAACACTGGCTGCCCATTCTGCAAGATGTATTGTCTATTGAACAATTTTAAAGTAAATGCTGCCTACAGCCCATACAAGAGATTTAATTGATGTTTAATCATTTTTTATCAATACATGAATGTGTTTTGGTCTCATGCCTTGGTATAGGCTCTGAAATGAAATAATATATTTCGTCACGCTACTGTAGCCTGCTAATACTGTCGAGCATGTTTGACTATTGAAGGAGCGATGAATAAATGGTAGCCTAATATTTGTTGTGGAGCGGCAATAATTCATGTCATGTCAGAAAAGGAGAGACATCGAATATGATTATGATTTAGACATATATAATAAAAGTAAAATAAATATATAAAGTGACTGTCACGTCCTGACCAGTATAAGGGTTAGTTGTTATTGTAGTTTGGTCAGGACGTGGCAGAGGGTATTTGTTTTATGTGGTTCGGGGTGGTGTTTTTGTAGAAGTGTATTTGATTTATGTATTCCGGGGTTTTTGGGCACTGTTCTATGTTAATGTATTTCTATGTTTAGTCTAGTTAGTTGTATTTCTATGTTTAGGTTAATGGGGGTTGGACTCTCAATTGGAGGCAGGTGCTTTCTCGTTGCCTCTGATTGAGAGTCCTATATATGGGTAATTGTTTGGTTTAGTGTTTGTGGGAGATTGTTTCTTGTTTTGCGTATGTAAGCCTGACAAGACTGTTGTGTTGATCGTTAGTTCTTCGTTGTTTGTTATTTTGGTGTTCACTTTATTTTAAAATAAATCAAGATGAGCATCCACATTCCTGCTGCGTTTTGGTCCTCCATTCCAGACGACAACCGTGACAGTGACATGCTGCTATGTGATCTTC
Source organism: Salmo salar (assembly GCF_965601325.2). NCBI lineage: Eukaryota > Metazoa > Chordata > Actinopteri > Salmoniformes > Salmonidae > Salmo > Salmo salar. Next base: position 82,496,248 of record NC_138296.1, on the reverse strand, counting down.
TTACCAACAGCAAATGCATCTGTTTTATCATTAGGACTACGTTTTAATGTTTTTATTAACCTACCATTATTATACACTGAACAAAAATATAAACACAACATGAAACAATTTCAAAGATTTGACTTGAGTTACAGTTCATATAAGTAAATCAGTCAATTGAAATAAATTGATTAGGCTCTAATCTGTGGATTTCACATGACTAGGCAGGGGCACAGCCATGGTTGTGCCAGGTAATGCATAGGCCCACCCACTTGGGAGCCAGGCCTACCCACTGGGGAGCCAGACCCAGCCAATCAGAAGTCATTTTCCCCACAAAAGGGCTTTATTACAGACAGAAATACCCCTCAGTTTTATCAGCTGTCCAGGGGGCTGGTTTCAGACGATCCCACAGGTGATGAAGCCGGATGTGGACGTCCTGGGCTGGCGTGGTTACACATGGTCTGTGGTTGTGAGGTCAGTTGGATGTACTGTAAAATTCTCTAAAATGACGTTGGAGGCGGCTTATGGTAGAGAAATGATCATTACATTCTCTGGCAACAACTCTGTTGGACATTCCTGCAGTCAGCATGCCAATTGCACACTCCCTCAAAACCTGAGACATCGGTGGCATTGTGTTGTTTGACAAAAATGCACATTTTAGAGTGACCTTTTATTGTACCCAGCACAAGATGCACCTGTGCAATGAACATGCTGTTTAACCTCTACAGGATTGGTGTTCCTAAACTGGGACAGTTGTTGCTCAATATACGATAATGTAACTAGAATGACGTTGTAAACAACAGCCAAGACATGTCTTATATGGGCAGAAAGCTTAAGTGCTTGTTAATCTAACTGTAGTGCCCAATTTACAGTAGCTATTACAGCAAAATAATATCATGCTATTGTTTGAGGATAAAAAAAACTTATCACGGCAACTGGTTTGATACATTCATCTCTGAAGGTAAATAATGTATTTACATTCAGTAATCATGCTCTGATTTGTCCTCCTGAGTGTCCCAGAGATAAAACCTAGCATAGTTTTGTTTGATAAAATCAATTTTTATATTCAAATGTAATAACTGGGGTCTACAGTTTGACCCCACTGCTGTCTCTGGCTTCACACCCATCCCCACCCGGCCATCTAGATGTGTGAAGGTTAGCGTATTTTTTGTTGGGAAGCTAATGATCCATCATGTATGACATTCCTGGGAGTGTGTTTATTACCATAACATTGTTGTGTGTTCTCTATAGTTATGTACTCGAAAATGTATAAATTGACCAATTCGGCACATTTGGGCAAACTCCTGGCAGACTTGATACAAAATACTGTGTAGCGATGTAATTCTTCACAGTCTGAAACGTTGCACACACACTGCTGCCATCTTGTGGACAACATCTAAATTACACCTATAATCCTAACTCAATGTATGGCCTTTGTCTTGCATTTCAAAGATGACCGTTTTTTTGTTGTTGAAAACATGTTTTTTTGCTTGTATTATCTTTTACCAGATCTAATGTGTTATATTCTTCTACATTAATTTCACATTTCCACAAACGTCAGTGTTTCCCTTCAAATGGTATCAAGAATGTATCTGAGCTTCAGGCAGGTTTTCCTAACGTCACTCTGATTTCTTCTCACTTCTTCTCGCTCCTCTCTTTTTCTTTTTCAGTGCCTCACTCATTTCCCTTGCTGTCTCATACAGTGGTGTAAAGTACTTAAAAGTATTTTACCTAAGTCATTTTTTGGGCTATCTACACTTTACTACTTATATTTTTGACAACTTTTACTTTTGACTTCACTACATTCCTAGAGAAAATTATATACTTTTTACTCCATACATTTTTCCTGACACCCAAAAGTACTCGTTACATTCTTAGCAGGACAGAATGTAACGGGTACTCACTCACCTATCAAGAGAACATCCCTGGTCATCCCTATAGCCTCTGATCTGGCAGACTTACTAAACATACATGCTATGTTTGTAAATTATGTCTGAGAGTTTGATTGTGCCCCTGGCTAACCGTATATTTAAAAACAAGAAAATGGAGCGGTCTGTTTTTCTTAATATAACAAATTTGAAGCAAGTTATACTTCTACTTTTGATAATTAAGTATATTTTAGCAATTACTTTTACTTTTGATACTTTAATATACTCAAAACCAAATACTTTTAGACTTTGACTTCAGTAGTATTTTACTGGGTGATTTTCACTTCTACTTGAGTAATTTTCTATTAAGATATCTTTACTTTTACTCAAGTATGACAACTGGGTACTTTTTTCACCACTGCTCTCACTTCTTTCTAACACATCTCAGTCTGTCTTCTCCATCTCCTCTCTCCCCCAACCGCTCCTTTTTGAACACACTTCTTCTCAGTTGTGTTCCAGCACCCCGCAGTTTCTTCCATGAATTCACCTCTCATTACAATTAAACATCAGCTCTAGGTGCTGCTCAGGGAAGCCCATGGGCATGAGGGTAACCTAGGCACTGCTCAGGGAAAGCCATGGGCGTGAGGGTACCCTAGGTGCTGCTCAGGGAAAGCCATGGGCATGAGGGTAACCTAGGCGCTGCTCAGGGAAAGCCATGGGCGTGAGGGTACCCTAGGTGCTGCTCAGGGAAAGCCATGGGCATGAGGGTACCCTAGGTGCTGCTCAGGGAAAGCCATGGGCGTGAGGGTACCCTAGGTGCTGCTCAGGGAAAGCCATGGGCGTGAGGGTATCCTAGGTGCTGCTCAGGGAAAGCCATGGGCGTGAGGGTAACCTAGGCGCTGCTCAGGGAAAGCCATGGGCGTGAGGGTAACCTAGGTGCTGCTCAGGGAAAGCCATGGGCGTGAGGGTAACCTAGGCGCTGCTCAGGGAAAGCCATGGGCGTGAGGGTAACCTAGGTGCTGCTCAGGGAAGCCCATGGGCATGAGGGTAACCTAGGTGCTGCTCAGGGAAAGCCATGGGCGTGAGGGTAACCTAGGTACTGCTCAGGGAAATCCATGGGCATGAGGGTACCCTAGGTGCTGCTCAGGGAAAGCCATGGGCGTGAGGGTAACCTAGGTGCTGCTCAGGGAAAGCCATGGGCATGAGGGTACCCTAGGTGCTGCTCAGGGAAAGCCATGGGCGTGAGGGTACCCTAGGTGCTGCTCAGGGAAAGCCATGGGCGTGAGGGTAACCTAGGTGCTGCTCAGGGAAAGCCATGGGCGTGAGGGTAACCTAGGCGCTGCTCAGGGAAAGCCATGGGCGTGAGGGTAACCTAGGCGCTGCTCAGGGAAAGCCATGGGCGTGAGGGTAACCTAGGCGCTGCTCAGGGAAAGCCATGGGCGTGAGGGTAACCTAGGCGCTGCTCAGGGAAAGCCATGGGCGTGAGGGTACCCTAGGCGCTGCTCAGGGAAAGCCATGGGTGTGAGGGTAACCTAGGCGCTGCTCAGGGAAAGCCATGGGCATGAGGGTAACCTAGGTGCTGCTCAGGGAAAGCCATGGGTGTGGGGGTAACCTAGGCACTGCTCAGGGAAAGCCATGGGTGTGAGGGTAACCTAGGTTCAAAAGCTAATAGAGGCAATTAAATCACTTCCTCTAGCCCCTGTGGTTGGGAGAGAAGCATAACAACGATTTGAATGACTTATTCAATGCAATGTTTTCACAGTGTTATCTTTCTGGTGCTGAGAAGAATAAACGCTGCCATGGAATACAGAAGGGGAAAATACTAGGATTTTGAACCTGGGGTTGTGCTATAATAATTTTGATGCTCTGTTGGTCTGGCTAAGCTGGTGGAGTAGTCCAGTTCAGAAAGATTGAATCAGTCTGTTCAGAGAGCTGTACCTTTTTGTTTTGCTATTTCGAGCTACATTGCCTCAACTAATGACAATTCAGAGGCAATGGATCCACCTCCACCCATGTTACACACACACCTGACACTCGCTCCTCTCAAACCCCCCCCCCCCCCCCACACACACACACACACACACACACACACACACACACACACACACACACACACACACACACGTCCCAGTGTCGGCCAGAGAGCGAAAGAGAAGAGCTTCCATCTGCGTAATGACATCTCACGCTTGGTTAGGGATCTGCAGCTTTAATAGAGGCCTGGTGGTTGATGGATGGCACTGCAGCGGCACGCCACGCAACCCGCCTGACCTTCCCATCATTACGGGACGGCAGGGCCGACTGGACCGGCTCGAGCGCTGGCGAGCAAGCAGCTGCTGGCTTTAATGGGACCATTTGTCCCCCCCTCCACCTCATCCTCTCTCAGCCTTTTCTACTCCCCTGAACGGCTGATACTCCCCCTGCAGGCTTCTCTGGATGGCCTGAGTGCTGAAAGCTGCAGGAGCATGAAGGGTACACTATAGAAGGTTAATGTTGTATACAAAGTGTAGTTTATGGCATATTCAGAGAAAAAGACAACATTGGTACGGTATAAACACAGTTTAATTGATGGCTGCAGTTGCAAGCTGGCAGTACAACAAAGGCAAAATAATAAGCTGAACAGAACCTTGACCATCCAATATTGTAATTTTTTTAGAAATGAAATATTGTGACCCTGAAGTCCCTGTACAAATTCTGCACAAAGCACCGATCCCAATGTTAAGATTCAGGAACCTTGCCAGTCCAACTGCCTCAGACCCGAACAAACTCCCGCTCAAAATGTGTCCTCCATCTGTGATTTGGCCTGTGGGTGTCTGTGTAGATGTTTTATACAAGCCAGCAAGGGAAGATAAAACTTCAAGGCTGTTCTCTCTCTTTCCACAGGCACACACTGCAGATTTTCATCCCAAGCATCCTCTGTAGAGAAGAGAGACTTAAAATTGCCTCTATGCTGGCACAAGCAGATGCCATCCTCTCAGACTCCTCGTCAAGCCGTGGGATGAAAACCAGACACACTGACAGTTTACCAATGTGGTGTTTTCCTAGCTGGAGTGGCGAATACCCTACCTCTTAGCTAAACAATAGACCTCACATGCTCATATTATTCACAATCCATGACCACAGTGTTCAGACTGCAAATACTGTCTAAATGAGGGCTCATAATCATCGCTTTAGGGAGGGGTTTTATCAACTGAATCCTGTTACTTTTTATGGATCTCGTGTAATTAGATGGTAGAAAGTGAAGGCTTGCTGAAATTGATCAATATGTCTCATCTACTGTGAGCAAGAAACTGAGCTAAAACACCTTTCTGCAATATATTTTCTCAAATCGCTCCATATGATACCTGCATTTTTTAACGAGCTACAGGATGAGTTAGGAGAGTGTTCGTCTTCCTGAGCAGGTGTATTGTCGGGTAGGGAGGGGGTGGGCTGGAGGCAGCCTTTAGGAGAGGAGGAGCTGCAGAATACCGCAGTGCCAGCCGCTCACCTTGTCATGCCCCTCTGCGGGCACGGCTCACATGCAGACAGCAGGCTGGCCCTGCCCTTCCCCCTCTTCCAGCGGTGAATGTCTCTGGGAGTGAGCTGTCAGGCTCTGAGGTGCCCATGCTGGGCCTGACTACTGCCTACAGCCTAACAGGCTCTCATCCAGGGGCAGCATGCCAAGACTGGGCCTGGATGCCTGCTCTACCCAACCCTCACCAAACAGAGGGGAGGAAGAGGAGGAGGAGGAAGAAAGTGGGAGGAGAGAGGAATGGAGGAGAGGAGTTGGTTGCTGAGGAACGGGGATAGAGAGAGACAGCATGAGAGGAATGGACACAGAAACAGAGAGTGTGGGAGGGAGGAAGGGAGACTGAATGCCAGTAAAGAGAGAAAGAGAGAGAGAAAAAGTGGGAGAGGGACAGAGATCCTAATGAGGCTGATTAAGTAACCTCCTGTGGCACAGTTGGTAGAGAGATTCAGCAGCTCACACTTTTCAATGATTTTAGCTTCAAGCTTCTTTGCATGTCCATTTACTTTTTTTCTCTATTTTCCTTTCTGCTCCTCCTTATGAAGCATCCGTATCTCAAAAATATTTACCTCATATTCCCTTTATCCTGCCCCCTTATATCCCCACCTTCAATTAACGTCCAACAATGACTGCAGGTTAAAATACATTAGCTGGCCCTGCTGAGATGAGAAAAACAACCTTGTTGTTCGACTTCCTTTCGATTCAGGGAAAGAAAACAATACTGAGTGAGTATTTCTGACAGAATGTGTCTTTCTTTTAGCGGTGGTATCAAACGATTGCATTAGTTCTAAGGTGGGAGTTAGTTAGGATGAGCCAGACAGCTGTCATGGAAACAGATGCCAGTTCTGTTCCGAGGTGCCGCTTTGCTCCACAGAGGCGGCTGCCAACATTGTTTGATTGTGACTCCCTCTGCCTTTCACCAAGTGTGGCTTCCCTTGATGTTTCCCAGCACAAAGAGGGCCTGCTACTGCCACCAGTAACACACGCTGGATGGGTTGCACATGACAAGAGTCAGCTGCCGACACTCTGTGAACAGTCAGCACAAGATGTGGTAATGACTAGGACTCAGTCTACTCCTCGCCTGTATCTCAGACTGATAAATAGCATTCAATAGTTCTCCATTGCCACACACCCTGAGTACTTATTTATTATTTAGAAAAAAATAACAGATTGAAATTGATTATCTAGATAACCATAGGGCTATGCTATTTGGCAATATATTTCACTGTAGCAATCAACCCTCTGATAAAATACTATCTTCGAATCTAGACTTTATTGGGAGGTGGGAGTTACTCATGCAGTTAATTTACACAACACCCAGTACTCTTAATAAGAGTCACCAATGAGGAAGTCTCTTCCCACCTCCGCTGTGACTCTGACATCCATGCATCTGGCAAGGGAGACTACCAATTAGGGGACAAGAGCTTGTTAGCCACAAGAGCCAAATAGAAGAGTGGGTGTCAAACAGATGAATGCCTGAACAGCATATTTGCTGATGGGGGAAATGTATTGAGACAAAGCCCTAATGAGCTTCAGTCTGTTGGGGTGAAGCATTGTGACCCCTACCCACGCCGTCTTGCATTGATCTCTGACTGCAGCCGCAGTCTCTCCAACACCCAGCCCCAGGTAGGTGTTCACATCTCCAGATGAGCAGAGAGGGAGCCGTGGAGAGCCCGCCAGCGAAGGTCAGTGATGGGGTGCTCTGGTTTCCTACAATCACCAGCCTCAGAGGGGAAAGGCCATATGGGGATTTTTCTTTTCTCAACTGCAGCTAGAGCTGTCATTATTTTTTCTCACACACACGCGTATAGGTCCAGTGTCTAGACACCAGATTACGGAATGGATGAGACACCTACAGAAGACAAAGTACATCTGTCAAGAGCTGACTGAGCGAAGTTGAGATGGAATTGCGCACCAACTAGTCATAGAGTATCACCAAGATCAGTTAATGTCAGAGCAAACATGAATAGATAGGCTAATTGTTTCCATTTGTTTTAGAAGAGGGAAACAATGCCACCACTGGTTCTAGTGATAGGTTAGGGATGGAGATGGTCATGTCATTTGTAATTGATGAAATGTCAAACATTTCTCAGTGTTTTAGAATTAGTTGCTTATTATGTCCGATTCCGCCCCTCATCTCTGATTCTCTGCTGGGCGTGCAATATCAAGTGCGTCTATAGGCCATTTAGATGTTTCAATCAAATGATCAATACCATATAGGCACAGAGCAAAGTTATACAACTTTTATTTGTGCTGCCTAACCAATGGCGGTGCTGTGTAGGCAAATGGTGGTAGTTCAGGAGGAGAGTTAAAGGCTTCTTCTGAAAATAATGTTTTATTATGCCCAGTCCAAAAGATGTTGCACAGAATAGTCTATACTATATCCTATGTTCTGTTCAGTGTGAGAAGGAGAGGGTGAATATGAGAAGGACCGGGGGTCAACTTTGATAGCTTGCAACTACAATAATTGATTTTATTAAAAACAATACGTTTCTTGTCCATTATGAATTTATCAGTTATTGACCTCACAGTAAGCCAGATTCTAGTAACTTACATTGATTGTGGTGCTGAAATTTGAAGCAGTAACCACTGCACAATCAATCTGAAATGGACGGCTCGTGGTGCTGAAAGATTCAAGTAAGCGTAATTCATTTCAACGTCTTCATTTTAATGAGACTTTACTAACAACAAGAGGGTTTTGTGTTGGAGCCTATTTCTTCCTATTTCCCATTTTCATTTCAGAGAGCCGATTTTCTCCATGTCACCCTTATTATAAATAACGTTCACTCCCTTTTTCGCATTTGAGGAAGACCCATAATCATCGAGGTCACCCCAAAATGTCAGTCTTATATATTATCTTATAGCATGCAGCATTTCTCACACATGGATGATGGATTTCTATGGTTTATATGGGAGAAATCCTCTTTCCACAGAGTGAGGAATGTGATTAAGAGAGCCAGTTCTATTCTGAGGTATTGGATTTGTGTTCTGATAAATGATCTCGAGCTCTATCTACTGGCTGAACTGTATATTACACACCCTTGTTAAATAGGCAGAAAAAAAGACATCTGCAACTAGATTTCAATCCATTGGTGACAGATTTTCATGCGAATATTCTAAAATCCACATTAAGAAAATATGCTCATTTTCCCACCAGTGGTGTTTCCACCAAACAGACTTGTTGTGGATAAAAATCTTTGTGTGATGACATGGAAGCACAGGAAGTTTTCATGTAGGGCCTACCTTCCCGAATAAAAATGTTCAATGCAGTGGCGATTTCAGCATGTAAATCTTGATGGTGCAAACTCCCCCCAACAAATGTAGACCCCAGCAAATCCACTACACAACACTAAACAATGCATTCATCGCACTCTAACAATGACAAACAGTGCCCACAAACTGTTAGGGCCTACATAAAGCTGTCCCAATAGCAGAGCCCTCTGTTCAGCACCATGGAGTGAATCTTTGCCACTACGGCAGCGAAACAGTTCAGCCTCATTTACTGCCTTTTTAAAAAACATAGCTGACACGGCTGACTTGCTTAAACAAATGTGGTTTCTACTGACAATTAAGATGTACAAACTATGGCATAAGGGGACGATGAGCGGATAAAAGGCAGTCCTTAAATACGATTGAGACATTAATGAGCGAGCTAGGACGGGCACAGCCAATATAAGTATTTGTTCAGCACTTTTGAAATGTACAGCGACAGAATTCAGAACATGGGCCATTTTTACAGGAATCTCCCTGTGTAACAGTGTAGGTTCCGTCCCTCTCTTCGCCCCAACCCGGGCTCGAACCAGGGACCCTTGCACACATCAACAACTGACACCCCACGAAGCATCGTTACCCATCGCGCCACAAAAGCCGCGGCCCTTGCAACGCAAGGGGAAACCCTACTTCAAGTCTCAGAGCGAGTGACGTCACTGATTGAAATGCTATTAGCGCGCACCACCGCTAACTAACTAGCCATTTCACATCGGTTACACCTGTACACCAAGTCAGAAATGGAGGATGAATAAAGTGGGTATATAAGCAGACAATGAAAGCTCTTACAATATTAAATTATTACATTTCTCTAAAACAGGCCATAGGCTACATGTCCACCACCAAGTCAGAACAGTAGGCTAAATTGAGGGGGAAAGGGACTAAATTATTAGGGTGAGGCACATGGGCCACTAACAGTTTACTACACAACATACACTTAGTATTACTTTCTTATCTACAGTATACATATCTCCCTGGCATATTAAAGCAGAATACAAGACATTTTTGGACTCACCTTGTTGTGCTGTGCTCTCTTGAACAGGAAGGTGGAGCGACGGTCCTTCTCGTGGGCAAATTTTGTCATCAAACTTTATCAAAGTCTGGCATTCTCTGGATTTATGGTGATTTCAAGACAATGGGAACTCTGGGAAAAAAACAAGGGAGAATCATGATGACGTCAGTGATCTTCAGGTAGGAGCTCTAGAAAGAGGCCCGAGTTCCTGACTTGGAATTGTGAGTTGGATGACCGCTCAAAACGTATTTTCCCAGTCGGAGCTTGTTTTTTTCCCCCGAGACCCCAGTTGTCTGAACTCACAAAAGTCTGAGATTTCTAAGTTCAGAGTTTCCAGTTGTTTTGAATGCGGTAGAAGTCATGCCCATGGTGTTGAATGTTGATCCTTTTAAGCTTGGAAAAGAGACCCTTAAACCTTGGACCACACACCCACTCCACTGTTTAGCAGGCTAGTGATTGCTTTGCAACACTTGCAGTTACCCACTGATTCCTTCTAAACCACTCAGTTGAATTTATGATTTCCTACTTGTGTAATGTTTATGTCATATGGCCAATGAGCACTGATATGTTTTATCTATAATTACTCTTCATATGACAAGGATTGAAAAGGATTTGAAAGTAGATTATCAACTTGATTCATGATGACTGCTTGTCTGGCTTGATGTTGACATGACCAGTCCAATCAAAGCTAAGGTAGATATAACATGATTTGACGTAATTTTATCTGTGGCCAATGACCTTGAGTCTTCTTGGATTGGCACTTCTAATGTAACTCTATGGCAGCACCCATGGGGCTTGAAATAGAGCTCTCCCTGTAGATTTTGCGGTGAAATAGTGTCCCCATGAGTGACAGAACACTGAGCCAATCATGGCGCAACTAGAGAACATTACCAACCCCCACGCTCCATATTTTCCGCTGGCTGCCCCACCACCACAGAAACACAGAGCTTGGCTGAAACACCTGCATTTTGGAGCTGCCTTACTCAAGAAAGCAAAAAAGAGACTGTTTGTATGCTGCTTTATTAACTCAATTATGTAAAAAATTACATTGTTTGCAAACTGATATGTGACACATATTAATGCTGAAACAACATGCAAAACAGGCAACCATTTTTTATAAAAAAGATTTGCTACACAGGTGGGGCTCAAAACAGGTGGGGCTCAACCCCACCTGCCCTGGAAGACGGGTCTGCTTCCTATAGAATAAAAACCTGAAGTTCAATTTGTTTCCATCGCATTTTCTACTCTACCGATAGTTGTCACAAACTGTTGCATGTAAAAAAAAAAACGTGTTTCCTGATCTCTCAGATATAGAACAGACACTTCGGAACAAACTTCCTTTAGATTTTTTTTTTTTGGGGGGGGACTATCTGTTGTTCCATGTAGTGAATCTGTTATTCAATACGTTTGTATGGGCTAATACACAAAAAATGATTTGTTTCAACTTATTATTTCCAGTGATCTAGTTGCGTAGCCCTTTTCAAGCTCAGTTTACTTTACATTTCACGTTATCCTAGCTTTTAATACATTTATTTTGACTAACAATAGACGGTTAATTTGACATTTGTTAATTCTTAATTTAATATTATTTGAATCAACTTAAACCTTTGTTATGTTAACAATAAATGTGGAGTTCTAATAACTAAAGCTACATTATTGTTGACAAATAAAAGACAGTTAAGTCCACTGCTTCATTTTTCAGTGTAACTTACTATTCTCATTTGAATCAACTTAAACATTTATTAACTCAACATTTATTGTTGACGAATAAAAAACATTTAAGTCCACATCATGTCAGTATAACCGACCATTTTTAGTTGAATTAATTTCACATTTTTGTTAAGTCAACTTTCAATTAAGTTATTGTAACTAGTAATACAGCTTTCATAACAAAATGGTCTAAGCAAGGATAACGTGACATGTTAAGTGCTCTGAGCTTGAAAAAGGCCACGCAACTAGATGACTGGAAATAACAAGTTGAAACAACCTTACAGCTAGAGTTATCTGAACTAAAGTCAGTTACTTCAATTTAGAAAAGAGTTAACCATTTGCCATTATAACTTACTATTCTGAGTTGAATCTTTTTCCAATTTTGTTGTCAACTTTTATTAAAGTTATCATAACTAGTAACACAGTTATGATAACTACATTTAAAGTCTACATAACAAAATTGTCTAAGCTAGGATAAGGTGACATGTAACGTACTCTGAGCTTGAACAAGGCCATGTAACTAGATAACTGGAAATAATAAGTTGAAACAACATTAAAGTGTGAGTTATCTGATCTAAAGACACATTTAAAAGAGTTAACTTAAGTCAAGCCTATTTCATATTGAGTTATTGTAACACAGAGTGCTCAACCTGTTTGGCTGGTGGTGCTACACTGTGGCTACGAGCAAGTCAAGCAGCCCACACAAATAAATAACTATACTATTAATGACATAACATACAAGCTTGCCACAGGCTGCAAGTTGAGAACCACTATTCAAACGCAACAAAATGACTGACTAATTAAACATGTCGACATAATATAACCCAGTTCAACGATGTTCAGACTTAGTAAAGCTTATCTCCATTTCAAAATGACTTTATATTTACAATAATTGATTTACCATCAAGAGTACATTGAAATCAGTTAATTCCATCTAGCTTGTAATGACAACAAAATAGTCCTATCGTGTATTTCAGAACATTTATTAATCTATGTATTAACAAACAAATACATTTGCAACAATGTATTGTTCCCTAGAATGCATTTTGATTGTCATCAGTATTTTTTTTTAACAATGTATATTTTTAGATGCATGTCTTCAGGTACATTTAAACGAGTAGCCAAATTCTGCAGTCACTAATTGGTCTTTTAATCAATATCAGCTAAGAATTTTGTTTTCAAATGAGAAATATTTTGTCAAAAAAATAAATAAATGATTCTACTGTCCAATAAACCCATACACATTTGTAAATGGTACCACTGAAACACGGTTTTATGGCACGGTAAAAAAAAAAAATCCAACTGAGCAAAGACAACCTTCAGAATGGTTTCTAAGCCAAGTTGGTGTTGAGTGTGAAAAATTATAACATGCTGTAAACATTTTCAGAATGCACTGTAGTTAATGGGAAGAGATGATAGCAAATCAATGGTCTCTAACAAAAGACAGTTGTAGTTTGTAGACTGAAGGTCACACGTAAAAATAGGATAACTTAAGTCTTCCCAAAACTGAGATTTGTAAGATTTAGGCAAATAACAGCATCGTTGTCCGAGGAATTAACTCAACTATTGCCAGTAAAACAAAAACACACCAATTAGATGTCTTAACAAAGAAGACGGTTCTTCAGCCCATGTACTTTTGCTGTACAGTTTTCTGCACCAATCTTCAACAATATTTTCTGAACTACCTCAAAAGTATTCCTCAAACATTTTGGGTAATCCATGTTCAGATAATTAAGAAGCCCAATCAAAGTGGCAAAGGCATTTGGAACATTGTGAAGCTCATGTATGATCACCTGCTCTTCTATCACAAGGGCAACGTCCACATTGTCAGCTGGCATTGGGTCATCTGCTGCAGCTCCATCCACAACGACAAGGAAGGCCAACGTCCACACTGTCAACTGGCATTGGGTCATCTGCTGCAGCTCCTTCCACAACGACAAGTATACCGATTTTCACTCAGTGGGTGACTTCCCCTGAAAAACAGAACAAAAATAGGCAAAGATTAGAGGCATTGCCCTACAGAACATCCTCCAATAGAATTTTTCTGCGAAACTCTCTGCAAATATACTGTTGCATATTGATGCAGGCAAGTGGGGTGGCAAGTAGCCTAGTGGTCAAGAGCATGGCGCCAGTAAACAAGCATGGTCCTTAGCACGTCAGTCAACCATGATTGCTCCCAGGTCTAGATCGAATGGGTTCTTAGTTGAGGTAAAACGTCTGTTCTTTTCCTATTTGCAAAAAACAATTGATTGTCCGCTATAGCGCCGCAAAAGCCCATGGTCATCCAACACTGAAAATGAGGGGGAAAACCACGTAAAGCCTCATCTATCATTCAGTGCTGTTTTGACAATCAGCTCTTTCTACAACATTCATTATATTAAAGGTGCACTGTGTAGAATTCCACCTCTACTACTTTCCTTTTAAATGACCAGCTTACAAAAGCTGTAAAAACTACATTTCTAGATATTAAAAAAATATAAAAAAGTTATTTAGATAGGACAATGACTCCCTACAATATGGAATTCATTTGTTACACAGAAGCACAGCCTAAAATGCTACGTTTATATTGAAGACGGACCGGCGTGAGCCCACTGACGAACAATGTAGAAGCAAAACTGATTGGAATTCCTGTTCAAATGGCAAAATCAGCACTGCGTGTCCTATCAAAATCTTTTTCTTTTTTTTAATAACAAGAAATACCATTTTTAAAGCTTTTGTATAGAATTTGGAATTCCTCACAGTGCCACTTTAACTCTGTTAATTGTCTAACAATAGGGGATTGGACATGTCACTAAGGACACTGCAGTATTGTGTGCTGCCATACACCAGGGATGTGTGATACGTTCAAATATGCTAAGACTTGAACATACATACATTTCACAACCGTCGACAACTGCTATCAATAGTTGCTTACATGGTAGTTAGGTATTATCACCCAAACCTAGTATTGTGTTTAATGTTTGGTCCTGATTTCTGCTTTGCAGTCCAAGATAAAGATTGTTTCTTCTGGACAAAAAGCAGGCTAAATCACTATTCTCAACTGAATGAATAGCAAGGGAGAAAGGTTGAGTAAAAGTAAAACAACTAAAACATTGCTAAAAGAGAGGTCATTATATAGTGTAGTTGGTTCACATTTGATTTAGCCTGTGTGTTATAATCACTTCAGATGGCGACAGACATTCAACTTAACTCCATTGAATGTTACAATGCATCATTAATTCATAGGAAATTTCACTCCTGGGAGAAAGCATAAAGTTATGTTGTAGGGTTGTATACCTCACGTCTTCAAAAAATTGGTAGGGTCTTCTCGCAGGAAGTCTGGCAAGCCTCGGAGCACAGCACACTCTACCTTTGATTGGAACTCTAACAACAAATGCACAATTGACTGTTTTACGACATTGTTAATGTGGTTGTCAACGATAAGGTCTCATCCCCAATATTGATGTGTATTTAAAAAAGTAGCAATTATCAATACACCATAACGTAGGTAATAACTGTACAGAAGACTTTAATGTCAATATTATGGAACATACGTCTTTGTCAAGACTGTCCATAAGGTGTTTTAGCTCCATCCCTCCACCACTCTTGGCCCGGGAGAATTCAAGGAGCTTAGAAAGATGACTGTCCAGGCCTTCATAAAATGTCTTCTTGAGGTCCACAGACACCAGTCTCATGAACTCCAGAGCAACCTGTTTGAAAAGCATAACATACCAGGGAAGGAATTTTAGGGATAAGGGGGTGCCTAATCTGCCAGTGCACCAAAACAAATCATCCAGGGCACAAAGGCCATCAAGCAAAATAGACATTGCATTGCTACAAAACAACAAAAAAGCACTTGTTAAAAAACCTTAAGCATTTAATGTAGGAAAGTGATTAAAATGATCCGCTGCCACTTTCAGACCAAAGGGTAACCATGGAAATGGAGCTACAGTACTTATACTGATTTGAGGGAAATATATCTTGATTTTGCAGTTTAAACTGAAACTAACACAAAAAAACCCGGAAGCATGTGATTGAAATATACATAGCCAAGAAACATGAAAACTAGCTAAGTCTCAGTTGGGATAATTTAAAATGTATCTATGACAGCCTGTGACTGCCTCTGCGCTCAATGTTGAATAAAGTTAAGGGATTCAGAGTCAAGCTATGAAACTAAGTGACAGAAATACTTTGAAAACAACAATGGTTTATAGCCATAATTGACTTCAGAAAATGTGAGTGAAAGGCTTACACTGTATAGAGCCCTGCATTAGTGTGACCTATAAACAGTTCAAGAGTTATGATTTTTACACCCAGCCTAAGAGCACTACTGTCAGGGCTTTCAGAAGGATCGGACCAATACGCAGCGTGATCGTAGTTCCACATCTTTTATTCAGTCGTGAAACGAATGCAATAAACAATAAACTTGAAATGCAAAACAAGAAAGCCGTGACGCAGAGCAGGCATACACTACTCACAAAATGAATCACCCACAAACACCAGTGGGACAAACATCAACTTAAATATGGCCTCCAATTAGAGACAATGATAACCAGCTGCCTCTTATTGGAGGTCATGCCAAACAAAAACGAATCTACAAATACAAAACTAGAAACTAAACATAGAAATACAAAAACGGACAAACACCCCCTGTCACGCCCTGACCTACTCTACCATAGAAAATAACAACTTACTATGGTCAGGACGTGACAACTACAGATAAAAGGAATACATTTTTGGAAAGCGCATCACATTAATAACTTGTGTAGTTCCTTGTGTCCTCTAATCACCAACTCAAAATGCACAAAAATCTGAAGGGAGACAAGCTCTTGAGGTATGAGAAACGGTATATTATTAATTTCAACAATCACAGAAAATCTTATTGGACCTTTTGCAGATTTTAAATAAGCACTTACTTATGTCTGAACAGCACTGGCCATCTACATTTTATGTCAATCACAAGGGGCTCAGCTTCCACAATCTCCTTTCTTCTTAATGAGAAAGTAGTGATCATTGCTGCATCAACAGTTACCCAGTCAGGACTTATTTTCTGAATCTCTCCTTGCATATAATCCTTATTGTTGAAATGACTTCTCAAATGAGAAAGTACTGCTTAAAATTACAGGGCTCAGAAAAATTACAGAGGTCACATTTTATACAAGCAGTAAGTGTTTCATGAACATTTCTTCGGTGTTGAGTCAAATGCTTCTTGAGTGCTATTTCTGATGGACAGTCTTGATGGATACATGGTAATGGACAGGTTCTTGCATAATGACCATGCTTCAATTTGTAATGTCTAATAAGGATGCGTTGATTGGATAAGTGCAATAAGTGCTGTCTAGGTAAACCTGTTTACTAACTTCAAAATTCATTTTTATAACATGGTTTGTTTAACATAACATCTCATTACTCTCCCTCTAGTGGTGTGAGGGCTGTGCTTTGGCAAAGTGGGTGGGGTTATATCCTGCCTATTTGGCCCTGTCCGGGGGTATCATCGGATGGGGCCACACAGTGTCTCCTGACCCCCCCTGTCTCAGCCTCCAGTACTTATGCTGCAGTAGTTTATGTGTCGGGGGGCTAGGGTCAGTCTGTTATATCTGGAGTATTTCTCCTGTCTTATCCGATGTCCTGTGTGAATTTAAGTATGCTCTCTCTAATTCTCTCTTTCTCTCTCTCGGAGGACCTGAGCCCTAGGACCATGCCTCACGACTACCTGGCATGATGACTCCTTGTTGTCCCCAGTCCACCTGGCCGTGCTACTGCTCCAGTTTCAACTGTTCTGCCTGCGGCTATGGAACCCTGACCTGTTCACTGTGATTACTATTATTTGACCATGCTGGTCATTTATGAACATTTGAACATCTTGGCCATGTTCTGTTATAAACTCCACCCGGCACAGCCAGAAGAGGACTGGCCACCCCTCACAGCCTGGTTCCTCTCTAGGTTTCTTCCTAGGTTTTGGCCTTTCTAGGGAGTTTTTCCTAGGGAGTTTTTCCTAGCCACCTGCTGTTTGGGGTTTTAGGCTGGGTTTCTGTTCAGCAATTTGATTTATCAGCTGATGTAAGAAGGGCTATATAAATACATTTGATGATTACACCCAAACTAACAATTGTAAAATAACAAAATATATGCTAACATTACTACTTGCAAGATTAGGCTAATTAATCATTAGGATATTCTTAGCTAAGTTTTAAATCATATATTTTTGGGAAAAAGATGGGTTTAACACCAAATACTAATTAGAAGCATGGCTAGCAAACGTCTTTCCTTTGTACTTTTATGCAGATTATCAAACTACTTCCAAGCTAGCCAACAAGCAGCTTTTATCAGCACATGTGCAATTGCACTATCTAGCACCATGCTAACTAAACCCACTTTAAATTAAACAGCACATGTGCAAATTCGGTGTCCTAACGGTCCTAACAGCATGATAACAGCAAGCTTAACTAAATGTTACTACAGTACACGTAGCAGAATTGCACAGGTAATCTGATTTAAACTGATATAGTAAAATAATATTTGCCAAACGTAGCCACATATCTATTTTTCTTTCTTAATTTAACCAAATTAACATTTTAACATGGAGCGTGTGCGGTGCTAAGCAGCAAGCTAGCATGTAACATAGTGGCTAATGTCCTTGCTATTCTTGTGCTGAAAGGTTATCATTGTTTTTTTATTAAGGGCACTTGTTAACTTACCCAATAATTATTTATACCGTGTAGGTTACCAAGTAGATAAATAACATGAAAGTGATTGTATTGTTTTAAATGAGATACTCACATTTGCCAAGCTTTTCACTCCAGCTTAGAAAGCTGCTAAATGCAGTAGAATAGTTGCCGAAGCATGGTCTTGATCAAGCCACTCCTGAAATGAAGCCGCCGCCTATAAATTAACACTGCGTTCTAAAATAAATTGTGCTAGTATGACAAGGCTTAAGTAAATAAAAAAATATGTTAGATTCTAAACATTATACACTTTTGTTTAAGAATTAATTGATTACTAGAATTACAAGGAGCAAGTGCTAAACCAAATTAAGTTTGATCTATATCCCCTATCAATGGCAAACAAGGAGCAAACTCTACACAAATATCACACAATGGGACCGGTAATCTGATGCAATCCGAATGTTTTTTTTGTAGTTAATCTATTTTATAACCAATTGCAATATTACACATTTTACTTTCACTACATTGGCCTCACAAAAGACGAAAAGCTTAGGCCCAAAATTAGGATCACTAATACATGTGAATGCATAGTGAAATAGTATATGTAAATCATTCTCCTACAGTTTAGTCAGTTAGCAGACACTCTTTTCCAGAGAAACTTACAGTTAGTCTTACTGGAATAAGCAATAGGCCTACTTGCTAAGCAAGCAGCTTGGCATAGTTACACATGACCTTCATGCAGTAAAAACCTGTAACCCTCAGCTAACACAATATGAACCCATAGCCCATACAATTGACACAGTTCATGCTATGTGGCTCCATATTCTTTAACATTTGCTGCATTGGTGTCAGAAATTAGAAAATGAGATATTGCATGTGACCTTTTCCCTCACAGACAAAACAAGAATTTATTGGCTGCATGGAACACGGGGGGAAGTCACTCCAGCAAAGTTGCACCAATCAAATTCCATTTAATAGAAAACAGATCAACAAAATTACAATTGTGACAATTGTTAGCACCCCATAGGGATTCTTACTTATGAAAAAAGGAGCTGTATTGTGGCCTTCCATGGCTCCTTTAATTTGGGTATAAAAATAAGTTAACACACATGGAATATGCATTTTTCATCAATCACAATGTGGAAAAGCAAAAACACTCACAAACTCAAAAAGAAAATAATGGTTTCCACTACTAAACAATAGGTACACCATTAGGGAAATAATTAATAAGTTCAGACTCAAATCCACACAACAGTACATGTGCACTGGAGGCATTTGCACAGACCACTGATTTGACTTAAAAGTTAAATGAACACATAGGTCTCAGACAATTTAACTTAATTTTGTAAGTTAAGTTAATGTACAGATTTGTAGTTATCCTGACTTGACATTTAACGTCAAGACAACTGTTGTATTCATTTAGTTAATTTGACTTATTGGATCTAATTTGAAAGTTGAGGGAACACATAGTTCATAGCTGATTCAACTTGATTTTATAAGTTAAGACAATGTAATGACTTGTAGTTAATATAACATGCCATTTTTTTGTCAACACAGCTAGGATCTTGTTTTAGTTTATTTGACTAATTAGTTCTGATTTGAAAGCTGACTGAACAAATTGTTCTTAGATGATTGAAATTGGTTTTGTAAGTTAAGACAGTGTAATTAATTGTAGTTATCAAATCTTGAAATGTTTAGTAAACACAACTGTTATCTTGGTGTTGTTGATTTGACTTCTTGGTTCTGAATTTAAAGTTAAATTAACACACAGGTCTTAGCTGATTTAACTTAATTTTGTAAGTAAAGTTCATGTCAAGATTTGTAGTTATCCTAACTTGACATTTAAAGTCCAAACAACTGTTGTCTTTATTTAGTTAATTTGACCTATTGGATCTAATTTGAAAGTTGAGGGAAGAGATAGTTCATAGCTGATTCAACTTGATTTTATAAGTTAAGACAATGTAATGACTTGTAGTTAATATAATATGTCATTTTTTGTCAACACAACTGGGATCTTGTTTTAGTTTATTTGACTTATTAGTTCTGATTTGAAAGTTGACTGAGAAAATTGTTATTTGCTACCTGAACTTGATTTTTTATGTTTACAGCTTTTATTGATTTGAAGTCAACTTAACTTAACATGATTTGTCAAATCAACACATTTTGCACAGTTAGTTTACTTGAATAGATGAAATAAGTTATTTTGACTTAATCCCCCAAACTTTTTTCTACAGTGTAGTAGTGAGGCAAAAAAAATGTCAGCAAATTATTTTTTTAAATATATTTTGATACTTCAAGGGGTCAGTTCAAAATCAAATAGCTAAATTATCCTTGGTATTACCTTCTTAAAACACTTCTCATTGCTTAGTAGAACCCCGCCCCCATCTAAATGAAAATGATACAAACCTAAAAAGTAACTTCTATTGCCATTGCCAACTATGTAAAAAGTACAAATAGCCTACATAAAGCGAAAAAAATAAAACCTTGCAGCCTGCAGGTAGAAAATATCCTGATAAAAATAAATATTCTATTCATCACACTGTCTACACAGGCCTGTCTGCAACGAACTCGAAACATTGTATCAACTATTTATAGTCAGAACCCCCCCCCCCCCAAGCAATAAACATTTCAGAACAACTATTACTGAATTATTATCCTTACACTTTCAAAAATACTAGTCAAATAAGACATGGGAGGGATGACGACTTTTGGCAAAGAGATGTATTTAAAGACTAATTAAAATCAGAAGCGGATTTAGGTACAGGCGACATGGGCAGCCGACCACAGCAGCATCTTGCCGGGGGCGGCACCGGGCGCAGGGGAGGGCGCTGAAGGGAGGGTTCGCCCAGGGCACTATACAAGCTAGAACCGCCACACACACATGAAACAAATAGCCTACAGCTGTGTCTGTCCCGAGCTCGCTTGAGGGGAAACTCTGAGGGCCCAGAATACTTTATACAATGTTGCAAGTTCGCTAGCTCAAGCTTCGGGCTGGACCCAACTATATGGCAGGGGGGTGATTTTCTGCACAACACCGCAACCTATTTCAGTCCAAGTCAAGCACTGATAAGAAGTAATCAGGTAGATAAGAAGTAATTCCACTGGATCAGAACACGACATTTTCGGTCGTGCTCTCCCTTTCGAGTGGTTATCGAAAGGGAGAGAGCTGGAAACATTTGTCAGGTATCCTATAGAGGCCTACTTCTATGCGTGCGCGTCCTTACTCAACATCGACAGGAGGGCCCTTAAACAAAAGACAACTAGATTGACAAAACTGGTAAATGGGATGAAATAAACCAAAACTTGTTTCTCACAAATGTAGCATAGGTTGTGTACTCTGCAAACGATGTGTCCAGCCAGACAATGAGAACGTGAAGACAGAATATTGAATGTATTACAATAATTACTGTAGCCAAAGCAACGTTGTTAATTGGAAATTGTAAGATTTAACGGTAAATGTACTATTGGTGATATGTAATGGGGAATTGATATACACTAACAAAAAACCCGCTAACAATTCACACAATGAAGTTATGAAACAATTTATGTGCACAAATTGGCGGGAGAGAGCGCATTCTAGAGAGAGAAGTGCATTGTGTTATTTGGCTGCATGGTCAATCCGACGTCTGCATTGGCCGTGCAGCATTTACTGTGATATGGCCTCAGCAGAACTCAGTGCATTCATACTTCTTGCGCTTTACGGAGCAGTGCAGAGCTGTTATCGAGGAAGTGAGTTTGTGTTTATACAAGATGTACCGACCCGCCTACCGTCAACCAATCCGCATTGTTACAAACTTTGGCCTCTGCATGCTTCTGGAGACTATGCAATTGCGTCACACCCTCCATATGGAGCCTCCGACCACATTTTCAGATCAAGCATACATTTGATTTTAGTCTAGGCCTCCGCAATGGATAAGTTCACTGAGATGGGGGCAAATAATATATTTGTTACTGCTCGACTAAAACAATCTCGGTCAACCAACAGCCTAACGACCAAAGAATCAACCAGTTGACTAATTGGGGTCAGCCCTACTTTACTGGCATACAAACTGTGGATGGAAACGTGGTTAGTGAATAGGCCGACTATACTACCACAATGGAATTACTTTGCAGTATTAATACATGCTCATATGATGCTACAAGTAAAAGCTGAATGAATTCCTTAAATTAAATAACCAAAAATATTTCAGACAGGATGCTTTATTTAATAAAAACAAATAAACTTAGAAACAGAACATTGTTCTCTGGAAAAGACCTTGGCAGCCCAACAGAACAGACAAAACAATTATCCTGGAAAATTAACATGTGAAAATAAAAATACCCCCCTCCCCCCCACACACAAAAACGATCTTGAATGATTAATTCTTTAACTCCCAATATGATAGAATTTAACTGAGAAACCAAGAGAAGTAAATATGACATATTAGGGCTTGTAAGGCTAATGTAAGTGTTTTGCTGCCCCCTCTCTGGACAGCCTGTCAGCCTCCTCGTTTCCTAGGTACCCAGCGTGGCCTGGGATGTGCAACTGGAGAAAGAAGAGAGAGAGAAGAGAAGAGAGTCAAAGGCAGAAGGAGACTGTTAGTAATTTCAGTTCTGGACTGTTCAAAACAAAACTGTTCCAAAACTTTTTTTGATATCAGAAAATTATTGCAACCCCAACTATGTGAAAAAGTGATGTAATCAACAGCCAATGACAGTCATTGCAAAGCAGTCAAAGTATAGGTGTACTTGCATGTCCCGGTGGATAAAAAGTAACAGTCAGTATCTGGTGTGGCCAACAGCTGCATTAAGTACTGCAGTGCATCTCCTCCTCATGGACTGCACCAGATTTGGCAGTTCTTGCTGTGAGATGATACCCCACTCTTTCACCAAGGCACCTGCAAGTTCCCGGACATTTTTGGAGGGAATGGCCCTAGCCCTCACCCTCCAATCCAACAGGTCCCAGACGTGCTCAATGGGATTGAGCTCCTGGCTCTTCGCTGGCCATGGCAGATCACTGACATTCCTGTCTTGCAGGAAATCAGACATTCTGTGCGTGGTGTCATTGTCATGCTGTAGGGTCATGTCAGGATGAGCCTGCAGGAAGGGTACCACATGAGGGAGGAGGATGTCTTCCCTGTAATGCACAGCGTTGAGATTGCTTGCAATGACAACAAGCTCAGTCCAATGATGCTGTGACACACCGCCCCAATGGTGGAACACCGCACCCCAATGGTGGAACAAGCTCCCTCACGACGCCAGGACAGCGGAGTCAATCACCACCTTCCGGAGACACCTGAAACCCCACCTCTTCAAGGAATACCTGGGATAGGATAAAGTAATCCTTCTAACCCCCCCTTAAAAGATTTAGATGCACTATTGTAAAGTGGTTGTTCCACTGGATATTATAAGGTGAATGCACCAATTTGTAAGTCGCTCTGGATAAGAGCGTCTGCTAAATGACTTAAATGTAAATGTAAATGTAATGATGGACCCTCCACATCCAAATCGATCCTGCTCCAGAGTACAGGCCTCGGTGTAACGCTCATTCCTTCGACGATAAACGCGAATCCGAACATCACCCCTGGTGAGATAAAAACCGCGACTCGTCAGTGAACAGCACTTTTTGCCAGTCCTGTCTGGTCCAGCGACAGTGGGCTTATGCCCACTGAACTCTTTGGCCTGAATGCCAAACGTCACGTCTGGAGGAAACCTGGCACCATCCCTACGGTGAAGCATAGTGGTGGCAGCATCATGCTGTGGGGATTATTTTCAGCAGCAGGGACTGGGAGACTAGTCAGGATCGAGGCAAAGATTAATGGAGCAAAGTAGAGATCCTTGATGAAAACCTGCTCCAGAGCGCTCAGGGGCGAAGGTTCACCTTCCAACAGGACAACAACCCTAAGCACACAGCCAAGACAATGAAAGAGTGGCTTTGGGACAAGTCTCTGAATGTCCTTGAGTGGCCCAGCCAGAGCCCGGACTTGAACTGGATCCAACATCTCTGGAGAGACCTGAAAATAGCTGTGCAGCAACCCTCCCCATCCAACCTGACAGAGCTTGAGACGATCTGCAGAAAAGAATGTGAGAAACTCCCCAAATACAGGTGTGCCAAGCTTGTCGCGTCATACCAAAGAAGAGTTAAGGCTGTAATCGCTGCCAAAGGTGCTTCAACAAAGTACTGAGTAAAGGGTCTGAATAGTTAGGTAAATGTGTGAAGTAATCTTTTTTTTTTAATTACCAATAATTTATAAAAACCTGTTTTTGCTTTGTCATTATGGGGTATTGTGTGTAGATTGAGGGTAAACAACTATTTAATCAATTTGAGTGAGTCTAACCTTACAATGTGGGAAAAGTCAAAGGGTCTGAATACTTTCCTAAAGGCACTGTGTGTGTGTATGTGTATGTGTGTGT
The DNA here is from genome assembly GCF_965601325.2 of Salmo salar. Taxonomy (NCBI): domain Eukaryota; kingdom Metazoa; phylum Chordata; class Actinopteri; order Salmoniformes; family Salmonidae; genus Salmo; species Salmo salar. Next base: position 82,471,870 of record NC_138296.1, on the reverse strand, counting down.
GTGTGTGTGTGTGTGTGTGTGTGTGTGTGTGTGTGTGTGTATGTGTAATATATAGCTCACACACAGTACCAGTCAAAAGTTTGGACACATCATTCAAGGGTTTTTCTTTATTTTTACTATTTTCTACATTGTAGAATAATAGTGAAGACATCAAAACTATGAAATAACACATGGAATCATGTAGTAACCAAAAATGTAAAACAAATCAAAATATATTTTATATTCTTCAAAGTATTTTTTTTGTATGCTGTTCTTTGTATGCCATTTTTATATTTGAGAATTAACCAATGATATTAGGCCACACTTGGCCATGATTACAGACACGAGTCATCTCGCAGTGTTTGTGATCATACCCTGATGAAGACAGCTTGGCTGTCGAAACGTTGGATATTACATTTTTGCATCTGAGCTCCTAGAGTGTGCGGCTCTCCCTTATTTTCAAGATTCTTCAAAGTAGCCACATCAAGTTGCCTTGATGACAGCTTTGCACACTCCTGGTATTCTCTCAAGCAGCTTCATGAGGTAGTCACCTGGAATGTTTGAAGGAGTTCCCAAATATGCTGAGCACTTGTTGGCTGCTTTCCTTCACTCTGTGGTCCAACTTGAAAAACAAATTATATTCCCACTAAGCGCAAACCAGATGGGATGGCGTATCGCTGCAGAATGCTGTGTTAGCCATGCTGGTTAAGTGTGCCTTGAATTATAAATACATCAGAGACGTGTCACCAGCAAAGCACCCCCGCACCATCACACCTCCTCCTCCATACTTCACGGTGGGAACCACAGATGCAGATCATCCGTTCACCTTCTCTGCATCTCACAAAGACACGGCAGTTGGAACCAAAAATCTCAAATTTTTACTCATCAGACCAAAGGACAAAAGTCCACCGGTCTAATGTCCATTGATCATGTTTCTAGGCCCAAGCAAGTCTCTTCTTCTTATTGGTGTCCTTTAGTAGTGGTTTCTTTGCAGCAATTCGACCATGAAGGCCTGATTCACGCAGTCTCCTCTGAACAGTTGATGTTGAGATGTGTCTGTTACTTGAACTCTGTGAAGCATTTATTTGGACTGCAATTTCTGAGGCTGGTAACTCTAATGAACTTATCCTCTGCAGCAGAGGAAACTTTGGGTCTTCCTTTCCGTTGGTGGTCCTCAAGAGAGCCAGTTTCATCATAGCGTTTGATGGTTTTTGCAACCGCACTTGAAGAAACTTTCAAAATTCTTGACATTTTCCGGATTGACTGACCTTCATGTCTTAAAGTAACGATGGACTGTCTCTTTGCTTATTTGAGCTGTTCTTGCCATAATATGGACTTGGTCTTTTACCAAATAGGGCTGTTTTCTGTATACCAACCCTACCTTGTCACAAAACAACTGATTGGCTCAAACGCATTAAGGAGGACAGAAATTCCAGAAATTAACTTTAAGAAGGCACACCTGTTAATTGAAATGCATTACAGGTGACTACCTCACGAAACTGGTTGAAAGAATGCAAGAGTGTGCAAAGCTGTCATCAAGGTAAAGGTTGGCTACTTTGAAGAATTTAAAATGTATTTTGATTTGTTTAACACCTTTTTGGTTACTACATGATTCCATATATGTTATTTCATAGTTTTGATGTCTAAACTTATTCTACAATGTGGAAAATAGTAAAAATAAAGAAAAACCCTTGTATGAATAGGTGTTCTAAAACCATTTTCAAATCAGGAGACCCCACATATTTCTTTATTTTAGTCATATCGAGAGCAGCTTACATTAGTAAGCCCATACATTTTCACACTGGTCCCCCGTGGGAATCGAACCCACAACCTCTATCAACTGAGCCACACAGGACACGCGACCCATTCATCATCCATAGTTTGGGAAACTATGTTCTATTCTTTGAAACCCACTACACTTGAAGTGAAAATATTAACAGATATGTAGAGCAACAGGCGTCATTGATATTTACCCATACAACCTCCAGCTCTTCATTTAACTTGTCAAGTTTTTCAAAGTCCTCTTTGTTGACGATAGGGCCACCAGATTTGAGCCTCCAGTTGTTCAGCTTCCAGTTCTTCACCCAGCTGGTGACGCCTGGAGGAAACAACACAACAGTCATTAAGATAGTCGCATTAGCAGGCCTAGCTAGTAACGTTAGATGCTGCATCATGCCTGCAGCATCACACAAAGCCATGTCACAATCAGTCAGTCCCTAGCTGATAGAGTGTTAGTAAAGTGCTATAAGCAGCACACACATACCATTAATGGTGAACTTGCTGTCTGTATAGAGCACCAACTTCTTGATGTCTATCTCTTTGGCCTGCTCCAAGGCTTTACAGGCTGCCTGTGCCATTCAGAAGCAAAATGTGGGATTAAATCTCTGTGGGGTTACAATCCAAAGGTTGCTGTGGCAATTCCATCCAAATAACAGCAATCTGGTTAAGAGAGTTCAGAATTAAAACAAATAAGACAAACACAGTACTTGCCTGTAATTCTGCCCTCTGGTTGGTCTGTCTTCCATCCAGCGGTTCTGCTACATTCCTACAGTAAAGAGTCCACATGAAAACCAACCCACTGTAGTGTCAAACAGTCTATGAGTTATAACCACAGACCCAGGCCTACTCACAGAGGATGGTCACGTCCCCAGTACACCCCGATCCCAGCTCGGGCTCCGGCCTTCCCATTGCCTGAACAGCAGCCGTCTGTGTACACCACTACTGCATCACCTGGAAAAACAGACTGTTGTCTTAATCATGTTTAATTAGTTTTCAATCATCATTATAGGACATTTGCTGCTACTATAAGCTATATTTGTAAGTTTGGGGTTTATTTGTGCATGTTTATGTGTATAGGTATGTGTATATATGACAGTCAAACATTGTGTTTTCCTTCTTGATACTTTGCTTTATTTATTATTACTTTTTCATGTGTACTGCTGTATTTACTGCTTTTATGTTACCTTATATGGAATATACAAAAAATAATTGTTCACAAAAATTATGTTTTACATTTCTAAACAAAAACAAGAAATATGATTTAAAGGAGTAACAGGTATATTTACCCATGTAGGTGAATCCATCAGAGCTCTTTGAAGATGCGCAGCTGTCTTGAGATGCCTCCTGGGACGGTTTAGCTCGTTTGGCAGGGGACACCACCTCCTCCTCCTCCTCCAGGTGATCATAGTGTCTCTTCTGACCAATGGGAATATACTCAAGGGCCTCCGGGGCCCTTCTTGGGAGTGTTCCCTCATAGCTGGTTCCTGAAAGATAATACCTTGGTGTGAGTAGAAGTCTGATTCTGCTGTGCCTGAATGTTGCACTACTTGTCTAATGACAAGATAGGCTGCCCATTCCTAAAGCCAGTAACAACAGTACCCATTGTATTGTCATTTCACAAGAACAGTGACCTATAGAGAAAGAACATAGCCATCGCTCTACCCTCTGACACGTCTGGTGTTATCGACATTGCTTTGCCTCTCACGAAAGCCCAGGCATCCTTTTCAGCAGCAAACTTCTTGTAGCTGGCATATGGGAACTTGTCAACTTGGCTCTTACATTCATCCCTGAAAAAGTAAACACATGATATTCAATGTGAATAGAAATGACAAATGTGTTTAAAGACACACTACAGTGGTAACTAGCTCCCTAGCTAGGCAACTACTACACAGCTCACCAAGTTTGGTAAACTCCAGGCTTGAATCCTTTCCTCACAGCGTAGAAGAATTTGCCTTTCACCATCTCCTCTGTGCCAATGCAGACAGCCCTGTGTATTATACTATAAAGAACGGGTAACCTGAACATCACTTAGACCAGCAATTACTTAAAAGTGGAAGCACCGGTCATTGTCTTAATTTCAGAAATGTTAACAAGTTGAACAAACTAACTAGCTATGTGTTAAAATACAAGGACAACTATTAGCTAGCCATCATTGGAAACAAATGCAGGTATGTAAACAGTGGCTAGCTTGCTAGACCACTAACCCAAAACAAACACATTTTGCTAGCTACTACCTGACAACCGTAATGTCAACACACAACTCTACAAGTTAGCTATACATTTGAACATGATCTTCGCTGACATACTTATTTTTGGACTCGGTATTTACATTAATGGCTTTAAAGTTAACGATATCTGCTGCACTGATCTGTTGATGTTAAAAATCACACTTCCGTGTTCCCATGATTCCTTCCACGACGTCCTTGTATACTCATCTCGCGAGATTCCGGCCTCTTCCCTGGCCGTCGTTGATTGAGGTAGGTCAAGATAATGCTCCCACTGATCGGAATTTCTTGTCAAACTGTTGTAAATGTGCACAGAATTTTCTAGTTCTTGTATCAGAGTTCATGTAAGACTGTTGATGCGTTAGATTATTATATTTACGTTTTTGGATGGCCGTTGTGTAATGAATTGTATAAAGTGTTTCAGGATAGACCTAACATGAAAACTGAAAGGAGGCATAACTGGCGCGTTGAGGCCCATGTGTTCTTGTAAGAATTGCCTGTAGTTCGTCGACTAGTGGCTTTATTTAACCGTTTTAATATTTTCCTTTTATCAAGTGTCCTGACAGTTGTTTAGCCTAAAGTATGGTTGACTACTGTCTGTAGTTCGTTGCTAGCTAACGTTAGCCATTTGATAATGAACCTGGTTTAAAGACGGCCAACTGGCTAACGTTAGCTAGCTAGCTAATGTTAAGTAGTTTAACTTGGAACATGCGACCCTATCTCCTGTACAATGTTTGATGCAATAGTTGTTAGGTTGGTTATGATGGCATGGCTACTAGCTAGCTAAGGTAGTTTGTATTTTGAATGTGTACATGAAATCAGCCATTGTCGACTGTTCGTTTGATCAACCTTAGCCGAAAGCGCTAGCTAGTAACTGCATGTCTGTATGGTGTGATGGAGTCGGCATGGACCACTAGGCTAACGTTTGTTAGTTTCAGTGTGTATACTACATTACCTGAAACTGCATGATGGCCAAAGACATACAGGACTCGGGAGAATGCTCAAATGGTAGTCTTGTCTTTCATTAATTCCAGAGACATAGGCCATGTTCAGTACCAGCGCCAAAATCGTGAAGCCCAATGGCGAAAAGCCGGATGAGTTCGAGTCTGGCATTTCCCAGGTAAGCTATGGCAAAGCTGTCAATATATGGCACTTCATATAAAACTTCCTTAGTCGCTTGGCTAATGCTGTAAGCAGTATTCAACATGTCAGCCTTCTTTCTAGGCTCTCCTGGAGCTGGAGATGAACTCGGACATGAAGGCTCAGCTGAGGGAGCTGAACATCACTGCTGCAAAGGTAAGGATCCTGTACTGCATGTCTTGTACTTGCCTTCATTCTGACTGTTTGATCACACCATTTTTGGATAACTGAAGATGAACGTGGTAGGAGTTTGTCTGATGCTTAGTAAAAGGAGCTGTGTTTGAGTTTAACCCCAATGTGGACATCCTGTGAGGTTGCTCTTGCATGGCTCTGTCCTTGTGGCGTATGGGAGCGTAGCACTTCAGTGTTGTGACGTACAGTCCCGTTCCACGACGTTGGAGAGCAAGCTTTGTCCCCGGCCCTCCGGCTGGTGAGGACGGCGTTCTGTATATTCCTACATCTTCCCAGAGCCCTTTGGGCCATGACTGGGGGGCTAAACCATGCAGTGCATACAATTTTTCATTCAGACAGCTGAAGCACTCAAAGCATCTATTAAAGTGTTTGTATTTGCCTCAGTTTGTTCTAACTGAAATGCTATCCTTTCCCTCAGGAAATTGAAGTTGGTGGTAGCAGGAAAGCCATCATCATCTTTGTTCCCGTGCCCCAGCTGAAGTCTTTCCAGAAGATTCAGGTGCGACTCGTGAGGGAGCTGGAAAAGAAGTTCAGCGGAAAACACGTCGTCTTCGTTGCACAGGTTAGGGTGATGTTGTCTCGCTGTCCTGTTTTCCACAAGTTGCAGGGGCAGCTGCAGAGCTGTTGCGGTGACCCCGCTGTCGGTTAGCTTGGTTCTTTTGGGGAAGTCTATAAACAGACATCTTTAGTGCTCAAATATACATGTTTCTGTGCTGTGAGTGTAGCGTAATATCAACGTGGACATCCTGTGAGGTTGCTCTCACATGGCTCTATCCTTGTGGCGTATGGGAGCGTAGCACTTCAGTGTTGTGACGTACAGTCCCGTTCCACGACGTTGGAGAGCAAGCTTTGTCCCCGGCCCTCCGGCTGGTGAGGACGGCGTTCTGTATATTCCTACATCTTCCCAGAGCCCTTTGGGCCATGACTGGGGGGCTAAACCATGCAGTGTACATTATTTATTTAGAATGCTTGTTGGGCTTTAAAAGTCTGCCTGTGTAAATTGGTAATCCTTTATTTTTTTTTAACTGGCAGAGGAGAATCCTGCCCAAACCAACCAGGAAAAGTCGTATCAAGAATAAGCAGAAGCGTCCCAGGAGGTGAGTTTTGTTGTCTCGCCTGCATGTCCACGACTACATACTGTATGGAAGAGAGTGGATTGTAGCTTTAAAGTTAGAGCAAATGGGTGCTAGGTTTAGAAGTTGAAATTGTTGTGCCATATTTGATGCTGCCGTACTTGCACACCATATTTGGACCCAACGTGGACATCCTGTGAGGTTGCTCTCGCATGGCTCTGTCCTTGTGGCGTATGGGAGCGTAGCACTTCACAGTGCTGTGACGTACAGTCCCGTTCCACGACGTTGGAGAGCAAGCTTTGTCCCCGGCCCTCCGGCTGGTGAGGACGGCGTTCTGTATATTCCTACATCTTCCCAGAGCCCTTTGGGCCATGACTGGGGGGCTAAACCATGCAGTGTACAACTTTACTAACACCATGTTGTATGCTTTTAATGGGATCTTATAATAGGTTATTATATAGCTACACGATTAAACGGGGACAAACCATATAATGCAACTTTCCTTCCTATTACCTTGCATTACCCTACGAGTAGGATTTTTTAACCCTGGTGTCCTGACTAAATTCCCAATCTGGCCCACGTACCATCATGGTCACCTAATCATCCCCAGCTTCCAATTGTCTCATTCATCCTCCTCTCCCCTGTAACTACTCCCCAGGTCATTGCTGTAAATAAGAATGTGTTCTCAGTAAACTTTCCTGGTAAAATAACAATTATAATCTAAAGCAGACTCTGCTTGTCTCCAGTAATGATTTCAAAATACCTGTATAGCTATTTGATTGTTGCCCTTTCAATACATGCATAAAGAATCTTCCTCTGATTTTGAATGAGACTGATTGTAGGGAAAATCGTTTTCGCAAGGTTTAGAAAATTTCTGTAATTACCTCAAATGTCTAATGCACGTTGTGCTTTGTTTCTCCAGCCGTACTCTGACCGCTGTGCACGATGCCATCCTTGAAGACCTGGTCTTCCCCAGTGAGATTGTTGGCAAGAGGATCCGCGTGAAACTGGACAGCAGTCGGCTCATCAAGGTCCACCTTGACAAGGCTCAGCAGAACAATGTGGAACACAAAGTGAGTCATGTCGCAGTTTGCTAGTTCACCCACCTTAACCCCAACGTGGACATCCGGTGAGGTTGCTCTCGCATGGCTCTGTCCTTGTGGCGTATGGGAGCGTAGCACTTCAGTGTTGTGACGTACAGTCCCGTTCCACGACGTTGGAGAGCAAGCTTTGTCCCCGGCCCTCCGGCTGGTGAGGACGGCGTTCTGTATATTCCTACATCTTCCCAGAGCCCTTTGGGCCATGACTGGGGGGCTAAACCATGCAGTGTACAACTTCTCTTGACTGACGACTCAAATGGTGTATGTGCTGCAAATGTCTTGTGCCAAATGCATGCCTTTTGTGTTGTCATATGCAATTGACATATTGATCATCATCATCCTGTAAATGTTGCAGTCTATGCAGTCGTTAACCAGTGGTTGCCTTTATTTTCAGGTTGAGACCTTCTCCGGTGTCTACAAGAAGCTCACAGGCAAAGATGTTGTTTTTGAATTCCCCGAATTCCAACTGTAGAGTGCAGATGACAAAATAAATGAGTTTACTCTCAATGTCATTGCTCTGTGTTCTCTGGGGATAGGGTGGTCAGTCATGCCAATCCCATACATGATGGTCTAGCCCAGGGCTCCAAACATGTTCCTGAAGAGCTAGCCTCCTGTAGGTGTTCTCCTACCCCTGTTGAAACAAACCTGATTCAGTTTATCAGCTAATTATTAGAATCGGGTGCGCTAGATTAGGGTTGGAGTGAACCTACAGGACGGTAGCTCTCCAGGAACAGTTGGAGAGCCCTGGTCTAGAGACTAATATCCTTTCAGAAAAGTATGTCTGTCAGAAGGACCATTAACTTGAGTAACTGAAGACTTGGAGCAGCTTTGATGACTGATCAGTTGTATTGCCACGTCCTACACCTTGTGGTGCTAGGGGGCTTTTTCAGATTGCTTTTGGGCCTCTGTAATGGTAGTATTCAATGGGTTTTTTTGCACACTGGGAAATGTCCTGATCCAATTATTAGATGTTGAGTGGAATTGACAGGTAATGTATTTGCTTATGTATAAATCCATCATTTGTTACAATCTACACTGGGATATGTGCCCAATATAGGCTATTGCTCACGACAGTCAAGTTTAAGCTTATGTTGTGCAGTGCGAGGCCACTGAGAGCTATTGGGCTGCATGGACCAGCAGTCCATAAATTAACATGGCTTCCTTGTGAGGAATACTTAAACTATAATCAGTGGAGTAACCTTAGGTTTTGAGGTAGGATGGGTGTAAGACTGTAATAGAAGCATTTGGGAAAAAATATATATAATCTATGGGTAAATCACTGACTGCAGGAAACAGCCTGGATGTGGACACATCCTTTACCAGAATTACCCGCCCTCTGCCACTTGATTGGAGAAGGTCAATGATCAACCATTTGACAGTTGCGCTCTGAGTGATGAGGAGCGTGTTCCTGTGACAACTGCTGCTGTCAGACTTGTATTATATTATACAGTGCCCCACTCATTCATATCGTGTGATTCCTGATGATAGTTCTTGATTTTATTGACTGATTGCTATTATATGGGATGGTTGAGCTGAAGCCTGGATACTCAGGACTCCTGTCATAATTACTTTCCCATCACCTATCCAGGCAGTCACCCACCTACAACTCAACATGTACTCAGGTAACACCTCCATGTCAGATACTCCATGTAGTTACACTACTGCTTTCATCAGTTAAAGGATCTGTTAAAGCCCACTGAAAGCTACACCTGCTGTTTGGTTAATGTTTTGCAGATGGAGGATTGATAGACTGAAGGACTAAGATCTAAAATTTGCCGGTTGCCTAAAACTGGCACTTTTACTGAAAATGTTGATTAATGTACACTGTCCCTGCAAAAATAAATGCAATTAAGGTCTATGACCTTGGGTGGAAAGACTGGTCTGTGGTTTCAAATTGTATTTAGTTCTATGTACGGGATACGCATGGTATACATCGTACAACGAAACGCTACAGCTTCCTTCTGGACAATGCCACAACAATAATACGAGTCTGACAGCAGCAGTTGTGATTGTGTGTAGTATGAATGTACACAGAGTATACCAAACGTTAGGAACATCTCCCTAATATTGTGAAGCCTCAATTCATCGGGACATGGACTCTACAATGTGTCAAAAACGTTCCACCGGGATGCTGGCCCATGTTGACTCCAATACTTCCCACAGTCGTGTCAAGTTAGCTGGATGTCCTTTGGGTGGTGGACTGATTGAAGTAGATTTAACAAGTGACATCAATAAGGGACCACAGCTTTCACCTAGTCAGTCTATGTCATGGAAATAGGTGTTAATGTTTTGTATACTTAGTATGTGTGCTATGGTGTGGAGAATAAGGACATGTGGTCAGTTCAAGTGTTCAGCAGGCTTGTAGACAGAAACTCTCTGAGCCTGTTGGACCTCATGCACCGATAAGGGAGAAAACAGCTCATGGCTGCGGTGTGTTGGGTCCTTGATGATGTGTCGTGCCTTCCTCAGGCACCGTTTAGAGTAGATAACCAGTCAGATCCAACTGGATCTGGTGGCGCTGGTCAATGGTGGGGTTTGTCTGGGCTATAGCGATGCCCACTTTAGCGACGCCCACTTTGGCAACCCACGGAAGAGGATTTTATGTCATTGAACTGTCTGCCAACAGTTCAATGGGGCTTCTGTCATCATACTGAAAGCAAGAATCATTAACTTCAGTATAGATACCACTGGAATATAACATTAAAACAAATAGGGAAACGTACTTTACCACTGATGCTTTTGAAAAATGAAAACGTCTGTCTATCTCATTTGGTGATCTCTCTTTAACAGTTGAAGTGCACCCATATAGGCAGATGTGCCTATATGTTTCAATCCAGAATCTCATTCTTAATGCATACCATTGGTAATGAATATATCAAAAAGAGCAGTCTATAGAATAGGTTGACTGTAGTATGTCATGCCTTCACAGGTTTGGGAAGATTTGCTAACATGGGTGATGGATGGGAGACAGCGCTTCGACTGGACATGCCCAGTAAACTGGAGGTAACTTCAGGGCTCACAATTTGGCACATGCCATAGAACTGGGTGGTGTTCAGTAGGTGGAAGTGGTTTAAGACAGGGAGCAGGAGGCTGAGTGGCTGTGGCTCATAATAATGGCTGGAACGGAGCAAATGCAATGGCCTCCAACTCAAGGAAACCATGTGTTTATGTATTTGATACCGTTCCACCTATTCTGCTCCAGCCATTACCACGAGCCCATCCTCCCCAATTAAGGTGCCACCAACCTCCTGTGAGAAACACTCATCTTGGTTTACATTTCAAAATGTTTTGCTATGTTGTGCCCTTTTGAATCGTCTGGTGATGTGATACGTTGCTCCACAGGTGGATGGGAAGGGCATCCTACAGGTATCACGTTATGATGGGGCTGTCCTCAAACATTCTGGAATGATCAGCCATATCGAGATAGACACCAACCACTTGGTAGCTTAGCAGTTAACAGTGTTGGGCCAGTAACTGAAAGGTCGCTGGTTCTCATCGTTGAGTAGGTGAAAAATCTGTCGATGTGCCATTGAGTAAGGCACTTAACCCTAATTGGTTTTCGATAAGTGTCTGCTAAATTATGTAAATGAAACCACTTCAAAAGGTAGAGTAACACACGTGCATGGATACACACGCTGGTACTCTCTTTCACCCCACTGAACAAACAGATTTTGAGGCCCTGCAAAGTTCCTATGTTAAGGACTTGGTTACATGTTATGATAGTAACAGGTTGGGTTACAAGGTATCCACAATGTAACAGGTTGGGTTACAAGGTATCACAGTATAACAGATTGGGTTACAAGGTATCACAATATAACAGGTTGGGTTAAAAGGTAACACTTATAACAGGTTGGGTTACAAGGTATCACCATATAACAGGTTGGGTTACAAGGTATCACAATATAACAGGTTGGGTTACAAGGTATCACAATATAACAGGTTGGGTTACAAGGTATCACAATATAACAGGTTGGGTTACAAGGTATCACAATATAACAGGTTGGGTTACAAGGTATCACAATATAACAGATTGGGTTACAAGGTATCACAATATAACAGGTTGGGTTACAAGGTATCACAATATAACAGATTGGGTTACAAGGTATCACAATATAACAGATTGGGTTACAAGGTATCACAATATAACAGGTGGGGTTACAAGGTATCACAATGGAGACATCGACATAACGCCTCTGTGGTAAACACATTGGCCCACTGTACCGTATACTGAGATAAAAGTCATCCCACCAGACAGAGCTTGTGCTACTCTTACTGCATCATGTGACGTCAACACACAGGAAACTTCCCAGACTCCTGTAAGATAGAAGCGTGCTATCTGACCCCTGTGGAGGAGGGCCAGTATTTAAATGTCAGGTGGATCGGCGATCCGGGAAAGATGTGGCAGGTCCTTCTCCCCCTCCAGAAAGTATGTCCAGCATTTTCCTATAATTCACTCCACTTGATTCAATGCCTGGGCCTGTCAGAGTGCTGATCGAGGATCAGTTTTGCTTTTTAGATCAGAATAAATAAGATTTCATGGACATGGGAGGATGTGATCCTAGATCAGCACTCCTGAGACTTTATCAATATGGGCCCTGTTCATTTTCATCCAGAAAGTGTTTTTAAACATCTTAATCAATTCAGTATTTAAATGTCCATATTCCAGACAGATGGGTAGACGGCAAATATATGTGTTTCAAAGACTATTAGTTAGGTAAACAATATTGAATGTGTATGTATAATAACTAAATCAAATCAGGTCTTGGCAAATGTGATGGCGATGTCTGCCATATCTTTGAGCAGTGTTGCACTTTACACTTCACTCTCTATTGTATTTGAATCAACCAAGTTTCTGTGAAAGCGAAACGTCATCGAAGTCGACAGTCGATCCGGCCAACGTATTATCTTTCCTAATGCAATTGCACCTGAATTCTGCTTCAGTACCAAAACAACTCCTAGACTACAACCAGTGATGACAATAACATTTAAACACATCCGTTTGCCTGGTCAAATGTGTGCACTGTAAAAAGAAAAATAATACTGTACTTTTCCATTTGTATAAATGTTTTCCCACATTCGTAGCGCTATGTAGCCTTGGCCTATCACCGCAAAAGTGTTTTGTAATTTGTTAGGTCACGGCATCACGTGATGAAGTAGGCAGCAGGACTTGAAATCCGTAACAGTGGACATGCGCATTCATGGCTCATTTCATCATGCAAATATGGATGAAGACAAGGTAGGCCTTACTAAATATGTGAGATTTTTAGAACTGGCTCATTAGATCATGTTTAGGCTACAATGTAGGCCTAGGTACTAAACATCCATAAAAGTTCAATCAGACAAGCTACCCTACTTAAATGTAGCCTAACATTTATTTGACCTGTGTATGCGACAATCAGATGGAAGTAGACCGAATTAAAACAGCCTAGTAAGGTACAGTATCTTTGCAACATTAAGTTGACAGGTAGGTAAAGCAGGTTTGGAAAAAGCCTTCTAAAGCTTTTGGGTTTGTCTGAGGTTTTGGGTTTGATGATAACTAATTAATAAAAGTGTAACATGCTGACTACACCGGGCACGCGCGTGCGCCATCTCGCGCATGTTGATTTTGCCCACCCACACCAGACTCGATGAGGACAAGCAGGTTGAAATATCAAAACAAACTCTGAACCAACTATTTTAATTTGGGGACAGGTCGAAAGCATAAGAAATGTATGGCAATTTAACTAGCTAGATAGCTTGCTGTTGCGAGCTAATTTGTCCTGGGATATAAACATTGCGTTGTTATTTTACCTGAAATGCACAATGTCCTCTACACTGACAATTAATCCACAGATAAAAGGGTAAACCGAGTTCGTTTCTAGAAATATCTCCTCCTTCATGCTTCACCTTCTTTGGACTTTATATGGCTGTTGGCCACCAACTTTAAGGTGCATTACCACCACCAACTGGACTGGAGTGTGGACCTGAGTTCATCTTCGAAACGCCCATGTGGGTATATGATCCTAAAACCAATGAGGAGATGGGAGTGGCGAGACTTGCAGTGCATCAAGCGTCACAAATGTAACCAAGTTTTATTTTAGCGCCTGGCTATGCAGACGCGTGAGCAGTGTGGGTGCAATGATTGAATAACATGTATTTGTTCATTTATTTTGCAACACTCACGCATGCGACGCGGACGGTGTGGTCAGCGTGCGTCCGCCATTGCTTGCATGTTGATTTTGTCCACCCACACCAGACGCGATCAGGACACGCAGTTTGAAATATCAAAACAAACTCTGAACTAATTATATTCATTTGGTGACAGGTCGAAAAGCATTAAACATTTATGGCAATTTAGCTAGCTAGTTTGCTTTTGCTAGCTAATTTTCCCTGGGATATAACCATTCCATTGTTATTTTACCTGAAATGCACAAGGTCCTCTACTTCGACAATTAATCCACAAATAAAAGGGTAAACCGAGTTTGTTTCTTGTAATCTCGCCTCCTTTAGGCTTCTTCTTCCTCTTTGGCAACCAACTTTAAAGTGCACTACCAACTGGACTGGAGTGGGGACCTCAGTTCATCTTTCAATCACCCACGTGGGTATATCCACCTAAAAACCAATGAGGAGATGGCACATGGGTAAATGCTCCTAAAAACCAATGAGGAGATGGGAGAGGCGGGACTTGCAGTGCCGGGACTTTCAGAACCAAGTTCTATTTTAGCGACTGGCTACGCAGACGCTCGTTGATGCGCGCGAGCAACGCAAGCGGTGTGGTCAGCATGTAAGACAGTGATGAGGGAAAAGTGGATCATACATGACGTACCGAAATACAGTGGTGTAAAGTACTTAGGTAAAAATACTTGAAAGTACTACTTAAGTAGTTTTTTATGGGTATCTGTACTTTACTATTTATATTTTTGTTTCAGGTCCAGCACACGCTCTTCCAAGGGGTATGTTCCCCACAAGGTGTTAATGTGTGTGTGTGTGTGTGTGTGGATATCCCTGATCATTTCTCCATTGAAATTCACATATTTCTCAGCTTTCTAGCAGGTGCATTCCACACCATCTAATGCAGTACAAAATGTTGTATCAACTCACATTATTTGAGCAGATTTGAATTGATGATGAGGAAAAAAGAAATCAAGCACAAATGTGAATTATATTTAGAATACTAGACTACATATTTCGTATATTAATCTTTTGTCACAGAGGATTTTCCTGTTGCATCAGGAGCCTTGTGAGTCCCTGAAAAAAAGCAGTTTTCTTTCTCTCCATGCGGGGGCAGTCACTGGGATCAGGGCTTGCTGTCAAAATCATTCTCTCTCGCTCAAACGCTAGTCCTAGGTCCTATTCCTGCAACATTCAAATGTACCAAAATGTATCTGAAATGCAGCCATACACATCAACAACCGTCATTTTATATAGCTTAATAACACAAGATAGATATTGGTCTCCACCAGGCTACGACATACAAGTGTATCCTAAGGTCTAAATTGTGGCCTGAGCTGGTCTAGTGGTTAGGGTGGCTTCTGAATGCACACGGCAGCATTAGGTTTGATTCCGTCCCATGCCCTTTTGGCACAAAGAACTCAGTCCACTTGATTTATTATTTGACCATGCTGGTCATTTATGAACATTTTAACATCTTGACCATGTTCTGTTATAATATCCACCCTGCACAGCCAGAAGAGGACTGGCCACCCCTCATAGCCTGGTTCCTCTCTAGGTTTCTTCCTAGGTTTTTGGCCTTTCTAAGGAGTTTTTCCTAGGGAGTTTTTCCTAGCCACCGTGCTTCTTTCACATGCATTGCTTGCTGTTTGGGGTTTTAGGCTGGGTTTCTGTACAGCACTTTGAGATATCAGCTGATGTACAAAGGGCTATATAAATACATTTGATAAATACATCAGTGACTCAGCCCACTCAAGTGATGCACCCCTTCCATGGACGGCTTGGAAGAACACCAGTACGCCAGTGACTCAGCCCCTGTAATAGGGTTAAAGAGGGGAACCGGCAAGGCAGAGATAGCAAGGGCGGTTCGTTGCTCCAGCCTTTCCGTTCACCTTCACACTCCTGGGCCAGACTATACTTAATCATAGGACCTACTGAAGAGATAAGTCTTCAGTAAAGACTTAAAGGTTGAGACTGAGTCTGCGTCTCTCACATGGGTAGGCAGACCATTCCATAAAAATGGAGCTCTATAGGAGAAAGCCCTACCTCCAGCCGTTTGCTTAGAAATTCTAGGGACAATTAGGAGGCCTGCGTCTTGTGACCATAGCGTACGTGTAGGTATGTACGGCAGGACCAAATCGGAAAGATAGGTAGGAGCAAGCTTTGTAGGTTAGCAGTAAAACCTTGAAATCAGCCTTTGCCTTAACAGGAAGCCAGTGTAGGGAGGCTAGCACTGGAGTAATATGATCAAATTTTTTGGTTCTAGTCAGGATTCTAGCAGCTGTATTTAGCACTAACTGAAGTTTATTTAGTGCTTTATCCGGGTAGACGGAAAGTAGAGCATTGCAGTAGTCCAGCCTAGAAGTAACAAAAGCATGGATTAATTTTTCTGCGTCATTTTTGGACAGAAAGTTTCTGATTTTTGCAATGTTACGTAGATGGAAAAAAGCTGTCCTTGAAACAGTCTTGATATGTTCTTCAAAAGAGAGATCAGGGTCCAGAGTAACGCCGAGGTCCTTCACAGTTTTATTTGAGACGACTGTACAACCATCCAGATTAATTGTCAGATTCAACAGAAGATCTCTTTGTTTCTTGGGACCTAGAACAAGCATCTCTGTTTTGTCCGAGTTTAAAAGTAGAAAGTTTGCAGCCATCCACTTCTTTATGTCTGAAACACAGGCTTCTAGCGAGGGCAATTTTGGGGCTTCACCATGTTTCATTGAAATGTACAGCTGTGTGTCGTCCGCATAGCAGTGAAATTTAACATTATGTTTTCGAATGACATCCCCAAGAGGTAAAATATATAGTGAAAACAATAGTGGTCCTAAAATGGAACCTTGAGGAACACCGAAATATACAATTGATTTGTCAGAGGACAAACCATTCACAGAGACAAACTGATATCTTTCCGACAGATAAGATCTAAACCAGGCCAGAACTTGTCCATGTAGACCAATTTGGGTTTCCAATCTCTCCAAAAGAATGTGGTGATCGATGGTATCAAAAGCGGCACTAAGATCTAGGAGCACGAGGACAGATGCAGAGCCTCGGTCTGACGTCATTAAAAGGTCATTTACCACCTTCACAAGTGCAGTCTCAGTGCTATGATGGGGTCTAAAACCAGACCGAAGCGTTTCGTATACATTGTTTGTCTTCAGGAAGGCAGTGAGTTGCTGTGCAACAGCTTTTTCACATTTTTTTTGGAGAGGAATGGAAGATTCGATATAGGCCGATAGTTTTTTATAATTTCTGGGTCAAGATTCGGCTTTTTCAAGAGAGGCTTTATTACTGCCACTTTTAGTGAGCTTGGTACACATCCGGTGGATAGAGAGCCGTTTATTATGTTCAACATAGGAGGGCCAAGCACAGGAAGCAGCTCTTTCAGTAGTTTAGTTGGAATAGGGTCCAGTATGCAGCTTGAGGGTTTGGAGGCCATGATTATTTTCATCATTGTGTCAAGAGATATAGTACTAAAACACTTTAGTATCTCCCTTGATCCTAGGTCCTGGCAGAGTTGTGTAGACTCAGGACAATGGAGCTTTGGAGGAATACCCAGATTTAAAGAGGAGTCCGTAATTTGCTTTCTAATGATTATGATCTTTTCCTCAAAGAAGTTCATAAATGTATTACTGCTGAAGTGAAAGCCATCCTCCATTTGCGAATGCTGCTTTTTAGTTAGCTTTGCGACAGTATCAAAAAGAAATTTTGGATTGTTCTTATTTTCCTCAATTAAGTTGGAAAAATAGGATGATCGAGCAGCAGTGAGGGCTCTTCGATACTGCACGGTACTGTCTTTCCAAGCTAGTCGGAAGACTTCCAGTTTGGTGTGGCACCATTTCCGTTCCAATTTTCTGGAAGCTTGCTTCAGAGCTCGTGTATTTTCTGTATACCAGGGAGCTAGTTTCTTATGACAGATGTTTTTAATTTTTAGGGGTGCAACTGCATCTAGGGTATTGCGCAAGGTTAAATTGAGTTCCTCGGTTAGGTGGTTAACTGATTTTTTGTCCTCTGACGTCCTTGGGTAGGCAGAGGGAGTCTGGAAGGGCATCAAGGAATCTTTGGGTTGTCTGAGAATTTATAGCACGACTTTTAATGCTCCTTGGTTGGGGTCTGAGCAGATTATTTGTTGCAATTCTAAACGCAATAAAATGGTGGTCCGATAATCCAGGATTATGAGGAAAAACATTAAGATCCACAACATTTATTCCATGGGACAAAACTAGGTCCAGAGTATGACTGTGGCAGTGAGTAGGTCCAGAGACATGTTGGACAAAACCCACTGAGTCGATGATGGCTCCGAAAGCCTTTTGGAGTGGGTCTGTGTACTTTTCCATGTGAATGTTAAAGTCACCAAAAATTAGAATATTATCTGCTATGACTACAAGATCCGATAGGAATTCAGGGAACGCAGTGAGGAGCACTGCATATGGACCAGGAGGCCTGTAAACAGTAGCTATAAAAAGTGAGTGAGTAGGCTGCATAGATTTCATGACTAGAAGCTCAAAAGACGAAAACGTCATTGTTTTTTTTTTGTAAATTGAAATTTGCTATCGTAAATGTTAGCAAAACCTCCGCCTTTGCCGGATGCACGGGGGGTATGGTCACTAGTGTAACCAGGAGGTGAGGCCTCATTTAACACAGTAAATTCATCAGGCTTAAGCCATGTTTCAGTCAGGCCAATCACATCAAGATTATGATCAGTGATTAGTTCATTGACTATAACTGCCTTGGAAGTGAGGGATCTAACATTAAGTAGCCCTATTTTGAGATGTGAGGTATCACGATCTCTTTCAATAATGGCAGGAATGGAGGAGGTCTTTATACTAGTGAGATTGCTAAAGCGAACACCGCCATTTTTAATTTTGCCCAACATAGATCGAGGCACAGACACGGTCTCAATGGGGAAAGCTGAGCTGACTACGCTGACTGTGCTAGTGGCAGACTCCACTAAGCTGGCAGGCTGGCTAACAGCCTGCTGCCTGGCCTGCACCCTATTTCATTGTGGAGCTAGAGGAGTTAGAGCCCTGTCTATGTTCGTAGATAAAATGAGAGCACCCCTCCAGCTAGGATGGAGTCCGTCACTCCTCAACAGGCCAGGCTTGGTCCTGTTTGTGGGTGAGTCCCAGAAAGAGGGCCAATTATCTACAAATTCCATCTTTTGGGAGGGGCAGAACACAGTTTTCAACCAGCGATTGAGTTGTGAGACTCTGCTGTAGAGCTCATCACTCCCCCTATAAGAACATCCAATAGTCAAAGGTATATGAAAAACTAATTGTAGAGAGAGAAATAGTCCTATAATTCCTATAATAACTACAACCTAAAACTTACCTGGGAATATTGAAGACTCATGTTAAAAGGAACCACCAGCTTTCATATGTTCCCATGTTCTGAGCAAGGAACTTAAACCTTAGCTTTTTTACATGGCACATATTGCACTTTTACTCTCTTCTCCAACACTTTGTTTTGCATTATTTAAACCAAATTGAACATGTTTCATTATTTATTTGAGGCTAAATTGATTTTATTGATGTATTATATTAAGTTAAAGTAAGTGTTCATTCAGTATTGTTGTAATTATCATTATTATAAATAAAATAAAATAAAAAAAAGGCTGATTAATCGGCATCAGCTTTTTTGGTCCTCCAATAATCGGGAATCGGTATCGGCGTTAAAAAAAAAATCATAATCGGTCGACCTCTAGAAATCAATAATTTATTCTGCCTATTATTTGCCTACAACATGTAATAAAACAATTTATATATAAAAACAGATTTTCCCTAACGAATAATACATCTACGTCTTCAAATATGTCCTTAAGAATTCACACGAGATGTGCTGTAGCCTGCATGTAACCTACATAAGGTACAATGTAGGATGGTGTGCATTGTATACAAACACAGCTTCCTGCTGCCCCTGGCTGTGATTCTAAGTATTTCTCCAGATATTAAAATCTTCCTGCCACAGGATTATTTTGCTACTGTGACGAAAGAGTTCAAATTAAGATCCGACATCTGTAACAATGTTTGTTGGATTTGTTTTCAAATAACGTATCAGTAAGAGATTGATTTGATCATGCATTGCGTGTTCATTTTGAAGTTCCCAGAGCTCAGTGAAAGTCCACCTAGAGATGTCAGACAGTATCATCAGCAG
The DNA here is from genome assembly GCF_965601325.2 of Salmo salar. NCBI lineage: Eukaryota > Metazoa > Chordata > Actinopteri > Salmoniformes > Salmonidae > Salmo > Salmo salar. Next base: position 82,452,082 of record NC_138296.1, on the reverse strand, counting down.
TGTCCAGGAGCAACTGTCTGACCATGAGATCCTGTCCTCTTGCCCACCTGAGCTTACCGTTGGCCTTATCAAGGAGGTGAACAGCTCAACTCTGCCCTCTCTTTGACTATCAGCAGAACCCTTTCAGGGCGGTCATCCCCTTTTGCCTCTGGTACTCAGACAACTGAACAGATGGTCAACATGGTCCAGAGATTTTTTGATGATCACACAAATCCAATGGACCAATTATATGTTGATTCCTGCATTCCACCTGCAATAGAGGAGGTGATGACTGTTTTTGAAGACGTTGGAGGAATTGAAAAAAAGAAGATTGGGAATTGGCTAAGCTGCTTTGAGAAGTGGCTGTGAAAGTTTAAATGTTGGCATCTGGCAGTGCCCTTGCAGTGGAGCACCTGGATACTGAAGACTCTCCTGTTCCAGAGGACCTGAACATACACTACCATTCAACAATTTGGGGTCACTTAGAAAGTTCCTTGTTTTTGAAAGAAAAGCACATTTTTTTGTCCATTAAAATAACATAAAATTGATCAGAAGTACAGTGTAGACATTGTTAATGTTGTAAATGACATTTGTAGCTGGAAACGGCAGATTGTTTATGGAATATCTACATAGGCGTACAGAGGCCCATTATCAGCAACCACCACTCCTGTGTTCCAATGGCACGTTGTGTTAGCTAATCCAAGTTTATCATTTTAAAAGGCTAATTGATCATTAGAAAACCCTTTTGCAATTATGTTAGCACAGCTGAAAACTGTTGGGTTGATTAAGAGGCAATAAAACTGGCCTTTAGACTATTTGAGTATCTGGAGCATCAGCATTTGTGGGTTCGGTTACAGGCTCAAAATGGCTAGAAACAAATAACTTTCTTCTGAAACTCATCAGTCTATTCTTGTTCTGAGAAATTAAGGCTATTCCATGCGAGAAATTGCCAAGAAACTGAAGATCTCGTACAACGCTGTGTACTACTCCCTTCACAGAAGAGTGCAAACTGGTCTAACCAGAATAGAAAGAGGAGTGGGAGGCCCCTGTGCACAACTGAGCAAGAGGACAAGTACATTAGAGTGTCTAGTTTGAGAAATAGACACCTCACAAGTCCTCAACTGGCAGCTTCATTAAATAGTACCCGCAAAACCCCAGTCTCAACGTTAAAAGTGAAGAGGCGACTCCGGGATGCTGGCCTTCTAGGCAGAGTTCCTTTGTTCAGTGTCTGTGTTCTTTTGCCCATTTTAATCTTTTATTTTTATTGGCCAGTCTGAGATATGGCTTTTTCTTTGCAACTCTGCCACAACGTGGTGAAAAACCTTGACACTCTGTCAAGTGCCAAGTTTAAGTCTAAACCCTCAAAGGCTGTGAGCGAGATTGTACTGAGAAGGTTCTGTAGCGCTACCTCTGTTTTGTTTCAAACTTCCCCTACATTTAGTGCCACTCCCAGCTGAATACGTCTGGCCCATCTGACAGGATCCTTGATTCTGTGGCCCCTGGGCTCATACAGACCAATGTGGATTCTGAGGCATCTAAAATAATTGACAACTTTGAAGATGATGTCAAAGACATTGTGAAGCAAGCTGAATCAGATCAATCAACAAGCACCCAGAGATATCCCCAAGTGGGACATTGTATGTCAAAGCGGAAACCATTCCATGCACCTCGTAGACTCTGCGGCAGTCTTCAGGCAAAACTCAAATAATTATTCCTCAGAATGAATGGAGCTACAGTCCAAGAGGAAGAATTTCTGGAGACAATGGACTCCAGTGCTTTGTTCCCAGAAAACACTATCTCCAGCGCTGTGCTTCTGGAGCATGCTGGCTCCAGTGTTCTGCCTGGTTCAACTCTGGACTCTTCTTCACCAAGTAGGAGTGAATCTCCCGTAGCAGAACTCAGCTCATCTTCTCTGTCTGGTTGAAGGGATTCAGCTACCTCTGTAGCAGAGGAAACACCAGAGCAACCTGAATCCAGATCAGATCATACTCAAAGCCGCATCTTTCCTCTTCTCAGTAAGAGTGAACTGCAAGAGGTCAGCTGGTCTTGGTGTTCTACACAAATGCCAGAGTGAGAACGTGCAACTTTTACTGGCTCTCTATGATCCAAACTGAGAGTTCTGCACCAAAGAGGTATTATCTCAGATTGTGGCCATGTACAGTTCAGAGGTGGCAGATTTAGAATGCATATCCTCTGTTGCAGAGAGTTAGTTCCTCTTACAACTCCCTTGATGTCGGTGACTTTTTGGGCAGTTTCATGTCTTACCTAGAAGACGTCTTTGTCCAGTTCTTCATCCTCTGTCATCGAGAATCTCTCAAGTGAAGAGTTCCAGATGAAGGTGACTAACAAGGTCAGTTAAATACTGACCAAATCAGTCAGTAGCTTACCCAGATCAAGCCAGTCAACACCTCTCCACCAGACAGATTATCAAAGGTCTCCAGCAACATCAATCATGTCCTTGAAGCATACAGCTGCATTTGAAATGGTTGGATCAATTGCGAACGACATGAAGAGCCTTTTCTCTCCTGCTGTCTTCTACTGCTACTCTATGGCATGTAGACTCTAAGCTTCAAGAGCGCGATGAGAAAATCTCCAAAGCTACCGAGGCCGCACCCGAAGGCTCCCAGACTGTTGTGAAAGTATCTGAGAAGAAGATCTGGACAACTGCAAATACTTTTTACCACAATCTGAAGATGAGAAGCTATTTCACATTGGTAAAACAAGCCAAAGCAATGATGGCTCAAGCCAAAGAATCCCTCAGCCATATTTTGGTTTCCATTCAGAAAGAGCTGTCGAAATCTGAACAAATGGTGGCAGCAGGGGAGCCTTCACAAATAGAGAATGTGGTTGAAATGATGCTGGAGGACATTTAGAATGTAAGCAGTGATTGTGGTGAGGAACTGGTCTTGCGAGAGCCACAGGGGCCTTTTTCCTCCTTGTCAATGTTATCAGTCAAATTAACATCATTAGCCAAATCAACATCTTCAATCAAATCAAGGAAGTTGGAGTGGGAATTTGCAATCCCTGGCACTCCAATCTCTTCTGAATTACCCGAGAGAACTCCTCTGACCATTGTGAGATGCTTAGTTAATCATCGACTGGAAAATGTGGTGTGTGATGCCAGGAAGTCCATGTCTGTTACAGCAGATACCATGAAGGAGGTATATCCAGAGGAAGAAGGGCAGGTTACATCTCACCATGATCTGACAGCCTGAATAGCTAGATTGGAGAAGCTCACATCTCAGGGGAGGATTGGTGCTCTCTCCCGTGATCTTACTCACTTAGTCAATCGCATCATTTCTGACAGCAACTTGACCCCTCTGGTTTTGACAGTGGCGACTGGAAAGAGTGCATTGAATACAGTCCTTACTTAGCTGAAGAGGAAGGAGGATACAGGGAAGGACACAGCTTACGAGCTGGTTCGGCTGTTTGCAGAGGAGTCTGTGTAGCGCCTCTTTCTTCCTAGCCTTGTGCCTTCATTATCTTCAATGACTTTGGCTCAGGTAGTCAGTGTGTCGGCTAGCAAGTCCGAAGATAGGATGTCATGCACTTCTTCCACATCAATATTTAGTGGCACAGTTAGTCTGTATATTAATAAAGTAATGGTAAGCCAGATCATGGACTCTGTGGTTTCTGATGCTCAAAGCAGAGGGTCATCTCCAACCAAGAGATCAGAATCTCTCCAAGAATCTCTGACAGATGTCACTGACCTTGGCAGTTTATTGAGTGGCAATTCTTCCCCTCAGCTGTCTCTCTCCCGTGTCAGTGAGACCTCCACTGTAGCACGACGCTTTAGGGCCAACATGGATGAAGAGAAAGAGGATACCACCAGTCGTTCTGGTGTAGCTCAGAACATTGTTGGTGATCAGTTTACAACCAGCCCGGATGTTGTCAAAGATGCCCCGCCTCCAACCCCATCCTCTGAAAACTCAGACACTGATGATGACTTCACCAGCCTCATCAGCATGCTTGTGTTGAGACTTCTGTCGAAGATCACAACTCAAACTGATCTGTACCCAGTTGACGTTGCACGCACGTCACAAGACCTAATCCCAAAAGTCAAATCTGTCTTCTGTGCAATGTCAGGCTCCTCTGAGACCCAAGCATATACAGAGAACCTAAAGATTCATAAAGTGTACAGGGCCGTGTACAAACATATGTTGGAGGAGTTTGGCTTGGAGAAAATCCTTCAATTGGCCGTGTCGACTCAGGACTCATTTGATAGGATTCTTGTCAAGTCCTTGAGTAAAGAACTCCTCGACAGATATAATGAGGCAGCAATGACCAACTAATCATCCAGAAGAACATCGTTCGAAGCTACCAGACCTGAGGCTCTTCCTCTGGCTGAGGATGTGAAGACTACCAAAGTGAAGTTCTCCTTCCTACAAAGGCTTGCCAGAATTATCAATGTGAGTAAACAACTCTATCGTGATGGTACAAAATATGAAACCATCCATTCATTTATAAATCGGTCTAGTGTGTTAGTTTTGGTTATTATTATTATTATTATTATTATTGTTTTTATTATTATGTTGTTGACTTATGAGTTGTTTTTTTCTCTTTCAAAACTTCCCACTCAAAGAAGTGCATGTTTTTTTTGTTTGCCCTAGCACTACACAGCAGATTCAAATATCCAACTAATCATCCGGCTTTGAATCAGCTGTGTAGTGCTGGGAAAAAAACAAAACGTGCACCCTGGGGGGACCCAGGACCGAGTTTGGGAAACACTGTACTAGGGCACCCTAGATGGTGGTATGGTTAAGGCTATCAATATGTTATGATTAAGTTGAGTGGGCCCCACCACCCTCAACCTGCGTTAATCCCTGTTAAGGGGTTATCACTGATTACTAGACTTAGAAAAGACAAGTTATTTTCTAATCTGATTTGTTACACAGGATCCCCACAAGAAGTCAGAAAGGCCATCAATTCATACAATGATATTTAATCAATTAGCCAGTAGGTGGGCTGGTTACTTGCTCTTTGAGGCCCTAATACATGTCATATCTAAATATATCCAATAGGGGACAACATATTTACATTGACAGTTTAGTCATTTAGCAGACACTCTTATCCAGAGCAACTTGGGCGAGGTGCTTTTGTCACGGGTGTCGTAAGGAGAAGCGGGCCAAAGTGCAGCGTGTGTCGTTCCACACTTTATTTACACTGTGAAACTATGCAATACATAAACATAAACTAAAGAACAAAACAACAAACCGTGACACAGAGGTGAAACATACACTACTCAAAAACAATCTCCCACAAACCCAGGTGGAAAAACCACCTACTTAAGTATGATCTCCAATTAGAGACAATGAGGACCAGCTGCCTCTAATTGGAGATTATCCCAAACAAAACCCAACATAGAAATACAAAACTAGAACATAACAACATAGAAAAACAAAACTAACTCTATGATATTGTACTGAAACTGCTCCATATTAAGATACCAAACAACTCTATGATAATGTACTAAACAACTACATTATATTGTACTAAAACAGCTCTATGATATTATACTAAAACAGCTCTATGATAATATACTAAACAACTATATGATAATGTACTAAACAACTATGTGATATTGTACTAAAACAGCTCTATGATAATGTACTAAACAGCTCTAATATATTGTACTAAATAACTCTATGATATTGTACTAAAACAGCTCTATGATATGTTCTAAAACAGCTCTATGATAAGATACCAAACAACTATATGATAATGTACTAAACAACTATATTATATTGTACTAAAACAGCTATATGATAATGTACTAAACCAGCTCTATGATAATGTACTAAACAACTCTTTGATATTGTACTATAACAGCTCTAAGATATGTACTAAAACAGCTCAATGTTATGTACTAAAATAGCTCAATAATAAGATACTAAACAGCTCTGATATTGTACTAAACTCTAAGATAATATAATAAACAACTCTATGATATGTACTAACCAACTCTATGATAATGTACTAAATAACTCTATGATATTGTACTATAACAGCTCTATGATATGTACTAAAACAGCTCTATCATAATGTACAGTAAGGCTTTGGTATGTCAAATGTGAAAAATATGTCAATGTGCCCTTGAGCAAGGCACTTAACCCTAATTGCTCTAGGTTTGCTGTTGATAATGGCTGACCCTCGCCGTGACCCCACTCTCCAAGGGTGTCTCAGGGAGAGTGGGCATATGCAAAAAACAGATTTACATTTCACACATGCATATAATACACACTTGTACGCTGGGAAATTGACGTCACGTATAGGCACATGACTGGGTCATTTTTTGCTCCAATTTCAATGAAGATCTGTGATCTCGCTTCAAATATGCAACGGGGTCATTAAGAGAGATTTCACCACTGAACATTTTGTAATCTCTGGCGCCAGCATATACTGTTTGGGTACAGTTGAAGTTGGAAGTTTACATACACTTAGGTTGGAGTCATTAAAACTCGTTTTTCAACCACTCCACAAATTTCTTGACAACAATCTATAGTTTTGGCAAGTCGGTTAGGACATCTACTTTGTGCATGACACAAGTAATTTTTCCAACAATTGTTTACAGACAGATTATTTCACTTATAATTCACTGTATCACAATTCTAGTGGGTCAGAAGTTTACATACACTAAGTTGACTGTGCCTTTAAACAGCTTGGAAAATTCCCGAAAATTATGTCATGGCTTTAGCGTCTCATAGGCTAATTGAGATAATTTGAGTCAATTGGAGGTGTACCTGTGGATGTATTTCAAGGCCTACCTTCAATCTCAGTGCCTCTTTGCTTGACATCATGGCAAAATCAAAAGAAATCAGCCAAGACCTCAGAAAACAATTGTAGACCTCCACAAGTCTGGTTCATCCTTGTGAGCAATTTCCAAACACCTGAAGGTACCACGTTCATCTTTACAAACAATAGTACAAAAGTATAAACACCATGGGACCACGCAGCCGTCATACCGCTCAGGAAGGATACGCCCACTTATTGTGGGAAGCTTGTGGAAGGCTACCCGAAACGTTTGACCCAAGTTAAACATTTTAAAGGCAATGCTACCAAATACTCATTGAGCGTATGTAAACTTCTGACCCGTTGGGAATGTGATGAAAGAAATAAAATCTGAAATAAATCATTTTTTCAACTAACTGAGCTAAGACAGGGATTTTTTTACTAGGATTAAAATGTCAGGGATTGTGAAAAACTGAGTTTAAATGTATTTGGCTAAGGTGTACATAAAATTCTGACTTCAACTGTATATGTCCACTGACTGAAACATAACATCATTGAATTAAGCATAGTGAGCATAAGTGTTTTTATGTTTGATAACACATGCACCCTACTTTGTTTGTCACCCTAACAATGTTTAATCTAGCATTGATAACAGCCTGTAACAAGCAATATTTTGTCAATATATGTTTCCAAATTGCTGGTTTACTGTCAGAACAGGAGCAGAAAGTGTCACGTGTCTTCTCCTTTATGACAATGCCTTTCCTGTCCAGTAGGAGTCACTACAGCACCAGGAAATGTTGAAATCCGTCAACTCCCTCAGTAGTGACGCTAACATGACTCTAAGCCTCATGTTAAATTGTTCAGATGCAGTGTAAGTTCTCCTCTGAAATAGAGTCGTGTGAATCCTGAAGTCCAATATTGCAAAACAGTGTAGTCCTAGACTCCTAGTCCATACTATAGCATATGGGCTCTAATCCTACTGTAATCAATAGTGTAATCAATAGGATATGTCATACATTGGCTCATTCTCTATTATCCCTCAGCACTAGATGGAGCAATTACATCAAGGTTAGTGCACAGCTCACTGAGGTGTGCGAGCTGTCGATGGTGGGAGGAGAGCTGGCCCTTTATTCACATTTATTTCACGCCAGCTCTCACTACTTATAATGACGGTATCCATTTGTGGTTCACTCCTTTTCTCAGAGATCTTCCTCCCCTCTTTTTTTCTCCTTGTTCCTCCTTTCTCCCCCTCTGAGCTGTTTGACGTTTAGCTGTGAGACAAACATTCTCCTTACCGGCACATTGGTTCAAAGCACTGATCTCCTGGCAGGGACAGGCGCATCCATTTTAACCAAGACTTTGTGGGTGTTAAAAGTCCAACAAAACTCAACAAAGGAGGAAGTTTTAAAATGTCTATTGGAGGAAAGGAAAAACAAAAAGTATCCTCTGCGCTGTCAATCTCATAAATATGGTACTGTAATTATTTAAAAAAAATAAACTTTTTTTTTGCAACCTTTCGGTTACTAGTCCAACGCTCTAACCACTAGGCTACCTGCCACCCCGATGATGATGATGATGATGATGTTGGGTAGGGTAAATATTGACGGGCTTGGAGACATATCTAGTCTTGACAAAGCACAGCTCTCTTTCTCTCTCTCTCGCTCTCTCTCTCCCCCTGTACAGCTCTTTCTTCCTCTCCCATCCCTCTCTATCTCTCTATAGCTCTCTCTCTCTCCCTCTTTATCTCTCTATACCCCCCCTCTCTCTCCTTCATTTTCCATTGAAACGTTCCTTATTTTTTTTATAGCTAATAAAGAGCCCTTGAGTCAGAGGGGATGAATCACCGCAGGTTGCTTTTCTGCTCTTGTAGCTTTCACATCCCATCAATGGGCCCGGGCTAGGCTGGGCATACTCATTCACTCTCATTGAGTAGGCCTAAACTACACTGCATTCAAGTAGCTTACCGCCTCTGTCAAGGGTTCTCATGTAGGAAGATGCACCAGCTATGGTGAAGAGCCCATATCCCATCTCAGTATAAAAAATATGGCTCTGGTGATTGACACACATGCATATATGTAGTAGAGAACAATAATATAATTCCATATATGTATTCTGTTCCAGAGAGAAGTGAACTGATCAAAGCATGAATCACTGTGGGGTGTTCTTATCTTTGGTTTGGTATTAAAAAAGGCCCAACGTTCTGAATGGTGAATTCACAGAGCTGCTGAGAGAGTCAGAGAGTCCGACTGATTCATGAAATGAGCTTAACTGGGAAAACTGTGATCCGTTGCACATTTCCAGACTTAAGATTGTGATTTAAAGCATGTTATACCCGGCTGCCAAAATGAGGTACCAAATACAAATTAAGACCATTTTAAACCATTATGGAGTAAAAACTAAGAGCCAGAAGACCAATCAAAGTAGGTCTGGCGATGTTTCTCAGAGTGTGGGGTTGCAAAATTAAGTGAACTTTGAATAAATTCCTTGGTTTTCCCGAAATTCCGGTTGGAGAATTCCCGTAATCAAGAGGGAATAAGTAGGGAATCCAGAATCCTCAAACCATGATTTCTGGAAAACCAGGGAATTTATTGAAAGTTTCCATAATTTTGCAACCCTACTCAGCAGTAGTATTGTTCTGCCACATGCAACCACACAAAGAAGTGTATTGCCTCTAAAGTGAGAGAGAGTTAATATTAATATCGCCTATTTGCCAAGCAGTTGTGTTTGTGAAATCCAGTGTTAACTCTATGAGCCAGTGGGAGATTGAGAGTTGTAGAGAACCAGAATTCAGTGTTAGAATGTCCTGTCTGTGGGATTCAGAACCTTTGATCCTTAGCTTTAGAGTGTAACGCCATGAACTCTATCACGAAAACGATGTGTGTGGCATGTATGAGTGTTTGTGTGCGTGCATACATATTTGAGTGAATATTCAATTTAACGTCAGAGGCGTCATGCCCCCTCAGATATGTCCTGTTAAAAAAAAAATACCTTGTTGTTTCTCTGTAATACTACTGGCCACCTAGAAATTTTATGAAGTTGTCTTTAGCTGGCCCAGATAGGTTCCCAATCTCCCAACCTCATAACTAGCTACCAAGAAGCCATTTCAGGCTATCAATCAACTTATAATAGCTAGCTTGTCTAACTACAGGTAACTGCCAAAATAAAGAAAATACAGGGATGTGACGCCATTCTTCCACGAGAAATTCTGTCATTTGGTGTTTTGTTGATGGTGGTGGAAAACGCTGTTTCAGACGTCGCTCCAAGAATCTAGCATAAGTGTTCAATTGGGTTGAGATTTGGTGATTCAGACCACCATGGCATATGGCTTACATCATTTTCATGCTCATCAAATCATTCAGTGACCACTTGTGCCCTGTGGATGGGGGCATAGCCATGGTAGTGAAGATAATGGCCTGCCTATCATTTTTATACATGACCCTAAGCATGATGGGATGTTAATTGCCTAACTCAGGAACCATGGGTGGTAGCACCTGCTTTCAGTATAATTTGTATCCCACATTTGCTCAAGTGTTTCCATTATTTTGTCAGTTACATGTATCTTAGCTGGCATGCCTGCTGGCAAGGTTGGTAGACTTTAGAAAATAAATCATTAACTAAATGTACTGACTAAGACTCACATTCCTTTAAATCTTTACCCAGATTTTAGCAGAGAAGCAGAGAAGCATATTATGTGTCTTTAGAAAAAAGACCACCAGTCAGGAGGCAGACAAACAGCTCAAGAGGTATGCTTAGATATACAGAACAATAAACATATTTTTTACATAGAATTAAGGATATTGATTATGGCTCTAGATTACAGGAAAAAGCTGTTTCAGGTGTTTGAAAAATGCTAAATTATGCAACTTAAACATGGGGGGGAAATAGCCCCTGTCCTGACCAGCCCCCAGCCATATGTTGTGACCCATCAGATGCATGACAATGTTTAATGTTACTTGAAATTACACAAGCCTCATATCAAATATTGTGATAACTTCTGGCCATTTAAAGTACAATAGCCTTGTCTGATCCTGAAGGGCCCATATGGCAGGAGCCTATCTCCTGAGGGTTTTTAGAGTCAGATTTTAGTCTTTGGTATGACTGAACCTGGGATTGAACCCCCAAGTTGCTAATCGCAGGGTGGACACTCTAACCACAAGGCCACTGAGTAGGTTATAAGACCTGATCATTTAGTGCTCCTTATCTGCTTTCATCACATCGTCTTCCTTGTTGAAAGCTCTTCCTATCACATTATTTCAGTCTCATGTTGTTTTACTCTTTGTCACAGTGTGTGGGTGCATTGGCACATCTCATATAGCATCTCATTACAGAAGCATCAGGCCGGGACGTCACAAGCGTGATACGTGAGAATAAAATAAAATCCCCCCAAAAATATTTGTCACATGCGCCAAATACAACAGGTGTAGACTTTACCATGAAATGCTTGCCCTTCCCAAGGCCTCGTAAGAGTACAAAAATAGTAACGCAAGAGGAATAAAATATACAAGAATGGAGCTACAGTTGGAAGTTTACATACACCTTAGCCAAATACATTTAAACTCAGTTTTAGATCAGTTAGGATCACCCCTTTATATTAAGAATGTGAAATGTCAGAATAATAGTTGAGAGAATTATATATTTCAGCTTTTATTACTTTCATTTCTTTCTTTCATCACATTCCCAGTGGGTCAGAAGTTTACCAGTTTTTACATGATGAAATTACAAACTAAGGTGCGTTTGACACTAGCGCCGTCTTAACGCCAGCTGAAAATAGAGCCCACAGATCTCATACTGTATTACTATACTGATTCATTTAAGCAAAAGTTTTAAAATATTGATGTCAGAAAAGTATCATTTGTACAGTTCTTTATAAAAAATGTAGATATTTGTAACATTTGATTGTGAAAACCTAGCAGTACTATTTATTTATCTGAGTGTGAGGCGGATATATGATTGTCTCTGAAAAGGAAGTCATCATAGATTTTAAACAAATAGATGTCTGTCGTTGAACAACTCACCTGTCACGATTATATAGTGAAAAACACACCAATCTCTTTCATAGGTTCTTTAAACAATAAAAGCGAATTTACCAAACATTTCTGAAAATGGATTTATAGCGTTGTGGAAAAAAACTCTTCATTTCCATGTAAGGCCTTCAGGTCTTGGGCATCGATGAAATCCTGAGATACAATATAGACTGGGCAATGATAACTGACAGTGAATGAAAGCATAGACAAAGTCTTTGCCCCTTAGGGCTACTGTACGCGGGCCAACATTCTTCATCTGTGGTATACAGTGCATTCAGAAAGTATTCAGGTCCCTTCACTTTTTCCACATTTTGTTACGTTACAGCCTTATTCTAAAATTTATTAAATCGTTTTTCCCCTCACAATACCCCAAAATGACGAAGAAAAAACAGATTTTTAGACATTTTTGCAAATGTATAAAAAATACAAAACTGACATATGACATTTATGTAAGTATTCATACCCTTTACTCAGTACTTTGTTAAAGCACCTTTGGCAGCGATTATAGCCTTGAGTTTTCTTGGGTATGACGCTACAGACTTGGCACACCTGTATTTGGGGAGTTTCTCCCATTTTTCTCTGCAGATCCTTTCAAGCTCTGTCATGTTGGATCGAGAGTGTCACTGCACAGCTATTTTCAGGTCTCTCCAAAGATGTCAGATTGGGTTCAAGTCCGGGATCTGGCTGGGCCACTCAAGGACATTCATAAACCTGTCCCGAAGCCACTCCTGCGTTGTCTTTGCTGTGTGCTTAGGGTCAATGTCCTGTTGGAAGGTGAACCTTCACCTCAATCTGAGGTCCTGAGCACTCTGGAGGAGGTTTTCATCAAGGATTTCTTTGTACTTTGGTCCGTTCATCTTTCCCTCAATCCTGACTAGTCTCCCAGTCCCTGCCGCTGAAAAACATACCCACAGCATGATGCTGCCACCACCATGCTTCACTGTAGGGATGGTATTGGCCAGGTGATGAGCGGTGCTTAGTTTCCTCCAGACGTGACGCTTGGCTTTCAGGCCAAAGAGTTCAATCTTGGTTTCATCAGACCAGAGAATCTTGTTTGTCATGCTCTGAGAGTCCTTTTGGTGCTTTTTTGCAAACTCCAAGCGTGCTGTGGAGGTGGACTCCAATCAAGTTGAAGAAACATCTCAAGGAGTGTCATTGGAAACAGGATGCACCTAAGCTCAATTTCGAGTCTCATATCAAGCGGTCTGAATACTTATGTAAATAAGGTATTTATGTTTTTTAATTTTAATACATTTGTAAAAATGTCTAAACCAGTTTTCGCTTCGTCATTATGGGGTATTGTGTGTAGATTGATCAGGACATAAAAATATATATATAATTTAGAGTAAGGCTGTAGGGTAACAAAAGGGGTCTGAATATTCTGAATGTACATAAGGTTGAATACTTTTGACTGAAACATTGTTACTGAAAACCGCTTTGATTTGTAAAGTATCAAATCATTACTGTCTAGGAAGACATAGCATTATACATCATCGCTCCATACTCAATTGGACAAGCTCAGTTAAGTAATGTAGCAAGAAACAAACAATGATCAAGATCAACTAAACAATGTTTCTGGAAAAAGCTTTTGCAGCAGGTAACCTAGTGGTTAGTGTTGGGACAGTAAACGAAAGGTTGCTGGATCGAATCCCCAAGCTGGCAGTTAACCCACTGTTCCCCTGGCGCCGTGGATGTCGATTAAGGCAGCCCCCCGCACCTCTTTGATTCAGAGGGGTTGGGTTAAATGCGGAAGACACATTTCAGTTGAATGCATTCAGTTGTAAAACTGACTAGGTATCCCCCTTTCCCTTTCCTTAGCCGAAAGGTTGCATCTTTGAATCCACGAGCTGGCAATGTGGAAAAATCTGCCGTTCTGCTCTTGGACAAGGCAGTTAACCCTCAGAACAACTGCTTCCCGGGCGCCGATGACGTTGATTAACGCAGCCACCCGCAACTCTCTGATTCAGAGGGGTTAAATGCGGAAGACACATTTCGGTTGTGCAACTGACTCAGTAGCCCCTTTCACCTTTCCCTTCTATTGCTTCTCCCATCAGAAAGTTTTAGTAAATTTGGCGCACAAGTGTGATAGAAAGTGTTAGTCAGTTTTGCAAAATTCAGAGAACTTTTAATAAATTCTCTGTTTTTCCGGAAGTCCTGGTTGGAGCACAATGTAGCCTGTGCTTCTCCCTTTGTTCGTATCCTCTCACCACCCTGAGTTCATGTAGATCTTCTGCTCTCTGTGGTGTGTGTTCACCGCTGTGGGTGACCTCTACTTTCAAAGAAATGGCTTATGTACCCTGATAACCTTTTTCCCTCTGTCCTCCTGTCCTGCTCTCTACCTCTCCACCTCCCCTACTCAGGGCGTTATTTCAATAGCTCCCTTTCACAGTTGGATCATGGGTAAAAGAGGAAGGGTCTGTTGATGAAACAAACCTCAGCCCCCCCCCTCAGCCCCCCCCCCCCCCCAAAAAAAACACTATCAGAACCTCAAGGATGACAATAGAACACACACACACACACACACACACACACACACACACACACACACACACACACACACACACACACACACACACACACACACACACACACACACACACACACACACACACACACACACTATTAATCACATCAAGCTCTTTCTCTCCATTGGCTCTCTCTCACCTGCTTTGAGCCTCTAGTTTAATCATTTTTCCTGCCAAATTTCCAACATGCTACAAAATTCATATTTCAAGTGGAAACGCATAAATCACTCTGCCATTTTCATGGGTGTGAAATAGTAGTGCGAGGAAAACTATTTCTCGGCTCTCTCACAGCAACCTGCCTGGTGTGCACTGGATTTAAATGTTGACGTGTGCTATCTATCTACATGTCAGGTTGGTTGGTGTGTGTGTCTGTGTCTGTGTGTCTGTCTGTGTGTGTTCTACTGTCTGAGACAGAGGAGGCTGGTGGGAGGAGCTATATGAGGACATGCTCATTGTAATCGCAGGAATGGAATTAATAGAACGGTGTCAAACACATCAAACATATGGAAACCACATGTTTGACTCCATTTCGTTAATTCCATTCCAGCCATTACAATGAGCTCGTCCTCCTATAGCTCCACCCACCAGCCTCCTCTTGTCTGAGAAGAAGATCAGAGCCCAGTGATGCAATCTCTCTCTCTCTCTCTCTCTCTCTCTCTCTCTCTCTCTCTCTCTCTCTCTCTCTCTCTCTCTCTCTCTCAAACAGGGGAAAGAATACTGTGGTATAAATACTATAGTATTCACTGTAGTGTTTTTCTGGACTTTACCGTTGTATACTGTAGTATTTACAGTCAATTATAGTTTAAATACTGTAGTATAAGAACTGTTGTATATACTATAGTAAATAATGTAGTGTTTTACGGATTGTAGAATACTGTAGTGTTTTATAACTGCGGTATACTGTAGTGTTTATGCGGACGTTACTGTAGTATTTACTATGGTGTTTTGAATTATTATCTTTGACATAGAAGTGGAGGTTTTCTCCTTGAGGAAACCTATGGAAGAAATACTATAAGAGCACATGTTCCATAACCTGTAGATAGGCAGGACTGAGGTCTGACCAGATAGTTCAGAGTGTCCGCTATTTCCTCTTCCCTGTATGGAACACAATACATGGTTTATACTTCAAATCACAGGTGTAGACCTTACAGTGAAATTCTTACTTACAAGCCCTTAACCAACAAGGCAGTTTTAAGAAAAATATGTGTTAAGTAAAAAATACATAAGTAAAAAATAAGAAACAAAAGGTGAAAATAATTAAAGAGCAGCAGTAAAATAACAATAGCAAGGCTATATACAGGGGGTACCGGTACAAAGTCAATCTGTGGGGACACCGGTTAGTCGAGGTAATATGTACATCTAGGTAGAGTTAAAGTGACTATGCGTAGATAATAAACAGAGAATAGCAGCAGTGTAAAAAAAAGGGGGGGGGGGGGGCAATGTAAATAGTCTGGGTAGCCATTTGATTAGCTATTCAGGAGTCTTATGGCATGGGGGTTGAAGCCGTTGAGAAGCCTTTTGGACCTAGACTTGGCACTCCGGTACCACTTGCCGTGCGGTAGCAGAGAGAACAGTCTATGACTATGATGGCTGGAGTCTTTGACAATTTTCAGAGCCTTCCTTTGACACCGCCTGGTATAGAGGTCCTGGATTGCAGGGAGCTTGGCCCCAGTGATGTACTGGGCCGAACACAGTACCCTCTGTAGTGCCTTGTGGTCAGAGGCCGAACAGTTGTCATACCAGGCAGCTGTAGAACTTTTTGAAGATCTGAGGACCCATGCCAAATCTTTTCAGTCTCCTGGGGAGAATAGGTTTTGTCATGCCCTCTTCACGACTGTCTTGGTGTGTTTGGACCATGTTAGTTTGTTGGTGATGTAGACACCAAGGAACTTGAAGCTCTCAACCTGCTTCACTACAGCCCCGTCGATGAGAATGGGGTCATGTCCGGTCCTCCTTTTCCTGTAGTCTGCAATCATCTCCTTTGTCGTGATCACGTTGAGGGAGAGGTTGTTGTCCTGGCACCACACGGGCAGGTCTCTGACCTCCTCCCTATAGGCTGTCTCATCGCTGTCGGTGATCAGGCCTACCACTGTTGCGTCATCAGCAAACTTAATGATGGTGTTGGAGTCGTGCCTGGCCATGCAGTCATGAGTGAACAGGAGGGGACTGAGTACGCACCCCTGAGGGGCCCCCATGTTGAGGATCAGCGTGGTGGATGTGTTGTTACCTACCCTTACCACCTGAGGGCGGCCCGTCAGGAAGTCCAGGATCCAGTTGCAGAGGGAGGTGTTTAGTCCCAGGGTCCGTTAACTTAGTGATGAGCTTTGAGGGCACTATGGTGTTGAATGCTGAACTGAAGTCAATGAGAAGCATTCTCACATAGGTGTTCCTTTTTAGTCCAGGTGGGAAAGGACAGTGTGGAGTGAAATTGAGATTGCATCATCTGTGGATCTGTTTGGGCGGTATGCAAATTGGCGTGGGTCTAGGGTTTCTGGGATAATGGTGTTTATGTGGGCCATGACCAGCCTTTCAAAGCACTTCATGGCTACAGATGTCAGCGCTACAGGGCAATAATCATTTAGACACGTTACCTTAGTGTTCTTGGGCAGATGGACTATGGTGGTCTGCTTGAAACATGTTAGTATTACAGACTCAGACAGGGAGAGGTTGAAAATGTCAGTGAAGACACTTGCCAGTTGGTCAGCGCATGCTTGGAGTACAAGTCCTGGTAATGTTGACCTGTTTAAAGGTTTTACTCACATCGGCTATGGAGAGCATGATCACACAGTCGTTCGGAACAGCTTATGCTCTAGTGCATGTTTCAGTTTTACTTGCCTCGAAGCATGCATAGAAGTAATTTAGCTCGCCTGGTAGGCTTGTGTCACTGGGCAGCTCGCGGCTGTCCTTCCATTAGTCCTGTATTGACGCTTTGCCTATTTGATGGTTCGTCGGAGGGCATAGCTGGATTTCTCATAATTTTCCGGGTTAGAGTCTCGCTCCTTGACAGCGGCAGCTATACCCTTTAGCTCAGTGCGGATGTCGCCTGTAATCCATGGCTTCTGGTTGGGGTATGTTCGTACAGTCACTGTGGGCACGACGTCATCGATGCACTTATTGACGAAGTGACTGATGTGGTGTACTCCTCAATGCCATCGGAGAATCCCAGAACATATTCCAGTCTCTGCTAGAAAAACAGTCCTGTAGCTTAGCACCTGCTTCATCTGACCACTTTTTATTGACAGAGTCACTGGTGCTTCCTGCTTTAGTTTTTGCTTGTAAGCAGTAATTAGGAGGATATAATTATAGTCAGATTTGCCAAATGGAGGGCAAGGGAGAGCTTTGTATGTGTCTCTGTTTGTGGAGTAAAGGTGGTCTAGAGTTTTTTACCCTCTGGTTGCACATTTAACATGTTGGTAGAAATGACTTAAAACGGATTTAAGTATCCCTGCATTAAAGTCCCCGGCCACTAGATGCCACCTTTGGATGAGCGTTTTCCTGTTTGCTTGGCATGTACTGTAGGTTTCTCACTTATGGATGGAACAACTTGAGATGTGGGTGAGGGGAATGGGCAGGGTATATGCAAATTAAATGCTGGGGTATTTACTATAGTTTTTTTGGATTGTAGGCTTTTTGCAGACATTAGTGTTTGTAATATTTACGGTAACACTTCACTTGACGCCCAGCGTCATAACACTTTATGACACGGTCACAAACAGTTGACATAACTTGTCATAACCTGTTACAATATGGTCTTAACACTGTCATGACACACATATTTAGACCTGTTGTCACATATACATTTGAAGTCGGAAGTTTACATACACCTTAGCCAAATACATTTAAACTCAGTTTTTCACAATTACGGAAATTTAATCCTTTTAAAAATTCCCTGTTTTAGGTAAGTTAGGATCACCACTTTATTTTAAGAATGTGAAATGTCAGAATAATAGTAGAGAGAATTACAGTGGGGCAAAAAAGTATTTAGTCAGCCACCAATTGTGCAAGTTCTCCCACTTAAAACGATGAGAGAGGCCTGTAATTTTCATCATCGGTACACTTCAACTATGACAGACAAAATGAGAAAAAAAATCCAGAAATTCACATTGTAGGATTTTTTATGAATTTATTTGCAAATTATGGTGGAAAATAAGTATTTGGTCAATAACAAAAGTTTATCTCAATACTTTGTTATATACCCTTTGTTGGCAATGACACAGGTCAAACGTTTTCTGTAAGTCTTCACAAGGTTTTCACACACTGTTGCTGGTATTTTGGCCAATTCCTCCATGCAGATCTCCTCTAGAGCAGTGATGTTTTGGGGCTGTCGCTGGGCAACACGGACTTTCAACTCCCTCGAAAAGTTTTCTATGGGGTTGAGATCTGGAGACTGGCTAGGCCACTCCAGGACCTTGAAATGCTTCTTACGAAGCCACTCCTTCGTTGCCCGGGCTGTGTGTTTGGGATCATTGTCATGCTGAAAGACCCAGCCACGTTTCATCTTCAATGCCCTTTCTGATGGTAGGCTTTGTTACTTTGGTCCCAGCTCTCTGCAGATCATTCACTAGGTCCCCCCATGAGGTTCTGGGATTTTTGCTCACCGTTCTTGTGATCATTTTGACCCCACAGGGTGAGATATTGCGTGGAGGAGCCCCGGATCGAGGGAGATTATCCGTGGTCTTGTATGTCTTCCATTTCCTAATAATTGCTCCCACAGTTGATTTCTTCAAACCAACCATCTGCTATTGCAGATTCAGTCTTCCCAGCCTGGTGCAGGTCTACAATTTTGTTTCTGGTGTCCTTTGACAGCTCTTTGGTCTTGGCCATAGTGGAGTTTGGAGTGTGACTGTTTGAGGTTGTGGACAGGTGTCTTTTATACTGATAACAAGTTCAAACAGGTGCCATTAATACAGGTAATGAGTGGAGGACAGAGGAGTCTCTTAAAGAAGAAGTTACAGGTCTGTGAGAGCCAGAAATGTTGCTTGTTTGTAGGTGACCAAATACTTATTTTCCACCATAATTTGCAAATAAATGCATTAAAAATCCTACAATTTTCTGGATTTTTTTTTCTTCTCATTTTGTCTGTCATAGTTGACGTGTACCTATGATGAAAATTACAGGCCTCTCTCATCTTTTTAAGTGGGAGAACTTGCACAATTGGTGGCTGACTAAATACTTTTTTGCCCCACTGTATATATTTCAGCTTTTATTTCTTTCATCACACTCCCAGTGGGTCAGAAGTTTACATACACTCAATTAGAATTTGGTAGCATTGCCTTTAAATTGTTTAACTTGGGTCAAACATTTCGGTTAGCCTTCCACAAGCTTCCCACAATAAGTTGGGTGAATTTTGGCCCATTCCTCCTGACAGAGCTGGTGTAACTGAGTCAGATTTGTAGGCCTCCTTGCTCGCACACGCTTTTTCAGTTCTGCCCACACATTTTCTATAGGATTGAGGTCAGGGCTTTGTGATGGCCACTCCAATACCTTGACTTTGTTTTTCTTAAGCCGTTTTGCCACAACTTTGGAAGTATGCTTGGGGTCATTGTCCATTCGGACGACCCATTTGCGACCAAGCTTTAACTTCCTGACTGATGACTTGAGATGTTGCTTCAATATATCCACATCATTTTCCTACCTCATGATGCCATCTATTTTGTGAAGTACACCAGTCCCTCCTGCAGTAAAGCACCACCACAACATGATGCTGCCACCCCTGTGCTTCACGATTGGGACGGTGTTCTTCGGCTTACAAGCATCCCCCTTTTTCCTCCAAACATAACGATGGACATTATGGCCAAACAGTTGTATTTTTGTTTCATCAGACCAAAGGACATTTCTCCAAAAAGTACGATCTTTGTCCCCATGTGCAGTTGCAAACCGTAGTCTGGCTTTTTAATGGCGGTTTTGGAGCAGTGGCTTCTTCCTTGCTGAGCGGCCTTTCAGGTTATGTCGATATAGCACTCGTTTTACTGTGGATATAGATACTTTTGTACCTGTTTCCTCCAGCGTCTTCACAGGGTCTTTTGCTGTTGTTCTGGGATTGATTTGCACTTTTCTCAACAAAGTACATTCATCTCTAGGAGACAGATGAACGTGGTACCTTCAGGCATTTGGGAATTGCTCTCAAGGATGAACCAGACTTGTGGAGGCCTACAATTATTTTTCTGAGGTCTTGGCTGATTTCTTTTGATTTTCCCATGATGTCAAGCAAAAAGGCACTAAGTTTGAAGGTAGGCCTTGAAATACATCCACAGGTACACCTCCAATTGACTCAAATGATGTTAATTAACCTATGAGAAGCTTCTAAAGCCACAACATTATTTTCTGGAATTTTCCAAGCTGTTTAAAGGCACAGTCAACTTAGTGTATGTAAACTTCTGACCCACTGGAATTGTGATACAGTGAAATAATCTGTCTGTAAACAATTGTTGGAAAAATTTCTTGTGTCATGCACAAAGTAGATGTCCTAACTGACTTGCCAAAACTATATTTTGTTAACAAGAAATTTGCGGAGTGGTTTAAAAACAAGTTTTAATGACTCCAACCTAAGTGTATGTAAACTTCCCACTTCAGCTGTATTTTGTTATTTTATGGCTGGTTAGGACACCTACAGTGCATTTGAAAAGTATTCAGAGCCCTTGACTTTTTCCACATTTTGTTACGTTACAGCCTCATTCTAAAATGCATTAAAACAATTGTTTTCCTCATCAATCTACACACAATACCCAATAATGACAAAGCAAAAACAGGGTTGAGTACCAAGACAGGATTGTGTTCAAGGCACAGATCTGGGGAAGGGTACCAAAACATTTCTGCAGCATTGAAGGTCCCCAAGAACACAGTGGCCTCCATCATTCTTAAATGTAAGAAGTTTGGAACCAACAAGACTTCCTAGAGCTGGTCACCCAGCCAAACTGAGCAATTGGGGGAGAAGGGCCTTGGTCAGTGAGGTGACCAAGAACCCGATGGCCACTCTCACAGAGCTCCAGAGTTCCTCTGTGGAGATGGGGGAACCTTCCAGAATGACAACCCTCTCTGCAGCACTCCACCAATCAGGCCTTAGTAAAAGGCACATGACAGCCCACTTGGAGTTTGCCAAAAGGCACCTAAAGACTCTCAGACCATGAGAAACAAGATTCTCTGGTCTGATAAAACCAAGATTGAACTCTTTGGCCTGAATGCCAAGCATCATGCCTGGAAGAAACCTGGCACCATCCCCACAGTGTAGCATGGTGGGGGCAGCATCATGCTGTGGGGATGTTTTTCAGTGTCTTGGACTGGGAGACTAGTCAGGTTTGAGGGAAAGATGAACAGAGTAAAGTACAGAGAGATCCTTGATGAAAACCTGCTCCAGAGCTCTCAGGACCTCAGACTGGGACGAAGGTTCACCTTCCAACAGTACAACAACCCTAAGCACACAGCTAAGACAATGCAGGAGTGGCTTCGGGATAAGTCTCTGAATGTCCTTTAGTTGCCCAGCCAGAGCCTGGACTTGAACCCGATCAAACATCTCTGGAGCTGTGCAGAGACGCTCCCCATCCAACCTGACAGAGCTTGAGAGGATCTGCAGAGAATGGGAGTAACTCCCCAAATACAGGTGTACCAAGCTTGTAGCGTCATACCCAAGAAGACTCAAGGTTGTAATCGCTGCCAAAGGTGCTTCAACAAAGTACTGAGTAAAGGGTCTGAATACTTATGTACATGTGATGTACTGTATATATACAGGATCAGTCAAAAGTTTGGACACACCTACTCATTCAAGGGTTTGTCTTTATTTTACTATTTTCTACATTGTAGAATAACAGTGAAGACATGAAAACTATGAAATAACACATATGGAATCATGTAATAACCAAAAAAGTGTTAAACAAATCTATATATATTTTATATTTGAGATTCTTCAAAGTAGCCATCCTTTGCTTCGATGACACCTTTGCACACTCTTGGAATTCTCTACCAGTTTCATGAGGTAGTCACCTGGAATGCATTGCATTTAACAGGGGGAAAAAACTATTTCATCCATTTTAGAATTAGGTTGTAACGTAACAAAATGTAGAAAAAGCCAAGGGTCAGAATACTTTCCGAAAGCACTGTAGGCCTACTGTAGAGTACGGTCTGAGTCATGAGTGTCAGTGCATTAGAATCCTCATCTAATGCATTCTGCCTAAAACAAAATCACTTGCATTGTTCATTTTGTTTTGGGATGTTGCATTGAAGGGGCTAATATTGCGTTCATGCTATCACAATTGCCACAGTAAAGGAAAATGTTGATAGTGTTGAGTGAATTTCATTCTCGTGCTCCTCTCTACGGGCTGATACAGTATTTATTCTGCATGGCAGTCCCGGGGAGCTGCACGGCATTCTCGGGCTACTTTGCGCCCACTCACAGCTTAGAGGGAACATTGGTTATGACAATGTTATGACCATCGTATGACAGATTAGGACAAGTTATGTCAACATGGTTATGACCCTGTCATAATGTGTTATGACACTGGGTGTCAAGTAAAGTGTTACCGTATTTACCATAGCTTTCTACAGTATACTTCAGAATTCTATATTAAGTACTGTACTATTATATATTACACTGTAGTCTCTCTCTCTCTCATCCTCCTACCACACACACACACACCCTGCCAGACCACACTTAAGCTGCCAACCATTTCATTCTGCTGTCCTATCCCTGTCAGAGACATACAGCCAGTGAACCTCATAGACAGAGCTGTGTGTTCTGATGATGGTAGAATGAACAGCGTGTTGACATCCCTCTCTATCTTTAATTAGTTGTTCCATTCTAAAACACCTGTTTCCATGTGCTATCGGGATCATTAATGAGCATGCAGCTGACATAACAACACAACGCTAAGCTAATGGCAGATGGAGGCCCTTGAGTTGAGAGCTAAACCGTACATAAGCCATTCAACAGCTAGTTAAGAGGCCGATCCATCATTAAGCCACTTATGAAATGAGGTTAATTGTCATGCAGCGGTGCCAATGTTAAAGCAACAGTGAGTAGGAGTATACTGTGTGGAATTGGTTTTCACTTTAAATGCATCTCTATGACACTGGTTGGTGCTATAAGGGAAATACTTGTAATCTGCCACTCCATACAACTCCATACAACTCCAACTCCATTGTTGTACTGTATCTCTCCCTGTCAGTACATGGCATATTATATTCTATACTTACAGTAAGCCCACTTTCAAGATTACGTTAAGCATCTAATACACTACATGACCAAAAGTATGTGGACACCTGCTCGTCAAACACCTCATTCCAAAATCATGGGCTTTAACTTCTATGGGCTACATGGGACGCTAGCGTCCCACCAGCGGGACACAGCCAGTGAAATATCAGGGCGGCAAATTAAAAAACAACAAAATGTCAGAATTCAACTTTCTCAAACATACAACTATTTTACACCATTTTAAAGATACACTTCTCTTTGATGTAAGCACATTGTCCGATTTCAAAAAGGCTTTACAGCAAAAGCAAAACATTAGATTATGTTAGGAGAGTACATAGACAAAAATAATCACACAGCCATTTTCCAAGCAAGGACATGTGTCAATAAAACCCAAAACACAGCAAAATGAAGCACTAACCTTTGATGATCTTCATCAGATGACACTCCTAGGACATGATGTTACACAATACATGTATGTTTTGTTTGATAAAGTTCATATTTATATCCAAAAACAGCATTTTACATTGGCGCGTGATGTTCAGAAAATGTATTCCCACCAAAACGTCCGGTGAATGTGCACATCAATTTACAAAAATGCTCATCATAAACGTTGACAAAATATATAACAATTATTTAAAGAATTATAGATAGACTACCCCTGGATGCAACCGCTGTGTCAGATTTTAAAATAGCTTTACGGAGAAAGCACATTTTTCAATATTCTGAGTACATAGCTCAGCCAACACGGTGAGCTATTCAGACACCCGCCAAGTTCGGGGCAACCTAAACTCAGAATTAGTATTAGAAATATTCTCTTACCTTTGCTGATCTTCATCAGAATGCACTCCCAGGACTGCTACTTCCACAAGAAATGTTGTTTTTGTTCGAAATAATCCATATTTATGTACAAATACCTCCGTTTTGTTCGTGCGTACAGATCACTTATCCAAAGGCATAACGCGCGAGCGCAGAACGAGAGACGAAAAGTCAAAATGTCCCATTACCATACTTAGAAGCATGTCAAACGCTGTTTAAAATCAATCTTTATGGTATTTTTAACATAAAATTGCAATAATATTCCAACCGGACAATAGCATATTCATTCAAGAAGAAAAAGAAGGAACGGCGTGCTCGCATGACCGCATATATCCAATCCCTTTGTTGCCAGGCAGACCACTCAGTAACTGAGCTCCTATTATCTGCCCAGTGACAAGAGAATGCTCAAACCACTTTCTGAAGGCTTTAGACAGCCAATGGAAGCCTTAGGAAGTGTAACGTCACCCCACAGACACTGTAGCTTCGATAGAGAATCAAAAGAAGAACTACAATTCTCAGACTTTCCACTTCCTGCTTGGATTTTTCTCAGGTTTTTGCCTGCCATATGAGTTCTGTTATACTCACAGACACCATTCAAACAGTTTTAGAAACTTCAGAGTGTGTTCTATCCAATAATCCATCATATGCATATTCTAGTTTCTGGGCCAGAGTAGTAACCTGTTTAAATTGGGTACGTTTTTCATCCGGCCGTGAAAATACTGCCCCCTAGCCCAGACAGGTTAATATGGAGTTGGTCCACCCTTTGCCGCTATAACAGCCTCCACTCATCTGGGGAATGCTTTCATTCAGCCACAAGAGCATTAGTGAGGTCGGGCACTGATGTTGGGCGACTAGGCCTGGCTCGCATTCGGTGTTCCAATTCATCCCAAAGGTGTTCGATGGGGTTGAGGTCAGGGCTTTGTGCAGGTGTCACGTCCTGACCAGTAGAGGGTGTAGTTGGGTCAGGATGTGGCAGAAGGGAGTGTGTGTTTTTTTATTGTTTCATTGATTTTGGCCGTGTGACTTCCAATCAGGCACAGCTGTAGAGGGTTGTGGTTGATTGGGAGTCACACATAAGTTGCCTACGTTTCCTTTGTGTTTCGTGGGTAATTGTTCTTGTCATTGTGGTTGCACCTGACAGGACTGTGTTGGCTGTCAGTTTTGTTGTTTTTGTGAATTGCATAGTGTTCGTTGAATTAAATATGACGAACCCTAACTCCGCCGCATTTTGGTCCACTTCTTCCTCAGACAGCTGTTACAGCAGGCCAGTCAAGTTCTTCCACACCGATCTCAACAAACCATTTCAGTATGGACCTCGCTTTGTGCACAGGGGCATTGTCATGCTGAAACAGGAAAGGGCCTTCCCCAACTGTTGCCACAAAGTTGGAAGCACATATTCATCTAGAATGACACTGTATTCTGTAGCATTAAGATGTCCCTTCACTGGATCTAAGAGGCCTAGCCTGAACCATGAAAAACAGCCCCAGACCATTATTCCTCCTCCACTTTAATGTTGGCACTATGCATTCGGGTAGGTAGCGTTCTTCTGGCATCCGCCAAACCCAGAATCGTCCATCAGACTGCCAGATGGTCAAGCGTGACACATCACTCCAGAGAACGCGTTTCCACTGCTCCATAGTCCAATGGCGGCAAGCTTTACACCACTTCAGCCAACCCGTGGCATTGCGCATAGTTATCTTAGGCTTGTGTGCAGCTGCTCGGCCATGGAAACCCATTTCATGAAGCCTCCAACAAACAGTTCTTGTGCTGACTTTGCTTCCAGGTTTTAACTCAGTAGTGAGTGTTGCACCCAAGGACAGACGATTTTTTAAAGCTTCAGCACTCGGCGGTCCCGTTCTGTGAGCTTGTGTGGCCTACCACTTTGTGGCTTAGCCGTTGTTGCTCATAGAGGTTTCCACTTCACAATAACAGCACTTAGAGTTGACCGGGGCAGCTCTAGCATGGCAGAAATTTGACGAATTGACTTGTTGGAAAGGTGGCACCCTATGACAGTGCCACATTGAAAGTCACTGAGCCTTTCCAAATCATGTCCAATCAATTGAATTTATCACAGGTGGACTGCAATCAAGTTGTAGAAACATCTCATTGATGATCAATGGAAACAGGATGCAGCTGAGCTCAATTTCGAGTCTCATAGCAAAGGGTCTGAATACTTATATAAATAAGATATTTCTGTTTTTTCTTTTTAATACATTTGCAAAAATAAAAAATAAACTGTTTTCACTTTGTCATTATGAGGTATTGTGTGTAGATTACTGAGGAACATTATTTATTTAATACATTTTACAATAAGGCTGTAACATAACAAAATATGGAAAAAGTTAAGGGGTCTGAACACTTTCTGAAGGTCCTGTGTATGTGTTTATCATTTTATCAAGTTTAATCTACTGTGATTTGTTTTTACGGTAACATAAAAAAAAGACCTCTGTCTTCCAGCATGTACAGTACTTTCTGAGGCTGTCCTAATATGGACACCGTGCACACATTGGATCACATTCACATACCTGCCTGTCCTCGTGACTCCCCCAATCACTAAAGCAGCTTAGCAGCACAGTGTGAAATTCCTCTTAAGGCTATAGAGGGGCTTGTCACAGACAATGATTAATTCCCCCTCTGACAGTGGAGAGAGTGAGAAATGATCATGTCTTTGTTTGCTGGTGAACGCCTTCTTTGCCATATGAAGGTTAAGGTCTATGTATTACATACCAGATGATATGTCCATTAACTGTAAGGGCTTGTCATTCTGTTGAACAAAACCAATGGAACTTCAGTCAGTCAACATAATCACCCTAGACTGGTTACATTTTTAGGAAGTATTGAGAACCCATTGCTGTTGGTGGGTTAAGGACAAAGATGGTGTGTGATTTGTCCTGTCAGCCTGAATGAGACCCACAGGGTTCCATGGTTCCTTAAGATATGTATAGAGGAAAACTTTGTGCTGGAATGACAATTAAAACAGTCTCCACTATTCCCACTGTTCTTGTCACGACAACGCACTTAATGGTGCACTATGCAGAACTCGCTCCGCCATTTCCTGGTTGCTAAAATTCAAATAGAATGCTTAATTTCAGTTTATGTGACAAAACAAGCCAGTATAGTGTAGAGAATCATCATCTAAACCACTATGAAATATATTTTACATAAACAAAAATATTGTATTTTCAGCTGTTTAAAGCTGGTGTACAAAACCGAATGTAAAAGACACAAAAATGTAACTGAAGAATGGGGAGCATAGAAATAGCACACATAGAACAGATCTACTGCTTCTTAGACTTGCTTGCAAAGAGAATGACATATCTATAACTTACATTTCTATGTGAATTTGGTTGGTTTGCCCAAAAAGTTTGAAATTGCTTATACTTTTGCATATACAGTGCATTCGGAAAGTACATTTTGTTACATTACAGCCTTATTCTATAAATGATCAAATTATTTCCCCCCCTCATCAATCTACACACAATACCTCAAAATGACAAAGAAAAAAACGTTTTTTAGATTTTGTTTCTAAATTATTAAAAATAAAACCTGAAATAACACATTTACATAAGTATTCAGACCCTTTACTCAGTAAGCTTGGCACATCTGTATTTGGGGAGTGTCTCCCATTCTTCTCTGTAGATCCTCTCAAGCTCTGTCTGGCACGGATGTGCCAAGCCCTTAGTTGCTGCACAACTATTTTCAGGTCTCTCCAGAGATGTTTGATCGTGTTCAAGTCCGGGGTCTGGCTGCTTGCAAAGACTTGCTTGCAAAGATCTATAAGTCACATTTCTATGTGCATTTGGTTGGATCACCCAGAAAGTTGCATATTGCATCTTTAAAATAGCTTTGTGAAGACTCAAATTATCGATACCAAGCCCCACTATCAGCCTTGATGCATATTGAGTGATACCATATTTTCTATGTTCATAAACTTTTCACTGGTTACAGTCTGTAGCTTTAATAATGATTTAACATTTACAGTAAGTGTAGCCCTATTGCTACTTGATGTGAGTGCTTAAGTCATCATAGAAACCTGACGTACTATACATGCTGACACACAAATCCTTTGTCCACCATACAAACAAAATGCTTTAATTGAGCATCATCATGTTGTTGGTAATTTGAGGACAGAAAAAAACAGATGCTTATCTCTTTCTCTCTCTTTCTCTCTCCTAATAACCCTTGCCATCTTTTCACAAGCCCTGTGACTGTTCTCTGACTTCAAAAAAGGAGAGGAAAAAATAGGATGAGGTGAGGCTGTGTGGAGGGAGGGAGACAGAGAGATAGACCTGGGAGACCGGAGTGTCAGGACAGGGGATCTGAGAGGACAGGTTGAGAAGGGGGAAGGGGCAAGAGGGATGAGGTCTGTGATTCTGAATGGACAGTTTCAGAATTCACAATGAGACTGTTTCTGAATGGCCGTTGCCTTTGTTCATAGGCTGCCACTGATACAGGAATATGGTATTTTAGACAGACACACAGACACAGTCGTGCTTTACATGCATGTGCACACACACACACACACACACACACACACACACACACACACACACACACACACACACACACCACACACACACACACACACACACACACACACACACACACACACACACACACACACACACACACACACACACACACACACACACACACACACACACACACACACACACACACATACACCAAACAGGGCTGATTGGGAGGTAAATGGGATAGTATTTTGACGGAGTATGTGCACTTTATTCCAGAGGAGTCATTATTTATGCATTAGTGATGGGGATCTTTGCATCCATCACCTCCCCCCAGCTGACACTGCTTCTGGATTCATCATACACTACATTTACATTCCGCTGTTGTGGGGAAAAGTGTGTGTGTGTTTATCTATGTATGTGTGTGTACTGTGGTGTGTGTGTGTGCACAGGGAAAAAAAGAACAGCAACATTGGCTGGAATGTTGCTGAATTATGAAAATTGACTTAAATTTTCTCTGCTGTTGAATTCTCTCCATAGGGGCACAATGAAATGAACAGGACTGTATACTAGTCACCCAGAGAGCACTGAGCAGGTTTTGAGTGTGGGGTAATGGATGGAAACAGGGTTGTTTACAAACTGTAAATGCTGTTATAGTGCATATAAACAATTGTAATGTCATGCTGAGAAGGCGGACATTTAAAGGTGGAGTATTGACACTTTACCCACAATACAACAGCCTGTTGTCTAGATTAGATTTTGCACTGCAGTCTGCATACATATTGCTACATTCTGTTGAACAACATCCAGCAGGAGCAAATTAAAAAGCAGTTGAGGGACATAACAGCCCAAATCATCTAACAAATTAAACACCATAGCAAAAACGAGTTAAGTTGAAATTTGGGCTTAAGTTAAATCACAAAATTGGCACCCGAATGCGTGAGTTTTTACTTAAACCCCGTCCCCATACCGAACCAGGAGCCCAGAACAGCATCTGCTGGACGGCCTGACTGACAGAGTGAGAGAAAGAATGACAGAGCGAGATAAAAAAGGCAAACAAAGGCTGCTCTCCCCGGCTCTCCCTGGCTCTCCCCGGCTCCAAGAGCATCTAATCTTAGCAGATTCAGCCCCTACTGAACTCAGTCACTCACAATTAGGGGAGAAAAAGGGACAAGGCCCTAGCTGTGTTGTCAGTTATAACCACTTCACACTGTTGGATACAGCTTTGATACTGTACATACTAGACCAGAATGCATTGGCCCCTAACTGTGTGTGTGTGTGTGTGTGTGTGTGTGTGTGTGTGTGTGTGTGTGTGTGTGCGTGTGTGTGCGTGCGTGCAAGTGTGTGTCTAACAGAAACATGTTCCCTTACTGTGTTTCAGTGTCATCTTTCTTGACAACCCCCCCCCCCCCCCCCCCCCCCCATTGTCTAGCTAGTGGACAAACACAAAGCACTGCACTGTATCATGCATGAGAATCCACACTAGTTAACGGTACCCACTTTCAACTTGACAAAGTGCTGTGTACAACAGAACACATATTTGAGCAACACTGCCGTGGGGAGTCCACTCTGCTCAATTTACCTGACGCCCCCTCATTCTCCTGCAGAGAGGCTCTCAGGGTGGAGTAGTACAATAACATGCTGTAAAAAGCAACCTTTGAAGATAATGACAACTGGTGAGTGTGCGTGTGTGTGTAAAAAAACATTAGCATCTTCAGATGATGACATGGTGAGCGAGTTAAATGTCTCTCTCTACAGTATGTCCTTCTGTGACAGTGAACCTGCATTACAAAGTAACAGTGTGTTCTCTTTATAATAACAGTTGGAGGCTATTCCTTCCAGAAAAACATGGTGTTAACCATGTAGGTGTGCACATGGAATACTCCACATGGAATTTTCAGTGGAGTATTTTAACAAACAAAATGATCAAAGCCTAATAACAGTAACTTGTGGAGAACAAAACATGAAGAACACCTGCTTTTCCATGACATAGACTGACCAGGTGAATCCAGGTGAAACCTATGATCCCTTATTCATGTCACTTGTTAAATCTTGTGTTCCTAATGTCTGGTGTACTCAGTGCATATATAGATACTGCCTTGGAAATCTCTCTGGCTGTCTCTCTCTCTGTCGCGCATACATAATCAAATCAAATCAAATTGTATTTGTCAAATGCGCCGACAGGTGTAGACCTTACTGTGAAATGCTTACTTACTGTACATGCCCTTAACCAACAATGCAGTTCAAGAAATAGAGTTAAGAAAATATTTGATAAATAAACTAAAGTAAAAAATTAAATAAAAAGTAACAATAAAATGACATAACAATAACGAGGCTATATACAGGGAGTACCAGTACCGAGTCAATGTGCGGGGGTACAGGTTAGTCGAGGTAATTTGTAGGTAGAAGTAAAGTGACTATGAATAGATAATAAACAGCGAGTAGCAGCAGTGTAAAAACAAAGGGGGAGGGTGTCAATGTAAATAGTCTGGGTGGCCATTTAATTAATTGTTCAGCATTCTATTGGCTTGAGGGTTAGAAGCTGTTAAGGAGCCTTTTGGATCTAGACTTGGCGCTTGCCGTGCGGTAGCAGAGATAACAGTCTGACTTGGGTGGCTGGAGTCTTTGACAATTTTTAGGGCCTTCCTCTGACACCGCCTAGTATATAGTTCCTGGATGTCAGGAAGCTTGGCCCCAGTGATGTACTGGGCCGTACGCACTACCCTCTGTAGCGCCTTGTAGTCAGATGCTGAGCAGTTGACATACCAGGCGGTGATGCAACCGGTCAGGATGCTCTCGATGTTGCAGCTCTAGAACCTTTTGAGGATCTGGGCACCCATGCCAAATCTTTTCAGTCTCCTGAGGGGGGAAAGGTGTTGTCGTGCCCTCTGCACGACTGTCGACGAAGGTGTTCCTTATGTCTGGTGTACTCAGTGAATACTGCCTTGGACATCTCTCTGCTGTCTCTCTCTCTGTCTCTCGTACAGAACGTTTTCCTAATGTCTGGTGTACTCAGTGTATATATATATATAAAATAGTGCCTTGGACATCTCTCTGCTGTCTCTCTCTCTGTTTCTCGCACAGAAAGTGTTCCTAATGTCAGGTGTACTCAGTGCATTTGTCATATTTTTCTATTCCCAGAGCACACATGGGACTCCTTTTTTATGTCTTGAAGCCAATGGAGCAATTGACCCTTTTATTGAAAGTTAAAACAAATCTGATTTATGTTTTGATTGAATCAAAAGCAAACAGTACATTTTCAGATATTAACTCGGTCAAACATCTCCATGCAATCGCATTCAACATTTTTATCAAATGCTGGTCTGATTATATTATTTAGCACTCTGAGCTGAGAAGCAATTAGCATTTTCTTTTCTTTGTTTACCCCTTTAACGAAAACCCATAATTACAAATAATTACCCTCACAAAATGTGATGGCTTGGGGCCTCAAAAGAGTTGAGATGACGCAACAACGGTGGGATTAAATATTCAT
Organism: Salmo salar; assembly: GCF_965601325.2. NCBI lineage: Eukaryota > Metazoa > Chordata > Actinopteri > Salmoniformes > Salmonidae > Salmo > Salmo salar. Next base: position 82,419,860 of record NC_138296.1, on the reverse strand, counting down.
TTTGATTAGGACATAATTAGGACAGCCAGTGCTCTTGATGATTGGTGGAGAAGAGGAGGAAGACTAGGAGCAAAGTAAGGAGTTGATGATGAAGGGGAGGAGGGGGAAAGAAGGAGTAGGAAGATGGGGAGTAGGAAGAAGATGAGGAGGAAGATGGGAAGTAGGAAGAAGATGAGGAGGAAGAAGAATGGGAGGAGGAGGAGAAAGGCCCCCCCCAAAAGGCCAATGCTTTTAAACTGAAAACGCCTCATCACATATACAAAGTCCTATCATTAAAACAACCAAGAGAGTTACAAATATGATTCTGCTCTCCATGTATTCTGACCGTGATTTAAATATATCGGTGGGAAACTGAGTGTTTGCGGTATTTTAAACATGATTTATTCATTTCATCTCAGAAAGCTGATGACCTCCAGTCAACATAATAGTCTGCTCTGCATCTCTCTCCTCAACGGGAATCCACATTATTTTCAGGGCCATTTCAGCTTAAAGTTCTGTCTTCCTTACAAGTCTCCTAAAAAACTGTTAATACTACGTCTTGTAAGATTACCTCCTAAAATCCTATTTCCTCAACACAGGCAACCACTGTGCTGTCTAGATTACAGCTGTCACAACACACTCCATGTCTCCAAGTCCTTGTTTGAGCTTCAGCTGAACTTGTGATTTAGAATATGTCTGGAGGCCTACTATAAGCCCAGGGCAGTTTAATGTAATAGGAGGTCCTCTCACTGTGAGATAACAGTATAAAATAGACAACCTTTACATTTCAGTTTGATCTCATCACAATCTTTCATCTAGACTGTCTGATTCACCATGGCTTGCAGACTGAAAACTGTTCTATGATGACCTGTTATGGGTATACGGTTCTGCTGTCTACTGCTGGATATTGTTTTCCCTATCTGCACCTGTCAGTCATGCCACCATTTTCCCATCTGCCAAAGCAAGGAGCTATCTATCATGACCTGGTAGGTAACATAGGCCCTTTCCTTTTGCCCAATAACGTCTGTGAGAAGAGAGGACCCTTGTAATGTCACCTTAGGCCCACTCATTCGGATGCAGGACACTGGTGATAATAACAGGAGTAGACAGGACACTGGTGATAATAACAGGAGAGGACAGGACACTGGTCATATCAGGAGAGGACAGGACACTGGTCATATCAGGAGAGGACAGGACACTGGTCATATCAGGAGAGGACAGGACACTGGTCATATCAGGAGAGGACAGGACACCGGTCATATCAGGAGAGGACAGGACACTGGTCATATCAGGAGAGGACAGGACACTGGTCATATCAGGAGAGGACAGGACACTGGTCATATCAGGAGAGGACAGGACACCGGTCATAACAGGAGAGGACAGGACACTGGTCATATCAGGAGAGGACAGGACACTGGTCATATCAGGAGAGGACAGGACACTGGTCATATCAGGAGAGGACAGGACACTGGTCATATCAGGAGAGGACAGGACACTGGTCATATCAGGAGAGGACAGGACACCGGTCGTATCAGGAGAGGACAGGACACTGGTCGTATCAGGAGAGGACAGGACACCGGTCGTATCAGGAGAGGACAGGACACTGGTCGTATCAGAAGAGGACAGGACACTGGTCATATCAGGAGAGGACAGGACACCAGTCGTAACAGGAGAGGACAGGACACTGGTCGTATCAGGAGAGGACAGGACATCGGTCGTATCAGGAGAGGACAGGACACTGGTCGTATCAGGAGAGGACAGGACACTGGTCGTATCAGGAGAGGACAGGACACTGGTCATATCAGGAGAGGACAGGACACTGGTCATGTCAGGAGAGGACAGTACACCGGTCATATCAGGAGAGGACAGGACACCGGTCGTATCAGGAGAGGACAGGACACCGGTCGTATCAGGTGAGGACAGGACACCGGTCGTATCAGGAGAGGACAGGACACCGGTCGTATCAGGAGTGGACAGGACACCGGTCGTATCAGGAGTGGACAGGACACCGGTCGTATCAGGAGAGGACAGGACACTGGTCATATCAGGAGAGGATAAATGTCACCACGACTAGAGGGTCGTGACAGTGGTCCGTTCCTTGTCATCGATGTCCAACTTGTTCCAACTACAATGCTTCCAACTTCAAAATGTATGAAATTCTTATCTAAGTAACAACATTGCCAAATATACTCCTAAACAAATGCAGTAAAATGTAAAATATATGTATTTTATAAATCAGATTTCCTCTCCCATTCTCTGTGCTGTTCTGGCATCTCTAGGTCTCTCCTCCCTATTTGATTGTTCAGAGGACACATCGGGGGTAATTGATCATCTCCACATCTCCAGAAGCAGAACTCCCTTGGCGGATGAGAAGGGGAGAAAGTGGGGAGAACGAGGGAACGAGCCATCTCATTGTCAGGAAAAGAGGAGAGCATGGCGATAAGGCGAAGTGCTGATAAGGGGCTTTTCATCCTCATTTCCACTGTCAATCTGATTGTATGAGTCTCTGTGTCACTGTTCAGAAACACAGCAAGCAGGAAGTCAATGGTGACAAACGAGGATGCCTGAACTCTCATCTGTTATGCAGAGTAGGTAGAACAGAGAGGAGAGAGGGAGGAGGAGAGAGAGGGAGGAGGAGAGAGAAGAGAGAGGGAGGAGGAGGGGAGAGGGAGGAGGAGGAGGGGGGGTAGAGTTTCATCTTCGTCAGCATGTTCCTTTAACAGAAGACTGGCACTGCTTTGTGCCATCACTGCGATGGCAGGCCAGGAGCCCGAAGGAGAATAGTACAAGGATTGTACCGTCTTCTTAATGTGTGTTATATTTTCAACATGCTGTGTCTTCACCTTATGGGGAGGTGAGACAGAGTGCAGTGTGTAACATGAATTAAACATGTACGTACCGGTAGCTTTGACCATCCACTGAAGGATATGAGTAATAGCGTAAATTTACACTGAAAACACAGGCTACTTGTCTTCTTAGAAGGGAAGAGAGAAAAGACAAGTGAACATGTGTTGAGGATTCCAAAGACAAGTGAATTTAAAGAAAATATACTATGAGCTCAAATTTAGCTGTTGAGGTTTGACATTTGCTACTTGCATATAGGACATACACACTAGGTTGAAAGAGTCCATTTCAGTGTTGAAGAAAAAGAGCTGAATGTTAGATATCCCAAAATGCACCGCAACCTACAGGGCTTTTTAGTGTAAGTCACTCTGGATAAGTGTCTGTTAAATGACTAAATTGTACATGTAAATTGTAATGTTTTCTAAAAAGAGACAGGAATATAAAAGCAGACGTAGGTTGATAGAGCGTGTGAATGCTTCAGTATGACACCTGTCTCTTTCATGGAGAAAGTACCCACCAGCAGGCAGGCAGGCAGCGGTGGAATTGAAGGATGTGGGTAGTGGGTATTGACATATTGATTGCAGGGGCCTTGTGGTGATGGAAATGCTCTGCATTCTCTAAATTGTATGGACTAAAGAGTAATCTACCAATTTAAAGTGTGTGTGTGTGCGTGTGCGTGTGTGTGCGCTGTGAAAAAGGGCATGACTGATAATAACCGCATGGTATTTGAGTTGAAATATGGAGCTATCAGGGGTGTTTATCCCAGTCAAAGCTATGGGGGCCTCTGATCGCAGAGAGCTGTGATAGAAAGCTCACTGCAGTTCAAAATTCAAATGCAAAAAGCCTGCCCTGGACTGGGATATCTTAAATAGAATCTCATGCTCAAATATTCACCGTCTTTCTAGAGTGTGTGGTTCAACCTTTCCATGTAAATTCAATAGCTATTCAATTGATGCCATGATTTCCATGAATTCATCAGGGTTGGGGATGGATTACAAAAAAAATTGTAACTTTAATCCGTTACGTTACCAGCAAAAATATTGTAATCAGATTACAGATACTTTTGAAAAACTAGATGATTACTTCGAGTATTACTTTTAATTTCAGAAAGGATGTTTGCGAAAACAAATCTTTGACACTTCTCTGTTTTCTCAATGACATTCAAATCAGCATTGAAAAAAGGATCAAGTTTAAATTTGTTCAACGTGAGCGAGTCTGACCATAATTCAGAGACAACTGATGAAACATCAAATGTGTTTGATGGATCGCGGGAAAAGAGCAGGAATAGACTTTTGCAGGCTACAGTCCAAGCTATGTCTTCCAATGGTGCGACTACTGTCGGCATGCAAATAAATGCTTGGAGGTAAGGATGACAGCAGTGGTGTAGTCTACGGCGATACGGATGTCACTTATTATTGATATCTACATAGTGCATTGATGTGAATCACACTGCTACTCTCTCATTTAGCTATTTGCGCCTTATGGATTGTGGTTGTTCTGGATGCCTGTTCACAAATCTAAATGTGTATTTGAACCCAGTAATGATTGAATTCAAGAAGTTTAAGCTGCCTATCAATCATTGTTTTTTAAACCGCTGAACAGCCAGTGAAAAATGCGCTCTTGCAACAGCTGCATAGTGAGGATCCAAGCCTATGTATTAAAAGTGGGGCTTTTATTGCTCAATCTAATTCATGCTCTTAAGCTCATAAGAAAAATAAATCCATAGGCCTAATGCACATATGATCCAACTCTTTTTTTGATAGATTTAAAGGGCAAGCTGTAGTTGCTACATACATTTTTGGACTTATAAATGATATATTCATTGATTAAGAATATAACTGTCAGGTGTGTGCGTACTGGTAGTGAAGTCAGGTGCAGGAGAGCAGAGAGTTGTGAACAGGCGCACGCTTTATTGAGGCAAAACGTGCAAAACAGTCACAAGAATTATGTTTAACAATAAACATCTTCATGAAATAACATGGAAAAAAACAAACCAGTCTGGCGCGTCAACAATAAACACGTAACACAAACAATTCCACACAAAGACATGAGGGGGAACAGAGGAATAAATACATGTAGTGTGATTGGGAATGAAAACCAGGTGTGCAGGGAACAAGACAAAACAAATGGATAAATGAAAAATGGAGCGGCGATGGCTAGAAAGCCGGTGACGTCGACCGCCGAACGCCGCCCGAACAAGGAGAGGAGCCGACTTCGGCGGAAGTCGTGACAATAACTAATACATACCTCATGAGCTTAGTTCAACTGTCACCTTCCATCAGAACCCAAAATATAAGCTTGTTTTACTCCAATGTTTGGAAACATTAGAAATGTAAACAAACACTGAATAGCCTAAAAACATGGTTAAAACAATCATTTTGATATCATGGATGGTCAGTCCTTGCATCCATAGCTCTGTCTATTAATCTGAGAGTGGTTACATTTCTCCAGACCCATCCCTCAGCTTTTTACCAAAACAGAGGCAGGGCAGATGTTTTGTAATTGTTTCATCTGTGGATTTTCCCTTTAAACAGCTGTATATTATCAAGATATCAAAGTGTCATGAAAAAAAGGTAAACAATAGGGCTATAGCAAATGCAGCATATGGCATTCATTTTTCACATGTAAATATCACTTTTTAGTAGTGATCAAGGCATGCCATTCCATGAGCACAGCATTTATTTTTCAACTTGAATCATGTCCTCCATGACAACAAAATCATAAACAACAGAGTAGAGCTGGCTAATAAGTCCTTAGTTTTGGGGTTATACTCAGGTAAAACAATTTGGCTAATCCATACTTCCATATTTCCAAGTCCTATTCTTGAAGATCAAGGGCTATAACATTTATTGGAATTACTGGAATTCTGATAGACTTTGGTTTTTAATGTAAAGATATAATTTAATCATATTATTATATGTAGTAGAAAGCGATGGGTTAGAAGAAACTCATAAAGTAAAATTTAACATATATATATATATATATATATATATATATATATATATGGCCAGCTATGTAAACTTTAACATTGATTTATCCTGCAATAGATGTCGTTCAATTGGTAACATACAGTTTTGTCTTCTTCTAATGCCTCTTAATGGAAAGTAACAGAATGTAATCAGATTACATTACTGAGTTTGGGTAATCCAAAAGTTACATTACTGATTACAATTTTGAACAGGTAACTAGTAACTGTAATGGATTACATTTCGAAAATAACCTACCCAACCCTGAAATTCATGATATGAAAGTTATCCTGTTGCATTGGTGTCATAAGTGAGAGTTCAAACTCCAGGAATGGAGGACACTTTTATCAGGATTCATTTAGTCCATTAGATTCCATTTTGTTACGTTACAGCCTTATACTAAAATTGATTAAATATTATATAAGATATAAGAAAATAAAATATTGGAAAAGTCAAGGGGTCTGAATATTTTTCTAATGCAGTGTATCTGTCATGTTACTAAATGTTTTGTCAATATACCCTCTCTTTGACATTGTTACTAATCCAAATCAGTTACAGCTAATTTTCTGAAACATTGACACAGCTTCTGTCACATTAACCTTTACAAAAGACCAGAATATGTACTCTATGGGCCGGTTTCTGAGACTAAAAAGCATAGATATAGACTAAAAAGCAAACTCTATTCAGATTCTCCATTTAAAGTGCTATTTTGTCCAGGACTAGGCTTAATCTGTGTTCCGGAAATCGCCGCTATGTGTAAATCACTTGAATGACACTTAATTGTCACGACAGTCAGCGGGAGTTACGTAAATGACACTGGAGTCGCTTATGTTACCTCCAGTAACTCTAAGGCTACCAGAGCGTATTAAGACAGAAGAAACTTTTACACATTGTAGCACTAATACCAATGGCAAGTTATAGCCAATGTTCCTAATACCCTTTATGATTGGGATTCTGCAGCTAGAGAAAGGCTACCAAACCCACTGAGAAGCACAAACCAAGCTTCAGTCACGGCAGCAATGAGAAATACTTTATCTGATCAAATGAAGTTCCCATGAGAATCTGAATATAACTAAGTGTCCACTAAAGGACTGTCCTAATATGAACACCGTAATACAGTATGAAAGCTAAACCAAAACTTGTGTTTCGTTGAAAGATTATAATACAATGATTTTGACTTCTTACTGTATTTTTCATAAGTAAAACCCACAGTTCTTGAATCTTGAGAGACATTTCAAACATAACCAAATTAACTTTAGACACCTTTATTAATTACCATATCACGTCTCTTTATTGACATTCAAAAAGCAACACCCAGAAAATAAGCTGTAGAAAGGAGTTGTTAAATAATTAAGATGGGTATTGTTATGGATCTGTATGCAGAAAAAAGGATTTAATTACTCATCCTATCCTTGAACAGCTCTTTAAAAACAAAAAGAAACAAGTGATTGAAATATCTTTGAACATCTTCCATGTAGTTCAAGAAGGACAGAGGATGGGGGGGGTGAGGAAGAAGAGAAGCTTGATCACAGATAAGACCTCTTCCTCCCTAAGGACTGCTCAGGGATTTAGAATGGCATACAAGTTTTCTAATCAACCATCTGCACAATTCACTCCGCTCCTCCTCACTATTTCTCCTCTTCTTCTCTCCTCTTCTCCTCTCCCCCTCTCCTCTCCCCTTCTCCCCCTCTCCTCTCCTCTCCCCCTCTCCTCTCCTTCTCCCCTTTCCCCATGTCCTCCTCTCCTCCTCTCCACTTCTCATTTCCTTCTCTCCTCTCCCCCTCTCCTCCTCCTCTCCTCCTCTCCTCTCTGCAGTCAGAGTGGTGGGGTGAGATGTGCTGTGATGCATCACCAGGCTCCATCAAACCCAGCAGATCAGATAGTGGCTGGGTCAGCTGCATGGCCAAAGGTGTGAGGCTGGAGGCTGGGTCCTCTGTGACGATGCATGTCCAGAGGTTTGATTCTGAAGGCTGAAGCTGAGTGGGACTGACAGGGAGAGAGGTGTGAGGCTGAGGGGGGACGACAGGAGGAGAGAGGTGTGAGGTTGAAGTTGAGGGGGATGACAGGGAAAGGTATGAGGGTGGAGGCTAAGGCCGAGGCTGAGGGGGCTGACAAGAAGAGAAGTGTGAAGGTGGAGACTGAGGCTGAGGGGGGCTGACAGCGAGAGGTGTGAGGGTGGAGGCAGAGGCTGAGAGCGGGCTAAGGGGGGCTGACAGGGAGAGGTGTGAGGGTGGAGGCTGAGGCTGAGGGGGACTGACAGGGAGAGAGGTGTGAGGGTGGAGGCTGAGCCTGAGGGGGACTGACAGGGAGAGAGGTGTGAGGGTGGAGGCTGAGGCTGAGGGGGACTGACAGGGAGAGAGGTGTGAGGGTGGAGGCTGAGGCTGAGGGGGACTGACAGGGAGAGAGGTGTGAGGCTGGAGGCTGAGGCCGAGCCTGAGGGGGGTTGACGAAGAGCACATGGCTCAGGAGGGCTGGCAGGGAGAGGTGGGTGAATATGATGAGAAAACAGGTGATAAACTGCTCTGTAGTTCACAGCGGAGTAATTGGAAGCTGCCTCTTGATCACACTTGAATATTCAAGTCAGGCTGTGAGTTTGTCTTTTGAGTAGGTTGAATATTCAAGTCAGGCTGTGCGTTTGTCCTTTGATTAGGTGGAATATTCAAGTCAGGCTGTGAGTTTGTCCTTTGATTAGGTTGGCATGATTTTGGTTGGTATCAATTTGTAGAAAATTAAGTGTTCAGTTTGTGTTGCTGTAGTTTGTTAACTTGAAGTACATGAATCCCTCTCTCCTCTTTCCTTCACACAGCAGACAACCAGAAATGAACAGCAGAAAAACCCAGGTAGCTTTGGCATCTCCATAAAGAGCTCCTCTCAGTGGATAGAACTGTGAACTCAGGTGTGAATATGGACATGTGTGCATAAATGTCATATCTTTCAAACATTGGCCCAATTAATACGATGAAGTGGTTCGCAGATAGTCACTGCCGTGTTGGATTACGAGGAATATTGATCGCTCTGTGACGAAAAAAGACACTGGACTGATTATCATTAAAAAAATGGCATCATTGAACCTCATGAGGACAAGTGTTTTACCCAGAGTACCATGCATTTGGAAGCTCAGCATTGTTTTTGCTCCGTACCAATCATAATAGAACCATAACTTGGATAGCAATCACAACACAACAGTGGCGCAACATTTAGGCAGGAGCAATACCATTGTTGGATCCGTTCAACTGATGTGCATCTATAGTCTACGTTGAGTGTTTTGTGCAAATAGCCTACCCATGAATCCTCATTCATCTATTATCCATTGATGATAGTGTGTACGTTGTCCATATTAGGACATCCACAGTCTCTGCAGGAGTTGGGGATATCCTAATATGGACACTGTATATATGAAACAACGGAGATACTGTATTTGCAGAGTTCCAGTGTTTATCTGAATGGAAAGTGGGAGAACATTTCCCATTACTTTATTAACCATTCAATGACATTATACAGCTGCTTTATTGATTTGTCATTATGACTTGAAAAAGCGGGGGCCCATAAAAAGTAATTAGATGCTACAGCATGCTGGGACGCCGGGCCTCAGTGTGCTAACTAAACGAAACAGAACAGCACGCTGCCTGATGCCACGGATCGTAGCGTTTCCGCAGCACGTTCTTTGGAGTCACTTCAGCATCATATGCCGCTGCATCTCCGCCTTGACCTCCGGCATATGTCTGATGGTGTTGTCGTGTCTTTGGCTATGCCGGATTAAGTGATATGACATGCTAACCTATAATATCCTTTCTCTGTAATTAATATTACCTGATTAAGCTAATCATGTAAATGTAATTAACTAGAAAGTCGGGGCACCACGGAAGAACGTTTATAGAGCCGTTATCTTCCGAATAAACTCTTAAAATACTTAGTAATATTTTACATCGATAGCAGTCAATATTAACCCTTATCTTATTTTCAGTCTCATAATGAAAGTTGTAAATTCTTGGCTATCTTCACGAACCCTGGCTAACAAGTTGAATCAGCAATACCAAATTGGGTTTAATTATTTATTTACTAAATACCTAAACTAATCACACAGAATTACATATACACAGAATACAAATGATGTCATACAGAAAACGTCCTGGTGGACGGAACCTGTATCATGGCTGGTTACACAAAGGAAAGGGGGTTGGGCTTGAATGAAAGAGCGGGAAGATTTAGGAACAAAGAAACAGCAGCTATGCTATCGTAAATACATTATCTTATGCATTCTAAATTACCGCCCATTTGGAAAAGGAAAATGCAATAAATATTTACTCTGAGCTGCGCTTCGGTAGATTGGTCGTAGATGCTGGCCGGGTTGGCCAACAGATCTTCCTGTCCTCGGAAGAATGTCTCTGGTGGTAAATTGGATACGTGGTGGTATCTTCGTCTGTCTGTTAGACTGGATCCGTCGTCCGTCCTTTCCTAGCCCCCGTCTACAGCGGCCGCTGCTAACTCAACGGCTAGGAAGTATCACTTCTGTAGTGAATAAGCTCAAAGTTCATACCATTCGCCACCAAAGCTCACGCCGAGGTTGGCTTAGTTCTGTACTTGACGTGTGTCCTTCTAAAGTAGAGGCTGCAGACCTCACGTACTGGAACCACCGTGGTTATCTTTTCGTCAAAGGCTTATATAGTGGAGAGGGGGAAGGATGTGTTTCATCATTTATAACCCCTCCTCTTCACAGGGGCGGGCCACTGATCAAGCAGGGCACTTTCCTTATGAAAACCCAAATCTCTCATTTGGAAGCTAAAATTACATTTAATCTCCTAACCAACAATTTCAATATCAAACATTTCAATTGCATAACAATTCCATGTTACTCTGATAACTAGAGGGTGTATACTTTCTCAGGTACAGTTTATGTCGTCCTGTCATCAGTCATAATGTCTCAGATGACAACCGAACTGACATACATACTCATTACGTTCCCAAGCATATTTCCAACTGGTTTTATTACCAAAATATGGTTCCTTTTCCCCATTTGTTTGATGTTCCCAGACTCTCTATATTTAACACAGGCTATTCAAGTCATTCAGTAGGGTCAGAGAGGGGAAGGGAGAAAGGTATTTATGGGGGGGGGGGTCATAAACCTTACCCACAGGCCAACGTCATGACAGTCCCCCCATGTTGGGTTCAATCTTGCGATTAAACTGCATGTTGTAAACCAACATAAAAATTAACGTGGGTTGTCCTGGTTATGGATCATCGTTGTGGTCCCCATCTGGCGGTCGACCCGGGGAGGGTGTCTGCAAATGAAGAAGTCCGCTCCAAGGCTGGGCAGCAGATGTCCAGTTGGTGGTTGCTATTGCAGTCCCCCCTCTGGTGGTCGACCCGGGTAGGGTCTCTGCAAATGGAGATGTCCGTTCCATGGCTCGGCAGCGGATGTCCGGATTGGGATCGCCGTTCCGGACCCGTCGTCTGGTCGTCCAGACTGGAATATCTGGGCAGTAACTTAGGCAGATGTTAACAACGCACACACACTCATGAAATATATCATTACATTTCCTCCCAAATGAGCGGCGTTGTGGCACTAACTGATGGTTGTATGGGGGAGTTGTTTATGGCTCTATCACTTTCTATGTGCCGAAGAAAATGAAACAAAATGAATGAAAGCATAAACAAAACAAAATATAGTTATGCCACCTTAATCATCTAATTGGACTGTATTCTATCTACGTCCATGTTCTTGGCAAAATGACCCTATCATGGCATTGTCTAATGTCATATTTAGGGCTTTCCTAATTTGCGGGATGGCGCTTAGGGTACTATCCTAAGTTGACAACTATATGATAAGTCTACAGCTGTAAGGCACCAGTTTTGGGCAGTCTACAGGGATGACCTATGGACTTCTGGTTAGAAAACTGGTGAGTGCTGTAGAGTCAAAGGCCTAGAAGTAAATGTTCAACTTTACTAAGGCTGGTATTTTGCTTGGACCCTTAAGTGGTCCTAGCATAAATCCTAATTGGATGTTCCGTTGTGCATGTGCGTTTATGCTTACACAATCGCGCATGTCAAGGGAAGAAAACCAAGTATCCTGGCAGATTACAACTTGTTCAGAATGAGTCTGACGTAGTCAGGTAATTTTCAGGTCAATGCCTGGAGGTCAGTCAGAATTGGTGTCAAGGGAGTCTGTAGTAGTTTTCTACAAGTCACGGTGTCTTCCACTATTGTAGTGGCGGTAGGTATGAAGTCTATTTCATAGCTATGTTATCCACGGAGGAGCTAACCTCACGACGGAAGTACTCAAAGTATTAGACCAGTCGTACGTGGTGTGATCATGGTTCGTGACTTCTAATAACTTTTCTCCTGAACGGAGTGTTCTATTTATTAGTGGCATGTGTTAACCATTGGAAGAGTGCAATGGAGATTCCCTTCCCCGTGTTGCACTCTGAGTGACTCCTATGTCGCTATTATCAATAGCAATTTAACTTGTGAGGTTACTAATCCTCTTACTGAGTGTTGCTGGACTGACTGTGGTATTGGTACTGGTATTCAAGGGGTCCAGTTGTCCTACCGATTTATTCTGAAATATTATCTACCGGAACACATGATTGGAGCATATTACTAGTTGTATTGTAGTTGAACCTACACATGGCAAGGAATGATTATTGTTGCCATTTGTTTTGGAGGTGGACAAGTCCATTGGACTCCCTTTACGACCAGTGTGGTACACCTCAGTACTATCTTAGATGTGTTCTAAGATAATCCCCGTCTAGGGGCCTGTCTGCTCCTCACTGTTCTCATAGGGGAGTTTACAACTAGATTTGATTTATGCTCTGGTGGCCTCATACGGTGTTGTCCGTAGTCTCGACCCCCCCACTGGCCTCGATGAGGCTCATCATGGGTCTGGGCTACTATTCCCCCCCTTTGTGTCTCGGGACCCCCCCACCAGCGGGTGGCGTTGGTGTCCTAGGTGCAAACGAAAAGGTCGGACCCTTGTACGAGTTGTCAGTGGCCGCGTTATTATGAGAATGGCTGTAACCTTTCAACCAAATCTCCTGGTGTTTGTGCTTCAACACCCTCAGTGGCTGTCGAGGTCTGTGAGTCACCACCGCGTCCGCATGTGGCAACCTCTTCAGTACCTGTAAACTGAGACGAGGATATCGGTCTGTGATATCGCAAAGTGTTTCACCAGTGGGAGTCATCGGGTCAGTTGCTGGACTGACGCCATTAGTGTCATTGTAAGGGGTGACAGTCCCCAACAAAGCAGACGGTGTATCATCGGAAGCAGAGTGTACTCTGCGCATCAATGTTTTTCTTGCTGAGACGGCCGCAGTGCTTGCGGAAGTGTCCGAAGGGCAAGAGAAGTTCATCTCAACTACCGTATTGCACGACTGCAAGGAGGAGGGAAGTTGCTCATTCACAGAGACAGCTGGCTCGAAATCATGAAAAGAATGGTCAATCAGATTGGCTGATGGAATGTGTCGAGATATCGTAATATCTCCTTGGATCGGATTCTGCACCAAGAGGTTTCTAAACGTCTTTTTCCCAAGGGGTGCTTTCGACAGATACCCCTCGTGAATGACTGCGTTGCAGCTAGCGTTATTGGAAGACAGTTTGGTCAGTGGAGAAGGCACTGTGGCCTGTGACCATACCTGGTTGGTTTTCCAATCCATCAATGGGAGTAATCGATCCATCAAGTCTGCTCCAAGTAGCAGGGGTACAGTTTCGAGGCTGGTAACATACACAGGGTGAACGAGCGATACTTTCTTGAAGTGTAGTTTCAGCATGACTCTCAACGTGAGAGGCGAGGTAGTCTGAGTGACCCCTCGAAGTGTAGTTTCACATCGTTCCACTTTTAACCAACGTTTAGTTGGCTTCAAAGCCCTTTTGAGATCATCAAACAATGTTTGAGAGATAAGTGATATTGTCGCACCCGAATCAATTAGCGCATGACAAGTTAAGCAGTCCTCCAGGACTGTTTCCAGGTATGGCCGTTTAGATTCATGGTTAGTGGACATATTCCCCACAAAGTGGAGTGGTCGTTCGCAACGACGTGATGTGCCATTTCTGTTCAAGGTGGAAGCAGATTGACTTTTCCGTTTTGAGTGGGCTTGGCTTTAACAAAGCGTTTGACCTTTTTCTTCTTAACTTTTGTATCAGAGTTTACAGACAAAGCCCGGGGGCTTGTTTCTTGATCAAGCGGGCCCTGGATAGGGTCTTGAATGAGAGCGGGAGAAATTTGAACTTTAACGTCCTTGCTATGGGTGTTAATTTCTGCGGACCTGGTGTCTGGTAATTCCCCGACTAGTCCTTGTGACTTATCTTTTACCCTTTTCTCAAATTGTTCTCGCTTTAGTTCTTCCCGTAGTGGGACTTCTGGAGAACATTGGTCTACGTTTTGATCGTCCTTCAACCCTTTGTTACCCTTGTGCTCTGACACTTTGTGTGGGTTAGGTGCAGGAACGTAGCGAACAGGTCGATTGTAGCGGTAGTCGTTTTGAAGGCGACGTACTTTACAGTTATTTCGACCGCGGCGGTTATTGGAATCATGGTTTCGTGGTAGAAACTGTTGTTGTGCGTCATCTCTCGACGCTCCAATACCTGATAATGTACCCTCTAACTGGAGTGAGTGCTCCTGGTCAAACATCAAAACCGAGTGGTCAGGGCTCTTAGCGTTGCGAGCTTTTGATGCCTCAAAAGCTGTGCTTGCAAGCTCTCTGAGTTGTAAGATAGGCAAGCCAACGTGGGCTGCAGGGCCCAAGTAGGTAATGAAGGTGGGATACATGTTCGACAGAAACATTTGTTTGAATGGTAATTGCTCTTCCATTCCTGTTTCCGTGAGAAGGCCAAAGTAAGCTGAACGAAGCCTATGATAGAAAGCTTGTGGGTGTTCGTTCCGAGCTTGTTTGACCGTGTTAGCCAGCGAGCTATCGTGTTTGCGAGTCGCAGAACCACTGAATTCTAATTTCAAAGCTGTGGCAAGTTTAGCGTAGTCATTTAGCACGTGTTGCTGTTGTAGGCGAATGAACCTCGTCACGTGTCTATTCGACGTTTGCTTCAACAGGTAAACCCTGTCAGAACCCGTAGCATTCGGGTAGCCACCCAACGCGTCCTCTATGTCAGCTAGGAACGTCTCAGTATCGTTTGGCTGACCTGGAACGGGGTCAAAGGTGGGAAAATTCTTGACGAGTTTGTCAAGGTATTCCGCGCCCAGCGGGCGGAGAGGGTTGGCTTCATCCTGTGGAGAAATTGGGGCCGACAGGCCAAGAGGAGAAGCCAAGCTTTGGCCTTGTTGGCCAAGAGGCTCCATATTACTCAGTGCCGAATGGCCAAGAGGAGAAGACTGAGGGACACATGATGGAGGCAATGTCTGAAACCTATTGTCTTCACTCCTTTGAGTACCGGAGTCCGGTTGCTTGGATGGGTAGTCATGCTGTAGAGCGTGACCATTCTGTACTTCCTCCAGATGGTACCTAAGGGTGGTCTTCTGCTGCATTGCAGAGCCCACTTGAGCGCTTAGAGTACCAATTTTGGACACGTGAGTGTCACACCTGCTCCTTTCGGTCTCAAACTTATCTGTCATGGTTTGCAGATAGAGGTCTCGAGTACGGAGCGAGAGATTCAGTGATGAGATTTCCTCTGCTTGCTTAGAAATTAATATTTCCATCCTCATCACCTGAGTTCTCTCATCATTCATTTGGTCAGCAACTTCAATAAGTTCTGCTGATTTGTCATCCAAGTTTGTCATTGTGTTCATCAACTGATCGTCTTTGGTCTGCAGAATTTGGAGTAGAACATTGTTACCTTGAGTAACGTTCAACAAAACTGCCTGCATGTTATCAAATTGCGCGTTCCTGTTTGTAGATAACTCGACAGATTTATCTAGTTTGGCGTGGACTACATCGCATTTAGTTTTGGCTAAATCGAGTTGTTCCTGCAGACGATGATTTTGTTGGAGAGTTTGTGCTCGTTCATCGTCATAAGTATTTGCAATTACTTTTAACCTCTCTGGGCTAGGCGGGACGAAATCGTCCCACCTACGCAACAGCCAGTGTAATCCCGTGGCGAGATTTTCAAATACCTTAGAAATGCTATTACTTCAATTTCTCAAACATATGACTATTTTACACCATTTTAAAGACAAGACACACCTCTTACATCTAGACGTTCCGCTAGCGGAACACCTGCTCCAATATCCAATGATGGGCGTGGCGCGAAATACAAACTCCTCTAAAATCCGAAAACTTCAATTTTTCAAACATATGACTATTTTACAGCCTTTTAAAGACAAGACTCTCGTTAATCTAACCACACTGTCCGATTTCAAAAAGGCTTTACAACAAAAGCAAAACATTAGATTATGTCAGCAGAGTACCCAGCCAGAAATAATCAGACACCCATTTTTCAAGCTAGCATATAATGTCACAAAAACCCAGAAGACAGCTAAATGCAGCACTAACCTTTGATGATCTTCATCAGATGACACACCTAGGACATTATGTTATACAATACATGCATGTTTTGTTCAATCAAGTTCATATTTATATCAAAAAACTGCTTTTTACATTAGCATGTGACGTTCAGAACTAGCATACCCCCCGCAAACCTCCGGTGAATTTACTAAATTACTCACGATAAACGTTCACAAAAAACATAACAATTATTTTAAGAATTATAGATACAGAACTCCTTTGTGCAATCGAGGTGTCCGATTTTAAAATAGCTTTTCGGTGAAAGCACATTTTGCAATATTCTGAGTACATAGCCCAGCCATCACGGCTAGCTATTTAGACACCCACCAAGTTTAGCCCTGACCAAACTCTGATTTACTATTACAAAAGTTTGATTACCTTTGATGTTCTTCGTCAGAATGCACTCCCAGGACTGCTACTTCAATAACAAATGTTGGTTTGGTCCAAAATAATCCATCGTTATATCCAAATAGCGGCGTTTTGTTCGTGCGTTCAAGACACTATCCGAAGTGTAAATAAGGGTCACGAGCATGGCGCAATTCGTGACAAAAAAAATCTAAATATTCCATTACCGTACATCGAAGCATGTCAACCGCTGTTTAAAATCAATTTTTATGCCATTTTTCTAGTAAAAATGCGATAATATTCCGACCGGGAATCTGCGTTTAGGTAAACAGAGGGAAGAAAACAAAGCATTCGGTCGACGCGGGCACGCGCCTGAGTCTCACAGTACTGTAACCAGCCACTACCCAAACGCGCTACTTTTTTTCAACCAGAGCCTGCAAAGCCACGATTCAGCTTTTTGCCGCCTTCTGAAAGCCCATGGGAGCCGTAGGAAGTGTCACGTAACAGCAGAGATCCTCTGTAATGGATAGAGATAATCAAGAAGGGCAAGAAATTGTCAGACAGGCCACTTCCTGCATGGAATCTTCTCAGGTTTTGGCCTGCCATATGAGTTCTGTTATACTCACAGACACCATTCAAACAGTTTTAGAAACTTTAGGGTGTTTTCTATCCAAAGCCAATAATTATATGCATATTCTAGTTACTGGGCAGGAGTAGAACCAGATTAAATCGGGTACGTTTTTTATCCAGCCGTGTCAATACTGCCCCCTAGCCCTAACAGGTTAATTCTTCCGATTTCAAACGCAGTTCCTCGACTAGCAGAATGTTTTCATTTCCTGCTTTTGTCAATAGTTGCTCAGTTCTCTCCACCTTTGCCCTCATGTTAGCCATGTCTTGCACGTGCTTCAGCTGTGCACTGTGGTATTGGATCGATGCCAACCTTTGATGGCGATACATAAGTGCTAAAGTGGAGAGAACCGTCACAAAGCCTGTGTTTGATGGTTGATTTTGGAGAGCGTTCGCAATTTCGGCTGTGTTTTCGCTAATGTCTTAATTAGGGTTGGTATCCCTGCTGAGGTCAGAGATCGATCCTTTTATGGGTTGAGGTTCACTAATTAGCGGAGGAGTGGTGACCACCTCCTTTGGTAGCTTGCACATTATTAGAAAAATTTTGAGGAAAAATGTTCCTATTTTTTTTTCAATGTTTGGGTTTGGAATTCATTGGAAGCTGCAAAGACAAGTTTAATCTATAGATGTTGACGAACCATCAGTACTGTACCAGTAATGTGGAAGTTGGACGTGAATGAATTTGCAAAAGCAAATTGAATTAATTAATCAATGCCAATGATTAATCCTACCTGGGTAGGCTATCTGGGTATTAAACTTGAATTAACCTGAGAGGTTGCTTCATCCAGGTTAATATGGGAAGTTTAAAAGTATCTAATTTGATTGCAAGAACATTAAGGTGTGTTCAACAATTTAACTTATTAAATTGAATGAGATGATAATCCATACAATCTCCATTGATTGGATATCATAAGTGTTAACAGTAGTTCAAATGTTGGGAACACTCCCCACTATGGTACACTTCTTCCTTAGGCCGAAGCCACATGGGATTCCCGCGGGGGCGGGACTTCTGTCAGTACTGGATTACTGAATGGGTTTTGCAAAATCCAAATTTTACTGATTGATCAATTTTAATGATAAATCAAACCTGTATAGGCTATTTGGGATTTAAACTTTAATTAACCTGAGAGGTTTATTCATCTAGGTTAATATGGGAAAATGATTACAATGTCTCATTTAGAAAACTCATCAATTTGGATATTATTTAAAAGATCCGCTTGAGAATGTAAATCCGGCAATTTCACTTATTAGTTCAATTGAATAAGACATCGATATCCGTCTGTATATCATGAGTAACGACTTGAGTGTCATCTGACTAATTCTTCTTGAAGGAAAGTACTGGTGACTCTTCAGAGGTCCCTGCTGGCACACGCTGAAATCAAGCAGAAGGTTCCGCAAGACGGAGGACTTACCATGTGGCACAAAACAAAATGGCTGTTTTCCCTTTTGTTAGCTTAGCATCTCGTGTAAGCTAATCCTACTTTATGCCTGAAAAATGCTCAACATAGGATTCCCTTGGCAAGGGAAAGGTTTTACTTATAACGTATTATGTTCAAACCCTTTTCGGCGATATTTGACTATGTTTTAACCGGAACTCGCGGCAAACAACGAAATGCACCGTGGTCTACTCGCATCGAAACGCGAGAGAGACAGAGAGATACTTATCGCTGGTCAAGCTAATCTCTCCTAAATTTCAATCGGCTGGCTCTTTGTCCTCGCTCGAGAAATTAATAATGACCTAGCCAACACGCACCTGAAACGCGCGAGGCAGAAATAGCCCAGCGTTTGGCCAAACGCTCTATTTCTCAGATAGCTTTATCAGCCCTCATACAGAACTGTATAGTTTAAGCTCCCCACTGACTACGTCAGAGCACAACACGGAGGCGATTCTCCAGAGCACACACGCACCAATAATTCCGGTCTACAATTCCCATAATGTATATAATAAACTTGGTATATTATGTAATCTGCTTTTCAATTTTATATAGGCTGAATCAAAATGAAAGCGTCATCCTAATTTAGATGCCTCACACGGGGCACCAATATGTCGTGTCTTTGGCTATGCCGGATTAAGTGATATGACATGCTAACCTATAAAATCCTTTCTCTGTAATTAATATTACCTGATTAAGCTAATCATGTAAATGTAATTAACTAGAAAGTCGGGGCAACACGGAAGAACGTTTATAGAGCCGTTATCTTCCGAATAAACTCTTAACCTCTATGGGCTACGTAACAGCCACTGGCAGCCTGTGGCGCGATTTTCAAAACCTTAAAAATCCAATTACTTCAATTTCTCAAACATATGACTATTTTACAGCTATTTAAAGACAAGACTCTCGTTAATCTAACCACACTGTCCGATTTCAAAAAGGCTTTACAACGAAAGCAAAACATTAGATTATGTCAGCAGAGTACCAAGCCAGAAATAATCAGACACCCATTTTTCAAGCCAGCATATAATGTCACCAAAACCCAGAAGACAGCTAAATGCAGCACTCACCTTTGATGATCTTCATCAGATGACAACCCTAGGACATTATGTTATACAATACATGCATGTTTTGTTCAATCAAGTTCATATTTATATCAAAAACCAGCTTTTTACATTAGCATGTGACGTTCAGAACTAGCATACCCCCCGCAAACTTCCGGGGAATTCGCTAACATTTTACTAAATTACTCACGATAAACGTTCACAAAAAGCATAACAATTATTTTAAGAATTATAGATACAGACCTCCTCTATGCACTCGATATGTCCAATTTTAAAATAGCTTTTTGGTGAAAGCACATTTTGCAATATTCTAAGTACATAGCCCAGGCATCACGGGCTCGCTATTTAGACACCCGGCAAGTTTAGCACTCACCATAATCATATTTACTATTATAAAAGTTTGATTACCTTTTGTTGTCTTCGTCAGAATGCACACCCAGGACTGCTACTTCAATAACAAATGTTGGTTTGGTCCAAAATAATCCATCGTTATATCCGAATAGCGGCGTTTTGTTCGTGCGTTCCAGACACTATCCGAAATAGTAAAGACGTGTCGCGCGCATGGCGCAATTCGTGACAATAAAATTCTAAATATTCCATTACCGTACTTCGAAGCATGTCAACCGCTGTTTAAAATCAATTTTTACGACATTTTTCTCGTAGAAAAGCGATAATATTCCGACAGGGAATCTCCTTTTCGGCAAACAGAGGAAAAAATCCCAAAGGCGGGGGCGGTCGGGTCACGCGCATAAGCCCAGTGTCCCTTGATCGGCCACTTGAGAAAGGCGATAATGTGTTTCAGCCTGGGGCTGGAATGATGACATTCTGTTTTTTCCCGGGCTCTGAGCGCCTATGGACGACGTGGGAAGTGTCACGTTAGAGCAGAGATCCTTAGTAAATGATAGAGATGTTAAAGAAGTTCAAGAAATGGTCAGACAGGCCACTTCCTGTAAAGGAATCTCTCAGGTTTTGACCTGCCATTTGAGTTCTGTTATACTCACAGACACCATTCAAACAGTTTTAGAAAATTTAGGGTGTTTTCTATCCATATGTAATAAGTATATGCATATTCTAGTTACTGGGTAGGAGTGGTAACCAGATTAAATCGGGTATGTTTTTTATCCACCCGTGTCAATACTGCCCCCTAGCCCTAACAGGTTAAAATACTTAGTAATATTTTACATCGATAGCAGTCAATATTAACCCTTATCTTATTTTCAGTCTCATAATGAAAGTTGTAAATTCTTGGCTATCTTCACGAACCCTGGCTAACAAGTTGAATCAGCAATACCAAATTGGGTTTAATTATTTATTTACTAAATACCTAAACTAATCACACAGAATTACATATACACAGAATACAAATGATGTCATACAGAAAATGTCCTGGTGGACTGAACCTGTATCATGGCTGGTTACACAAAGGAAAGGGGGTTGGGCTTGAATGAAAGAGCGGGAAGATTTAGGAACAAAGAAACAGCAGCTATGCTATCGTAAATACATTATCTTATGCATTCTAAATTACCGCCCATTTGGAAAAGGAAAATGCAATAAATATTTACTCTGAGCTGCGCTTCGGTAGATTGGTCGTAGATGCTGGCCGGGTTGGCCAACAGATCTTCCTGTCCTCGGAAGAATGTCTCTGGTGGTAAATTGGATACGTGGTGGTATCTTCGTCTGTCTGTTAGACTCGATCCGTCGTCCGTCCTTTCCTAGCCCCCGTCTACAGCGGCCGCTGCTAACTCAACGGCTAGGAAGTATCACTTCTGTAGTGAATAAGCTCAAAGTTCATACCATTCGCCACCAAAGCTCACGCCGAGGTTGGCTTAGTTCTGTACTTGACGTGTGTCCTTCTAACGTAGAGGCTGCAGACCTCACGTACTGGAACCACCGTGGTTATCTTTTCGTCAAAGGCTTATATAGTGGAGAGGGGGAAGGATGTGTTTCATCATTTATAACCCCTCCTCTTCACAGGGGCGGGCCACTGATCAAGCAGGGCACTTTCCTTATGAAAACCCAAATCTCTCATTTGGAAGCTAAAATTACATTTAATCTCCTAACCAACAATTTCAATATCAAACATTTCAATTGCATAACAATTCCATGTTACTCTGATAACTAGAGGGTGTATACTTTCTCAGGTACAGTTTATGTCGTCCTGTCATCAGTCATAATGTCTCAGATGACAACCGAACTGACATACATACTCATTACGTTCCCAAGCATATTTCCAACTGGTTTTATTACCAAAATATGGTTCCTTTTCCCCATTTGATGTTCCCAGACTCTCTATATTTAACACAGGCTATTCAAGTCCTTCAGTAGGGTCAGAGAGGGGGAGGGAGAAAGGTATTTATGGGGGGGGGGGTCATAAACCTTACCCACAGGCCAACGTCATGACAGTGTGGTGTTCGACGATGTGCAGATTTGAGCTGTTTCTTTCTGGTGCTGCTAGAGGCAGGTGGCACATACACACACGCACACACATGTACACACACATGTACACACACACACACACACACACACACACACACACACACACACACACACACACACACACACACACACACCAGAGGAGGCTGGTGGGAGGAGGTATAGAAGGATGGGCTAATTGTAATGGCTGGAATGGATCAATGGAATGGAGTCTAACATGTTGTTTCCATGTGTTTGATGGATTTGGTACCATTCCATTGATTCCATTCCAGCCATTACAATGATCCCGTCCTTCTATAGCTCCTCCCACCAGCCTCCTCCGACACACACAGTGGCAGAGCAGGTGGGCTCTTAATGATTGGCTCCCAGCTTTCTGCACGCTACTAGAAAACAAGTCAACGAAATGCCTTACACTCCAGATGTGTCCGCTGCATAATGGAAGAGGCATCAGAACGCAACACAATGCATCTACCCCTTCCCTGGTTTCTTTAAACTTGCCAGTGTGATTTCAGTCCTGGTTGCGAAAGTTAAAAAAGATGTTCCGGAACTTTGAGAACTACGTAAGTATTTTTTAAACCTCCCGCTTTGGGCAGGATGTGTCAATGTATAGTTCATGCATGCATAGTCTATGAGCAAAATCACTGTTTTTCCTCAATTACACATGAAATTCCTAGTTTGAAGCGACTGTTTTCTGGAAGCTTTGTGGCACCATTTTGAGAACTGCACACTTGGCCCACGTGGGCCAGGCACCTAGCAATTCGAGTTCCAGGCAATAGGTTTTCGCTCGCATGAGGGGGGATCAAATTGCAGGGGGACCTACAGAGAATTACTGTTTCCGATTTTTTGCTGCTGCAGTAATGAGCTTGCTAGGAGTATGTATATAAATCTTCTTAGGGCTAGCTAGGCCCCTTTTTTCTCCACTTCCTGCCTGAATGATGTGCCCAAAATAAACTGCCTGTAGATCAGGCCTTGAAGCCAGGATATGCATATAATTGGTACCATTGGAAAGAAAACACTTTGAAGAATGTAGAAATGTTAAAATAATGTAGGAGACTATAACACAATAGATATGATAGGAGAAAATCCAAAGAAAACCAACCAGATTTAAAAAAAAATGCAATTCCTAAGACTGCTGACAGCCTGTGGAAGTCAATGTTCAAGGTTTCAGACTTGTAACTTCAAAAACGAATAAGAAATATCAGTTTTAGCAGAAGGACACAGTCTTGGAAATTCATGTTTGCGCGCGCCATGAAGACATTACGCACCTGCTAAAATCAGTTTCCTATTGAACATACTTCTTTCTGTAAGAAATATTAGAGTTTGATTACATTTTAGGGTATCTGAGGAGTAAATAGAAATGTATTTTGACTTGTTGAAACAAAGTTTAGGGGTAGATTTTCGTATTCCTTTCTCTGCTAGTTGAATGAGTGGATTACTCAAATTGATGGCGCCAACTAAACAGACTTTTTGGGATATAAAGATTTTATCTAACAAACGACACTACATGTTATAGCTGGGACCCTTTGGATGACAAATCAGAGGAAGATTTTCAAAAAGTAAGTGAATATTTAATCGTTATATGTGAATGTATAAAACCTGTGCCGGTGGAAAAATATTTTGATGTGGGGCGCTATCCTCAAACAATCGCATGGCATGTTTTCGCTGTAATAGCTACTGTAAATCGGACAGTGCAGTTAGATTTACAATAATTTAAGCTTTCAGCCGATGTAAGACTCTTATATGTACATAAATGTTTAAAATCCATAATATTTATGATTATTTATTTGAATTGCGCGCCCTCCAGTTTCACCGGAAGTTGTCCCGCTAGTGGGACACCGATCCAGTACGGTGCCTTCGGAAAGTACTCAGACCCCTCAGGCCAAATAGTTATATCTTTGTTTTATCAGAACAGAATCTTGATTCTCATGGTCTGAGTGTCTTTAGGTGCCTTTTGGCAAACTCCAAGCGGGCTGTCATGTGCCTTTTACTGAGGAGTGGCTTCCATCTGGCCACTTTACCATAAAGGCCTGATTGGTGGAATGCTGATTGGACATGATTTGGAAAGGCACACAGCTGTCTTTTTAAGGTCCCACAGTTGACAGTGCATGTCAGAACAGAAACCAAGCCATGATGTCAAAGGAATTGTCCGTAGATCTCCGAGACATCATTGTGTTGAGGCACAGATCTGGGGAAGGGTACCAAAAAATGTCTGCAGCATCGAAGGGCCCCAAGAACACAGTGGCCTCCATCATTCTTAAATGGAAGAAGTTTGGAACCACCAAAACTCTTCCTAGAGCTGGCCACTTGGCCAAACTGAGCAATTTGGGGAGAAGAGCTTTGGTCAGGGAGGTGGCCAAGAACCCGATGGTCACTCTGACAGAGCTCAAGAGTTCCTCTGTGGAGATGAGGGAACCTTCCAGAATGACAACCCTCTCTGCTGCACTCCACCAATCAGGCCTTTATTGTAGAGTGGCCAGACAGAAGCCACTCCTCAGTAAAAGGCACATGACAGCCCACTTGGAGTTTGTCACCATGCTGTAACTAACGTTACCCCATACCAAGTTGTAACACAACAAAATGTGGAAAATATCAAGGGATCGAATACTTTCTGAAGACACTGTATAACACCTGTCATCGGGTGTGTTAGGTTAGCCTGCTAGCTAGTAGCCAATGGCATTGCAAGTAAGGTTAGGAATTTAGCTAGTTAGACGGGTTTTGCTAGCGACAACACCAATCATTTAGCTGGCTAGCAAGCTAAACATTTGGCTAGCTGGCATCCGGAGTATGGTATGGGGTAACGTTAGTTACAGCATGGTGATAGGTGAATTCAATTATTTCTTCAACATATTGCTAGCTAGCTAGTAATGTAACTAGTTGTAGCCAAAGGACTTTCAACAATTTCTAGCTAGAAAGATTAGCAAAGCTAGCTCGCTAGCAACATGACATAATTTATATTTTCTGGAAGCAGTGGGAACGCAATTTGAGTTCAAAGTTGACTTCAAAGTGCGAGGCTGTA
This sequence comes from Salmo salar, assembly GCF_965601325.2. NCBI lineage: Eukaryota > Metazoa > Chordata > Actinopteri > Salmoniformes > Salmonidae > Salmo > Salmo salar. The sequence continues at coordinate 82,394,705 of NC_138296.1, read as the reverse complement.
GATGTGGCAGTTTTTTTCTCAAATTTGAACATAGAGGTACGCTACTACAGGACTTGCTCTTGGTTTGTGCCATTTCCAAAGATCATAAGCCTTAGACCGGGCATGGGATTTCCCAGAATCTCCCAAAAAGCGGATGTCCCGCCCTAGAAATGGCCTATTAGCTTCAGCCCCTCACCATTTGAGTGACAGCTAGCAATATGCACATTGATGAGTTGCACAGTAAAAAAAAAAGGCTGGCCTGTGCCTGCCCAGTGTTATCCAATGAGGCTGCAGGACTGGCCCAACAGCTCAGTGACACAGCAAAAAGAGAGAGAGAGCGCAATGACGTAGTGGACATATCTGTACATATATGACGTAGTACGACATTTTTCGGGGACCCGTTTTGGCTCTTGAGTGCTACTTTCAGAACTACTGGCCAAAAAGTATGCAAATCTTTCAGAAAATCTCTTCAACTCAATAGCTTATGTCTCCACTTTAATCTACATGTAGATCTCTTTGATGGTACAGCTAGTGGATATAGGCACACGCATACAGAAACAGAGAACCTTTACAGGCTCATTGTGATGAGGGAGGCAGCAGTAACAGAGGTATACTGTTTTTTTCAGCATCGCACGGCCTTGTGGGGGAAACTGTACGTCACAAATGATCAGTCGGCCTTTTGGTGCGATTGACCTGAGCAGGAAATATTTAAGTGGCTCATGCATACACGGAATAGGTAGCAGCACATCAACCAGCCTGGAATGCAGATCTCTCAGGTGTGCTAGCATGACAGCCAAGGTCGCACACGTTGCAACTGACTGCTCCAAAATGGTCGGGCTAGAACATTAGTGATAACTTCCATATAAAATATGGTTAGCACTCACTTTAAATTCTCTCTCCATAATGCATTGTAAGTACATTTATAACACTTTAGGAGCTATGCACAATGTATTATAATGCATGGCTGTTTAAGTTCTATTCCCTACAGTTTATACCCAAGACTGGCAGAGCACAATAATGTATTAACAATCTCTGGAGAGAAATCTGTTTCATTTGAATAATGTATTGGGAGAGTGAACCATTATAAAATGCTACATCTGAAAATATCCTTGAAAATTATGTCGCAATCTATTTCAGAGTGGGTTTGTAATACATCGTATTGCTATGAAATTGACAAGGGGTAATAACAATGTAGTTAACCAGTATTGATATGTAATTGACAAGGGGTAATAACAATGTAATGAATCAGTATTGATCTGTAATTGACAAGGGGTAACATCAATGTAATTCAACCTCTACAGGACCGGTGGGTCCCCCGCGGGATGGTTGAGCTAATGTAGGCTAATGTGATTAGCATGTGGTTCAACATTTCCCAGGACATATCTGATATTGGCAGAAAGCTTAAATTCTTGTTAAATCTAACTGCTCTGTCCAATTTACAGTAGCTATTACAGTGAAAGAATACCATGCTATTGTTTAAGGAGAGTGCACAGTTATGAACTTGAAAATGTATTAATATACCAAATAGGCACATTTTGGCAGTCTAGATACACAAATTTGAACAGAAATGCAATGGTTCATTGGATCAGTGCAAAACTTTGCACATACACTGCTGCCATCTAGTGGCCAAAATCTAAATTGCGCCTGGGCTGGAGTAATACATTTCTCTTGCATTTCAAAGATGATGGTACAAAAAATTAAAAAAACACATGGTTTTTTCTTTGTATCATCTTTCACCAGATCTAATGTGTTATACTCTCCTACATTCATTTCACATTTCCACAAACTTCAAAGTGTTTCCTTTCAAATGGTATCAAGAATGTGCATATCCTTTCTTCAGGTCCTGAGCTACAGGCAGTTAAATTTGGGTATGTCATTTTAGGCAAACATTTTTTTAAAAAGGGGCGGATCCTTCAGAGCTATCGATATGTCCCAGCATTTGGTGTTTGTTCTATAATGACATGAATGATAGATAATATATTTCTGACCTGTGGTCCTCTATCTAATCAGATATTGGAGGACCATGGTTCTGGTATAAGCGGTATTGGGTTGATGTGGTGTAGGTCATAAAACCAACATTATCATTTGCATTTGGAAAGTTTTTGCCCCCACCGAGTTTCATTTTGGTATCTGTTTGATTCTCTAAGACCGTAGAACTACAGTGAGGGAAGAAAGTATTTGATCCCCTGCTGATTTTGTACGTTTGCCCACTGACAAAGAAATGATCAGTCTATAATTTTAATGGTAGGTTTCTTTGAACAGTGAGAGACAGCATAACAACCAAAAAATCCAGAAAAACGCATGTCAAAAATGTTATGAATTGATTTGCATTTTAATGAGGGAAATAAGTATTTGACCCCTCTTCAAAACATGACTTAGTACTTGGTGGCAAAACCCTTGTTGGCAATCACAGAAGTCAGACGTTTCTTGTAGTTGGCCACCAGGTTTGCACACATCTCAAGAGGGATTTTGTCCCACTCCTCTTTGCAGATCTTCTCCAAGTCATTAAGGTTTCGAGGCTGACGTTTGGCAACTCGAACCTTCAGCTCCCTCCACAGATTTTCTATGGGATTAAGGTCTGGAGACTGGCTAGGCCACTCCAGGACCTTAATGTGCTTCTTCTTGAGCCACTCCTTTGTTGCCTTGGCCGTGTGTTTTGGGTCATTGTCATGCTTGAATACCCATCCACGACCCATTTTCAATGCCCTGGCTGAGGGAAGGAGGTTCTCACCCAAGATTTGACAGTACATGGCCCTCTCCATCGTCCCTTTGATGCGGTGAAGTTGTCCTGTCCCCTTAGCAGAAAAACACCCCCAAAGCATAATGTTTCCACCTCCATGTTTGACGGTGGGGATGGTGTTCTTGGGGTCATAGGCAGCGTTCCTCCTCCTCCAAACACGGCGAGTTGAGTTGATGCCAAAGAGCTCCATTTTGGTCTCATCTGACCACAACACTTTCACCCAGTTGTCCTCTGAATCATTCAGATGTTCATTGGCAAACTTCAGAATGGCATGTATATGTGCTTTCTTGAGCAGGGGGACCTTGCAGGCGCTGCAGGATTTCAGTCCTTCATGGCGTAGTGTGTTATCAATTGTTTTCTTGGTGACTATGGTCCCAGCTGCCTTGAGATCATTGACAAGATCCCGTGTAGTTCTGGGCTGATTCCTCACCGTTCTCATGATCATTGCAACTCCACGAGGTGAGATCTTGCATGGAGCCCCAGGCCGAGGGAGATTGACAGTTCTTTTGTGTTTCTTCCATTTGCGAATAATCGCACCAACTGTTGTCACCTTCTCACCAAGCTGCTTGGCGATGGTCTTATAGCCCATTCCAGCCTTGTGTAGGTCTACAATCTTGTCCCTGACATCCTTGGAGAGCTCTTTGGTCTTGGCCATGGTGGAGAGTTTGGAATCTGATTGATTGCTTCTGTGGACAGGTGTCTTTTATACAGGTAACAAACTGAGATTAGGAGCACTCCCTTTAAGAGTGTGCTCCTAATCTCAGCTCGTTACCTGTATAAAAGACACCTGGGAGTCAGAAATCTTTCTGATTGAGACGGGGTCAAATACTTATTTCCCTCATTAAAATGCAAAAACAATTTATAACATTTTTGACATGTGTTTTTCTGGATTTTTTTGTTGATATTCTGTCTCTCACTGTTCAAATAAACCTACCATTAAAATTATAGACTGATCATTTCTTTGTCAGTGGGCAAATGTACAAAATCAGCAGGGGATGAAATACTTTTTTCCCTCACTGTATATAGACCAAAGCCGTGACTGTTGTTAATACAAAGGAATGGAGAGGACTACGCCTACTTACCATTATCCTAGAATTGTTGATTCAGTCACAAACCATCACTGACCCCCCAAGACGACTAACAATTACACCCTCCATTTTTTTCTACTCCTTTCAAATATTTTGTATAGTTTTTTCCCCACCCAAACCTATCAGATACCAGAGGTAAAGTAAATCAACTGACCACTTAGTTTGTCCATTGTGATTTAATTGTATTTGAGGGTTTAAAAGGTCCCTAATACTTTAACCCAAAAAACAGTGACATTGGATCATCTGGAGCAGTGGGTTGAGAAGATGATTGAATGCTGCAGAGCCCATAATGCCATCTTTGCACTGGTCAGCCCCTGGGAGGAGTGTGTGGGTACTGGATCAGGTCCAAGATCAAGATCTCCTAGTTTCCCTTCGAAAGTCGCCGTATTATGGATGGATGTTTTTTTGGTTTTGTTTCTTTTGTCGAGGAAGGCATATATCAGGACCTTTCAATCATCAGTAATCAAAGTGGAATTCTAGCAATCAGGATGGAGCACCAGGTTAGCTGGTTTTGCGTCATGGAATCCATCACACTTGGCTTTAAATAGTGTTTAAAATGATTTTAAATACTTTAGCTGGGCTTGATTGAGCCTGCCTGTCACCATGAAAACAAAAGAGTAGTTGCAGAAGTGCCAACCCCGCCCATCTGACACTCCGGGCAGGCTAAAGCAAACACTTATAGTCTTTGAAAGATTTCAAATAGTATTTGAACCCAGGTCTGATCCATGCAGCCAACTTTACACTCTTTTTTTAACTTTCAATTCTCATAACAGATGTGCTAGTAAGTAAATCCCCTTCCATTCCTCCCTCCCGCCCATCCCTGCACCGCTATGTCTTCCTTAATGTATCTGTGCTGCATGTGAAACTCCCTCAGACACTCCTTTTGTTTGGGGACCAGAGTGGGTTTCTTTCATATCATGCTCCATAAACGAGCACAGATCCAGGGGAGTGATAGCAATCAGGAGGTGAACACATGGAGGCTATGGGGACACTCCACCACACCACAGCTGCATGCCACTCCCTGCCATCGCACAGAGCATTAAATTAAAACTGGGGAGGAGGCCATAAGGTTCGGCTCAGATTAATGCCTGAGAAATGAGTTCTCCTATTTGGAGAGAAAAACTCCTGAGTAAACCTCAGACCTAAAGCACATGAGGTATTGTGCAACATCCTCTTGCAGACAGTGATAAACCTTAAGCACATGAACTATTGTGAAGAATCCTCTTGCAGAGAGTGGTACACCTGAGACATTGAGCACATGAGGTATTGTGTAGAATCTTCCAGCGTCTTCTAGTATAGCAGAGAGAACCTGAGCGTGACTCTGAAGCCTAAAGCACATAAGCTATTGTGTAGGATCGTACAGGAAAGAGGGGTTCGTTTGAAATGAAGAATTCAGGTGAGGTAAAGGATGAAAGGTCAGCTCGGCCGGATCACAGATGGATCCCACGGCTGCCAACAAATACAGACAGTGAGTCATACAGCACATTTCAGCATTCTATCAACCCCCACATTCAATGGCTGTTCTGTTGAGGAGAGGATAATACAATAGAGTAAGAGTAGAAGAAAAGGCCGTGGGGGAAATAGAAAGCCTCAGTGACCCCGTCAGTCCAGGTAATAGCACAGCGGAGGCTCCACTGAGCGATTTAGGCCGCACAGTTAATTCAACCTGACAGGTCCGGATTTAAAATGGGCTTCTCTTCACCTGCCCACACTGGGCCAACTCTCTCCGTCCAATCTCTTTGATGGAGGAGAGCAGTGGAGGAGAGCAGAGTGGAGCATGCACCCTCTTTTCTATCGAGGCCAGGCGAGGCAGCGATGTACTTTAGCAGAGGCAGGGTTCAGCGGAGGGTGTTTTATTTGAGGTGAAATGTTGCAATGTTTTCAAAGTGGACAGTCTCCCGCCCGGGGAACTGGCGAGAGATTAGAGGGTGTTATTAGAAAGCAATGAGCTGTACCATCAGAACATAATCCTCCTCCTCCTCTGGCTGCCTTGTGTGTGTGTGCCGTGTCATGTGTGTCGTGTCGTGTGCGTGTGTGTGAGAGAGGTGAAGTGGCATCAATGTCATTGCATCAAATACAGCAATGTGTTCTAGAGAGGGCGGAGGGAAAGGCTTCTTCTCTTTCTGATTCATGTTTTGTTTGTGTCTCAGCTTGGTTGCTTAGTGCTCACCTGAACTGAATCATTGATCTTCTGCTGCAAGTCCTTAAAACTCTGCCTCTGGTCAGCCTGAACCCCACCACCAAGTTTGAACACGAACGAGCACCAAGGCCTGGGCTTGAGGGATCTGAACTTCAGATGCCTGCCTCTCCAAACTTGTAATTCGGGTTTGTAGTGGCGGATTATTGTGTGTCTCTCCTATGCGATGTTGCAATTTCCCCTGGTTAACTATGCCTTGCATCACATCGCCCACCCAAGACAATCATGATTCCCTCGCTAGCATCAAGGGAACAAATCAGAGAAGAGCAAAGCTGTTTCTGATTACATCAACGGTTTGAGAATGAAAAGAGTATTACAGGAAAACCCTGTTATGCATTATTGCTGGAGTAAGTAGGCATACGTGTCTTTTAGTATTTTAGATGAGAAAACTGCTCTCAATGCCTTTATAGTAATTTCACCAACAGTGAATTAAGTAAGTCTGTTCTGTTCTGCAGTGGTAGTTTTTTGGGGCCATTGGACTTGTTAACATGTAGGAGAGAGAACTCTTATTGGACAAGGCTTTCCCATAATAAGGAGCTCTTCTTTTGACAGGAAATCAATTCCTTCTGTAGCCTACTTCTACTCCTATCGAAATAAATAGATATAACGAAGTTCAGACACAAACTATAAAATAGATGCAGTAAATGGATCAATCCAATTCCATCAAAACAATGGAAATGCCATGGAAACGCATAGGGGAAAGATCCCGAATCTCCTCATTGCCCCCCAGTAAAAGTATCCTACATTTCGGCTATTGGTTATATGTGTATTTCACACTATGTTGAGATAAAAATCGGGGGAATACAGATGCAGGATCTTAATTTGATCTCAAAGCAAGATTGTACAACTGTAATTCTTGTTTGGATGTCAACCCCCAATACATGTTCATGTCAGCATCACCAATCAGCTGCATTACAGTTAAAAAACAACTTTGACTACCACCACTGATTTCTGTATGCTAGCTATGCTACCAGTTTATACGAACAGGAGATAGCTGTAACTTCTTCTAAACCTGAAAAGGGACAACTTGTTATGTTGTGCAGCGAAAACCTGACTTTGCTAACCACATTGTGGGCCTGTTACAATACATAAATAATGATGGATTTGATGAATATCCACTCTGTTAGAGCAAATGTGTTGTATCAATCCGGCGTCCTTCTAATATCCCACACAGTCTGCGTTCCATTGACTTCTTTACCGCACCTACAGTATGTAAACCTTGTTCCTGAACACCCGTGTGGTCAAGAATGTGAAGTGGCTGTTACTAGTATTACCTACTATCATCTAGTACTTCGAAAGATCTCTTAGAATCCTGTTTTAATGTCCTCTCTCAGATTCTCTACATCCTCTGCTAAGACTTTCAAGGACTGTAGCTATGAGCGTAATTCAGTGTCACGATCAAGCCTCTTACATTTTTTTTTATTTCACTTCAACTTATTAGGGCACATCTTTTGTGCTTAACATTCTGCGTAACAATGTCATTAAGCCCTTAACACATCCGTTTAGTAGTGAAATATAATCTGTTCTCATTTCGCCACTGAAATGGTCTTAGTACAGAAAAGGGATTAAGTCATTTGAAAAACACAAATATTTCCTTAGGTTTATAATCATGTTTTTGAGAAAGAACAAAGTCATTATTTTTTGTTTGTTTTGTTGCAGACTTCAAAGACAACAACTTAATTCTGGAATAGCTTTGAGGAGCTTTTGTTTCTCACCCTCTGCAGTTTTTGCTTTCAAATGGAATAGTCCTCCCCCACTGCATATTTGAAGGGACTCTCCACTTTTTATGCCTCCTTCCATCCCAGTCATGCATGGTGTGCCTGTGTAACGGAGTGATGCTTCCCCCATCTGTCCTCCATGTGTGGGTCTCTACAGCTGTGGCACAAAGGCTCTTACGACATGACACGACCTCAATGCCCACACTACGTCTGTCTGCCATTCCCGTTCCCATCCTTTCCTTATCCCATCCCATGTCTTACCACAAAACTCGGCAATGTTTAAAAACCCAATACAAACACAGCCCATGATAATCATTCTAAGTTCATCCATCATAAAGCACAAATTGGTCGACATCATTGTAATTATGAGAGATCGAGTTTAGGGATTGCATGGGGGAATCATTTTCCGTAATTGCAGCGAACCATAAATGCATGTTTTTATTGCCTTCATAAACTCTTCATGTTGCATGCTTGATGCTGTCAGAATAGTTTAGGATAATAGCGTTCGCTGTCGGTTGCTGCTGTTTTGCAGCATTACTTATTTGAGTAATAAAACACAGAAAAGACAAAATGGGAGATCATTTCCCCAGCTCCAAAATAACTGGGGTAAAACAGTCTAATATCTTAACATGGTTGGGTTGTTATACTGTAATTTGTGTAGTTGTACCCTAGCTTTTCTGAGATAAATTATTACGTTGAATTGCCTAGAGGAATGGATCCAATTTTGCAGACAGCATCTACTGAGTTCAATCAGTGTATCTCTCTCTTTCTCTACCTCTCTCTCTCTCTCTCTCTCTCTCTACCTCTCTCTCTCTCTCTACCTCTCTCTCTCTCTACCTCTCTCTCTCTCTACCTCTCTCTCTCTCTTTCTACCTCTCTCTTTCTACCTCTCTCTCTCTCTCTCTCTCTCTCTCTCTCTCTCTCTCTCTCTCTCTCTCTCTCTCTCTCTCTAGATGTTGTCTGGATGCTGAGAGATGCAGAGGGAGCTTTCAGCTCCAACTCCGATCATCCACAATCAGCCAGATTGCGTCATACCTGGGGAGAAGAGATTAGAGAGAAAATAGTTATGTGGTGCTGTCGTCTGGTCCTCTGTGTCACTGTCCCTTCTCCCACACCTCTCAGTACTGATGGCAAAGTTAAACCTGCTCACCTCCTCACCTCTGCAGATTCCTTAGTGTCTTCATCAGCAAAATGCAGTGTGCTTCTCTCGCTGGATTATCCATGACTTTTATTATATTTCTCACAGCGCTGTGTAGTTAGCAAAAAACAGGCTTTCATTGTGAAATGATAATTCTCATTCTTGGTGACTCCTTTGATCTTTTAGAAGACATTTTTTTGACATTGTGACATTGTGAGTTAAACACCCAAATTATTGAAAACATAATGCTTTGTGAGCTAGTGAAATAGTTGTGATTACGGGTCTATTAACTGCGATGAAGCCAGTGATTACATTTAGAGATGTTACTTTTCTTCAAGACTTCCACATTGATCTAGCTCCAGGGATCTTGCCAAAGGATGTAGAATCATTGAGAGGACACTATTTGTGACATTAATAATGGACTTTTCCTTTACTGGATCTAATATTAAATGGTATCCTCTTGTTTTAGATCTTTTCAACCTGGATTTATTCAACCTGGATTTATTCAGCATGGATTTATTCAACATGGATCTATTCAACCTGCATTTATTCAGCCTGAATTTATTCAGCGTGGATTCATTCAACCTGGATTTATTCAGTCTGGACTAATTCAACCTGGATTTATTCAACTTGGATTTATTCAGCCTGGACTAATTCAACCTGGATTTATTCAGCCTGGATTTATTCAGGCTGAATTTATTCAGCGTGGATTCATTCAACCTGGATTTATTCAGTCTGGACTAATTCAGCCTGGATTTATTCAACATGGATTTATTCAACATGGATTTATCCAGCATGGATTTATTCAACTTGGATTCATTCAGCCTTGATTTATTCATCCTGGATTTACCCCTTCTGGATTTATTCAACCTGGATTTATTCCACCTGGATATTGTCATCCTGGATTTATTCAATCTGGATTTATTCATCCTGGACTTATTCAACCTGGATGTATTCAGCATGGATTTATTCAGCCTGGATTCATTCAACCTGGATTCATTCAGCCTGGATTCATTGAGCCTGGATTCATTCAACATGGATTTAGCTACTAAACAATAATGGAGAGTCTCATTAAAAGCCACACTATAAATAACCCTGTCGAAAGACAAAAGTCCCAATTGTTCATGTGATGTATTGCTCTGTGTCCCCTCATGCCAGATGTTGAATTGAACAAATAATCTATTTCATTGCACTTCTCATAGTTCAGTACTGTGAGGCAAAAGAATAGTCCCAAAAGTGCTAACACTTAAATCAAGCCCATAAAGTTCAACCCAGGTCCAATGCTAGGTTAGCCACATCTGTGTTGTGATGTTGTGTTCTCACATGCACACGCCCGCACGCACGCATGCACACACACACGCCTACTCATTCCTGGCAGACAGAGAGAGGGGAGTGGGGGAGAGAGGGGGGAGAGAGAGGTGGGGATGAGAATGGGGGAGCAATCCTGAGGTCATTGCTGGCTAGCTAAAGGGCCTCTGGCTGCACTTAGCTGCCTGGAAGTGCTGAATGATAATGTCTTGTAATGGTTTTATTTCTAAGTTTGGATTTAATGTAGTCTATGAGCTATGTAGACCTAGACAACCTGAAGTTTGGTTTGAATGAATAAACACATCAGTTTTGCATGGATGGAAATACCTTGAGGATTCAACCTGAACTTTTTTAATCAATAGCCAAATTGATGCCACATTCTTTTGAGACTTGATGAAATGAGGGGGAAATGTAATATGTAGCTAATTAGAAAAACACAGAACCATACTGGGACATTATTTAGAAATCCATTATGCCATATTTTCCATTTTGCTGCATCCTCATACGCCGGTGATCGTAACTTTCCCTGACCGCCCTCTGTGCAAGGATGACATCATTTGGACTGGTGTCGAGAAGACAGAAGAAAAAAAATATTCTAAATTCAGTATTAGTAGTGGAGGAACCCGCATATTCCCATGGTGCACCACTGTGACTCTGAGTTACCATTTCAAATGAGGTCACTCGCATCCTCTTGGATTCTAATGACATTTATTGATGTCTTTAATATGTTTTCCCCTTCATATGCAGTGTTATTAATGGACAGAGAGAGCAGGCTGGGGTATAGAGGCGAGGCTGCAGAGAGAGGGATCCCCCTCAAAAGTCTGCCATACTAATCCCTTTGGCCTGAAGCTACAGCTCAATTCAATTCTTCATTTGTCTTTTATCTATCCTTCCTGTATGTCTGTCTGTCTGATTCTCTGTCTGGGGTGATCTGACATGCATGTGTGTGCATGTGTGTGTGCATGCATATACATGTTTGTGTGTGTGTTTGTGTGTGTATGCATCTACGGGTCTGGTTCCTTTGATGGTGTCAGGTGGTTCTCTTTATTGCGGTTGTCTGGCTTGAACCGAAGAGTCACTCCCAGAGACAGTCTGTATGGTGTGTTGTGTGTGTGTGTGTGTGTGTGTGAGGAGCAAAGCAATAAGAGATGGTTCCATTGGGAAGTCAAATAGTGGGACATATCATTGGATTGGATGGAGAAGAATCAGTGAGTAGGTCAATGTCAGGGGAGAGTCCTGTTGTAGGAATGGCAAGATGGCAAGTTTGGGTTGTATTGGCTGGAGAATGGGGCTGTAGAGGCTTTGTCAGACCACTGCTTCATTACCAAAACTCTATGGACCAGTTTCAACCTAGTCATGGACTAAAAAGTGCTTTCAATGGAGAATCTGTATTGAGAACGCATATTAGGCTTAATCTGTGTCCAGGAAACCAGCGCTATATCTTCACTATCCTTCCCAGACTGAATGCTGACCTTCATATTTGTACAACAGCATCATGTACACTATATTTACAAAAGTATGTGGACATCCCTTCAAATTAGTGGATTCGGCTATTTCAGCCACAACCGTTACTCACAGGTGTATAAAATCGAGACCACAGCCATGCAATCTTCATAGACAAACATTGGCAGTAGAATGGACTTACAGAAGAGCTCAGTGAGTTTCAACGTGGCACCATCATAGGATGCCACCTTGTCAACAAGTCAGTCCATCAAATTTCTGCCCTGCTAGAGCTGCCCCAGTCAACTGTAAGTGCTGTTATTGTGGAAACGTCTAGGAGCAACAACGGCTCAGTCATGAAGTGGTAGGCCACAGAAGCTCACAGAATGTGACTGCCGAGGGCTGACGCGCGGTTGCAACACTCACTCCCGAGTTCCAAACTGCCTCTGGAAGCAACGTCAGCACAAAAACTGTTCGTCGGGAACTTCATGAAATGGGTTTCCATGGACGAGCAGCCGTACAAAAGCCTAAGATCACCATGCGCAATACCAAGCGTCGGGTGAAGTGGTGTAAAGCTCACCGCCATTGGACTCTGGAGCAGTGGAAACGCTTTTTCCTGGAATGATGAATCGCGCTTCACCATCTGGCAGTCCGACAGAAAAATCTGGGTTTGGCGGATGCTAGGAGAGAGCTACCTGCCCCAATGCATAGTGCCAACTGTAAAGTTTGGTGGAGGAGGAATAATGGTCTGGGGCTGTTTTTCATTGTTCGGGCTAGGCCTCTTTAGTTCCAGTGAAGAGAAATCTTAACGATACAACGGACAAGGACATTCTAGACGATTCTTTGCTTCCAACTTGGTGGTACAGTTTGTTGAAGGTCCTTTCCTGTTTCAGCATGACAATGCCCTCGTGCACAAAGCGAGGTCCATACAGAAATGGTTTGTCGAGATCGGTGTGGAAGAACTTGACTGGCTTGCACAGAGCCCTGTCCTCAACCCCATCGAACACCTTTGGGATGAATTGGAACACCGACTGCGAGCCAGGTCTAATTGCCCAACATCAGTGCCCGAACCTCACTAATGCTCTTGTGGCTGAATGGAAGCAAGTCCCCGCTGCAATGTTCCAATATCTAGTGGAAAGCCTTCCCAAAAGAGTGGAGGCTGTTATAGCTGAAAAGGGGGGACCAACTCCATATTAATGCCCATGATTTTGGAATGAGATGTTCGACAACCAGGTGTCCACATAGTTTTGGTCATGTAGTGTATGCAGCAGCTCTTCCACTTTCATTTGGAGCAACAGCAGGAACACAATACCCCCTGACAGACTGCAAACACATAGAGAGAGACAGTCATCCTGGTATCAACAAACACAGAGAGAGAGACATTCCTCCTGGTATCAGCAAACACAGAGAGCGAGAGAGTCGTCCTGGTACCAACAAACACACAGAGAGAGAGACAGTCCTACTGGTATCAACAAACACACAGAGAGAGACAGTCGTCCTGGTATCAACAAACACAGAGAGAGACAGTCGTCCTGGTATCAACAAACACAGAGAGAGAGAGACAGTCGTCCTGGTATCAACAAACACAGAGAGAGAGAGAGAGACAGTCGTCCTGGTATCAACAAACACAGAGAGAGACAGTCGTCTTGATATCAACAAACACAGAGAGAGAGACAGTCGTCCTGGTATCAACAAACACAGAGAGAGAGAGACAGTCGTCCTGGTATCAACAAACACAGAGAGAGACAGTCGTCTTGATATCAACAAACACAGAGAGAGAGAGACAATCGTCCTGGTATCAACAAACACAGAGAGAGAGAGACAGTCGTCCTGGTATCAACAAACACAGAGAGAGAGAGACAGTCGTCCTGGTATCAACAAACACAGAGAGAGAGAGAGACAGTCGTCCTGATATCAACAAACACAGAGAGAGAGACAGTCCTCCTGATATCAACAAACACAGAGAAAGAGACAGTCGTCCTGGTATCAACAAACACAGAGAGAGAGAGAGACAGTCGTCCTGGTATCAACAAACACAGAGAGAGAGACAGTCATCCTGATATCAACAAACACAGAGAGAGAGAGACAGTCCTCCTGGTCTCAACAAACACACAGAGAGAGAGACAGTCCTCCTGGTATCAACAAACACAAAGAGGGAGAGACAGTCCTCCTGGTATCAACAAACACATAGAGAGAGACAGTCCTCCTGGTCTCAACAAACACACAGAGAGAGAGACAGTCCTCCTGGTCTCAACAAACACACAGAGAGAGAGAGAAAGTCCTCCCGGTATCAACAAACACAGAGAGAGAGAGACAGTCCTTCTGGTATCAACAAACAGAGAGAGAGAGACAGTCCTTCTGGTATCAACAAACACAGAGAAAGAGACAGTCCTCCTGGTATCAACAAACACACAGAGCGAGACAGTCCTCCTGGTATCAACAAACACATAGAGAGAGACAGTCCTCCTGGTATCAACAAACACACACAGAGAGAGACAGTCCTCCTGGTATCAACAAACATAGAGAAAGAGACAGTCCTCCTGGTATCAACAAACACAGAGAAAGAGACAGTCCTCCTGGTATCAACAAACACACAGAGCGAGACAGTCCTCCTGGTATCAACAAACACATAGAGAGAGACAGTCCTCCTGGTATCAACAAACACACAGAGAGAGGACAGTCCTCCTGGTATCAACAAACACACAGAGAGAGACAGTCCTCCTGGTATCAACAAACACACAGAGCGAGACAGTCCTCCTGGTATCAAACTCGGCTTTGATGCCTCAGTTCAACCCGATGTGAAAGATCAGCACTTTTGTCTTCTCTCTTTGACCGCTTTACAAATGAAAATACTTCCTCTTTGTGCAGATCTCAGAACACCACTGATGGTAAATCAAGAATACTGCTCCTGCTCCCCTCTTTACTATGACCAGATTAGGTAAATGCTTGATTAGGCTGCTTCAGCTTCTTTGTACTTCAAAGTCATTGTTATTGAAAGAACCCCTCTCCTCCTCTCCCTCCCTCCCACTCACCCTCCATCGCTTCCCTTATACCACCTAAGACTGATGGTTAATTAAGGTGCAGCGTAAGTTTTTTAAAGGCCTCATCATTTTCTTTTTATAGATTTGGCAGTCGTCATGCAGGGCAATGCCATCCACACATCCCTCCAAATGAGATATTTTAATAGCGCTCAAGAGGAGCGGCACGGGGCTACTCTACCTATGATAAGACTCCCTTCCTTTTAAATGTTAATAAGACAAGAGCGCTCCAAGCCTCCTGAGAATGAAGTTTCCTTAATGATTTATTTAGGTGGCAGGTGCTTGTTCTCCTGCTAGAACCAAACTGGAGCGAAATTAGTTTCCTCTTCCTCTGCAAGGTCACAGTCATGCAAGCGCCTCTCTCACTTTTTCTTTATTGACAAATCTTCAACATCCCCCCACCTCTCCTTCCTTGTTTCCCTCTTTCCTCTTTCAGACTCAGTGGGTATAAAGGCCATGCATCAAAGGTGTTGAGGGGGCAGGTGACATCTGACCACAGGCGTCTTCTCCCCAGGCATCTTCTCCCTGTTGGAACAGAGACAAACAAGCAAGGCCCACGCAGATACAACATCGTGTGGAAGTGAATCGAGCAGCTGTCTTTCTTTTGCTTGCTCTTCTCTCTCTCTCTCTCTCTCTCTCTCTCTCTCTCTCTCTCTCATTCTCCTCTCTCTCTCTCTCTCTCTCTCTCTCTCTCTCTCTCTCTCATTCTCCTCTCTTGCCCTCTCTCTCTCTTGCTCTCTCATTCTCCTCTCTTGCCCTCTCTCTCTCTTACTCTCTCATTCTCCTCTCTTGCCCTCTCTCTCTCTTGCTCTCTCATTCTCCTCTCTTGCCCTCTCTCTCTTGCTCTCTCATTCTCCTCTCTTGCCCTCTCTCTCTCTTGCTCTCTCATTCTCCTCTCTTTCCCTCTCTCTCTCTTGCTCTCTCATTCTCCTCTCTTGCCCTCTCTCTCTCTTGCTCTCTCTCTCTCTCTCTCTCCTCTCTTGCCCTCTCTCTCTCTTGCTCTCTCTCTCTCTCTCTCTCATTCTCCTCTCTTTCTCTTGCTCTCTCTCTCTCATTCTCCTCTCTTGCCCTCTCTCGCTCTCTCTCTCATTCTCCTCTCTTGCCCTCTCTCTCTCTCTCTCTCTCATTCTCCTCTCTTGCCCTCTCCCTCTCTCGCTCTCTCATTCTCCTCTCTTGCCCTCTCTCTCTCTCGCTCTCTCATTCTCCTCTCTTGCCCTCTCTCTCTCTCGCTCTCTCATTCTCCTCTCTTGCCCTCTCTCTCTCTCGCTCTCTCATTCTCCTCTCTCTCTCTCTCTCTCTCTCTCTCTCTCTCTCTCTCTCTCTCTCTCTCTCTCTCTCTCATTCTCCTCTCTCTCTCTCTCTCTCTCTCTCTCTCTCTCATCTCTCTCTCTCTCTCTCTCTCTCTCTCTCTCTCTCTCTCTCTCTCTCTCTCTCTCTCTCTCTCTCTCTCTCTCTCTCTCTCTCTCTCTCTCTCTCTCTCTCTCTCTCTCTCTCTCTCTCTCTCTCTTCTCTTTCTTTCTCTTTCTTTCTTTCTCTTTCTTTTATTATCCCCACTCTCTGTATCATTTCATCTCCCTCCTCCCACACAGGAATTGGAAGTCAACGGCAAAGTCAAAGCATCGCCCACCACTGAACTACTGTTATCACAGCCAGCCGCAGAAATACAAAAACCCCTGTATTGATTTGACTTCCTGTGAGTGTCAATCTACATAAAGTTGCTAGCTAACGATAGCTAAAAATAGTCTTATGTCACTTTAAGAGGTATCTAGTTGAGAGCGGAGTGAAGATGTGGAGAAGGGTGGGGTAGATTCGGGGGAATCATGCACCTATATTATTTAGGGATTTTCAATTTCAAAGTCTTTATTAATTTCATAAATTTGTAGGCTGAAAAAAGCACAGGAAGTTGTTGCCTTTATAAAGAACAAATTCAAAGACTTTTAAATTGAAAATCCCTAAATAATATAGGTGCATGATTCCCCAAAACTACCCCACCCTTCTCCACTCTTCTCCACTCTTCTCCACCCTTCTCCACTCTTCTTTACCCTTCTCCACTCTTCTCCACTCTTCTCCACTCTTCTCCACCCTTCTCCACTCTTCTCCACAGCTTCACTCCGCTCTCAACTAGATGCTGAGGTCTAAACATCATCACACACATTCTCTTCGTCCACACTCTAACCACACAACAGTATCAGTAAGTTTGTACTGGAGATTTAAGCCAGTATATGCACAGACGTCCTCGTTCAACAAGCCTCTCTGGCTGTCCCTTTCATGGAAAAGGCAAACAAAACCTCCTGAAACACAGAGGAACTTCTGCCACATTGTGTTGTTGAAACAAAGGGACGTGAAACAAAGACTTGTCAGCCCAGTGCCACTTCATGAACAGACTGTAGGGACAGAGGCTGTTGCTGTTGTGAGAGTTGTTGTGAGAGTCAAACGACACTGCAAAATTTGAAGAGAGTGTTGAGGAAACCACAGATGCTACAGTTCGACTGAGGTCATAGTGCTGACATTATAATGAAAGATTATTCAAACATTTATGTATATGAAGAGACTAACTAGAACATTACTAAACTTCTGTAAATACATCATACCACTAAACGTGTTAATTTGATATAATCTTATTTTCAAATCGTTTTGTTCTGAACTGAACCACTATTTTTTTTTGTTTCGTTCCACCAACCAGCAAAATAATGTTCTGAACCAGTTCGAAAAAGAAAACATTTGAGTTTTATATCATTCCATTCTGTTCCTTTTAAACCTGTGTAAACAGCTGTTTTTACATTTAGCTCATTCAATGACTTCACCAATCAGTGAGGATAGAGCGGGCAAGCTAGTTGTTTACATGCGTGATCGACAGACAAGTGTAGCCTATGCCGCAAGATGCGGCTGAAATTTTGCGTGTGGGGAGAGAGCCAAAGAGGGTTGAAAAGGAGGCCTGAAGCGCCTGCCTGGCATGTTCTTTTGATATTATTTATCTGAATTATCCACAGAATTACACCTAGGAGGAGCTGCTTCTATGGAGGAACTTTGAATGTTGTTTGAGCTAGCTAGCTAACAAGCTTGTGTGTGCAGACCAGCACCAGAATTAAAAACACATCTTACCTTTTTGTACTTAATAATTCCAATGTGAAACATGATAACTAGCCCTATAGTGTCCTTAACTAGCTTTGAACAAGTGAATCCATTATTTTCTAGCTAATTGAGGGAGTAAAAGTTGTATCTCTTCCTCTCTTCTGAATTGCTTGTTATGTCAGGGGCAAGTAGCCTAAACATGCACACACACTGGCAAAGATTTTCAGCTTGCAGGAAGACACTGGAATATCTTTCTGAGTGACAGAGTGAGGACTTTGCATAGGCGCTTTGTTGCATTTTTTTGTGGAACCAGCAAAAATGCCTGGAACGTAAAATAACTTTATTAACAGGTTCACATGCTTTTAAAATAACGATTCTGTTCCGGAACAGTATGGATGACTTTCGTTCCCGGTTCCGTTTCTGTTCCTTGAAGAATTTTGTTATTTTCCAGTTTTTGGTTCTCTTCCCTGAACTGGTTCCAACCCCTGGTTCATTCTTACCTGGTTTACTTATAAATTGAAGATACACTACATGACCAAAAGTACATCTGGAATATCTCATTCGAAAATCATGGGAATTAATATGGAGTTGGTCCAACCGTTGCTGCTATAACAGCCTCCACTCTTCTGGGATGGCTTCCCACTAGATGTTGGAACATTGCTGCGGGGACTTGCTTTCATTCAGCAACAAGAGCATTAGTGAGTTTGGGCACTGATGTTGAGCGATTAGGCCTGACTCGCAGTCAGTATTCCAATTCATCCCAAAGTTGTTTGATGGAGTTGAGGTCAGGGCTCTGTGCAGGCCAGTCAAGTTCTTCCACACCGATCTTGACAAACCATTTCTGTATTGACCTCGCTTTGTGCACGAGGGCATTGTCATGCTGAAACAGGAAAGGGCCTTCCAAACTGTTGCCACAAAGTTGGAAGCACAGAATCGTCTAGAATGTCATTGTATGCTGTAGCGTTAAGATTTCCCTTCACTGGATCTAAGAGTTCTAGCCCAAACCATGAAAACAGCCCCAGACCATTATTCATCCTACACCAAACTGGTGAAGCGTGATTCATCACTCCATTTCCACTGCTCCATAGTCCAATGGCGGCGAGCTTAACACCACGCAAGCCGATGCTTTGCATTGCACATGGTGATCTTAGGTTTCTGTGTGGTTGATTGGCCATGGAAACCCATTTCATGAAGCTTCCGACAAATAGTTATTGTGCTTACGTTGCTTTCAGAGGCAGTTTGGAACTCGGTAGTGAGTGTTGCAACCAATGTTTGTCTATGGAGATTGCATGGCGGTGTGCTCGATTTTACATTTACATTTTAGTCATTTAGCAGACGCTCTTATCCAGAGTGACTTACAGTAGTGAATACATTTCATACATTTTTTTTCTTCTTTTTTTTGTACACCTGTCAGCAACGGGTGTGGCTAAAATAGCCGAATCTACTAATTTGAAGGGGTGTCCTCATACTTTTGTATACATAGTGTATGTTCACCTTGAAATATTCTCTCCAGCTGCCATTTATGAAGATTGATGTGAATTCCACAGGTCTTAAACGTGTAATGGCCTGGTTCCCACTGATCTAGAGTGATGTAGCTGTGTTTGATAACACATGCAGCCACAGGGCTAGGCCCTACTGGCCTTGGGCTCTGGGGATTTGTGTATGTCTGTGTGTGGGCATGTGGGCGTGTGTGTGTGTGTGTGTGTGTGTGTGTGTGTGTGTGTGTGTGTGTGTGTGTGTGTGTGTGTGTGTGTGTGTGTGTGTGTGTGTGTGAGGTGGAAGTAAAGTTTAGCCATCCCTGCGGGAGATGAAGAGAGAGAGCGAGAGAGACAGAAACATTAACTGGCAGAGAGGCAGGGTCAATTTGTGTGGGAATAAGGATGAAGTCTGTGGATTAGCATGTTTGGACAGGGTGACTGATTGTTTGGACAGTGTCAGTGACGGAGTGAGCCGGAACATTGACTCTTATGGCCAGCGGGAGATTACACTGAGCTTCTCTGGCTGTATCGCCATTGTTATTCCACCCATACTGGTGTGTGTGTGTGTGTGTGTGTGTGTGTGTGTGTGTGTGTGTGTGTGTGTGTGTGTGTGTGTGTGTGTGTGTGTGTGTGTGTGTGTGTGTGTGTGTGTGTATGTGTGTGTGTGTGCAAATTACAATACGTCTCAGCTTCATCTGAAACAACATGACCCATTTTATTTCTCTCAGAGATAGCCTATTGAGAAATTAGGGATTTCACCATCCGTCTTTCAAAAGAAAATTGAAAGTAGATGACCATGTCAAATTATTCTAAAAGGCAATTATTCACTAGGATGCTGCTTATGTCTTGATGTCAACGTTGCTCCCGAGGTTAAATGTTGACGTCAATTGGAAGAAGCAACGTTGACTGTATTAAGTAGTGCTTGTTGCTATGTAACCTATTCGTCCACTGAAAGATCCACAGGAGAGGTATCGATTAGCATCCCAGATACTGTAGTCAGTAGCAGGTAGAAGATGTGCTGGCTCATATTGATGAGTTATTGACCGGGCTTCATAGAGTTGGATAGAGGATTCCCTTTCTGCCACAGAAGCGGCCATTGCAAAGACAGGAGATGAGCTCTCTAGCACATCTCTATGCGGTGCTTGCAGGTAGCATACTGTGTAGCATCAATTCAAATACATTTGTATTTGTCACATGCTTCATAAACAACAGTTGAGGACTAACAGTGAAATGCTTACTTATGGGCCCTTCCCAACAATGCAGAGAGAAAGAAAATAGAGAAATAATCGAAAAGTAAAACAAGTAATAAGAAAAGTAATAATAGATACACAATGAGGAATGATAACTTTGCTATATGCAAGGGGTACCAGTACCGAGTCCATGTGCAAGGGTACGAGATAATGTGGGTACAAGATAATGTGGGTACGAGCACATAGCAGATAGCAGGTGTGAGTGGTGAAAAGTGTTGGCCCAAAGTGGAGTGCTTTTGACTGGGCTTGCAGGCACTGTAGCTGCTAGCTGGTAGCAGGTGTGTGGTGGGAGCAGGACATGACCAGACTGCAGACAACGGAAGGACCCCAGAGATCACAGGAGCAGATGGAGGACAGGTTAATTGTAGCTTCGCTCCATTAGGAAGTCCGTGTCTCCGTGTTATGTCTGAACAGGACTCACCTTCTCACTGTTTCCCTGTGACCCACGCATATGCCTGGGAAATCAACGGAGACAGTCATTTTAGTTCTTCTTGTTAGATGTTGGAATTGGTCTCTTCTCTACTATGTTTGGGGGGGAAGGGGTTTGTTCATCCGTCAAATAGAAGATAATTGCTGTTGCTGGGAATCATGATTTGGTTTGGTTGGGATGTAGGAGCTGTGCTCCAAACAATTTATTGAGCCAAACTTGGTCTGTGTTGTTTGGATCAACTGAACTTTGTCTTGAACGAGAGGAAGAGGAAGAGTTCCTTCAGAGACCATTAAATGCATCCTAATTAGTATTGATCTATTTTACAAGACCTCTTGGATGTAATCAAACAAGTTCCCCACTCGCAAGCCCAAATGACGTATGTTCTCATGGAGTACTATAGGGCTGTGTGTGTGTGGTGTGTGGTGTGTGTGTGTAATGGCGACTCCATTACCCGCAGTATTAGACTTAAAAAGAATCATCCAGCGATCATACACTGTTTACCAGGGGGCAGGGCTACCGACGTTAAGGCTAATCTGAAGATGGTGCTGGCTAAAGCTAAAACTGTTGAGTGTAGAGAGTATAGGGATATTGTTATCCACGTTGGCACCAACGATGTTAGGATGAAACAGTCAGAGGTCACCAAGCGCAACATGGCTTCAGTGTGTAAATCAGCTAGAAAGATGTCGGCATCGAGTAATTGTCTCTGGCCCCCTCCCAGTTAGGGGGAGTGATGAGATCTACAGCAGAGTCTCACAACTCAATCGATGGTTGAAAACTGTTTTCTGCCCCTCGCGAAAGATAGAATTTGTAGATAATTGGGACTCACCCACAAACAGGACCAAGCCTGGCCTGTTGAGGAGTAACGGACTCCATCCTAGCTGGAGGGGTGCTCTCATCTTATCTACGAACATAGACATTTCTCTAACTCCTCTAGCTCCACAATGAGATAGGGTGCAGGCCAGGCAGCAGGCTGTTAGCCAGCCTGCCAGCTTAGTGGAGTCTGCCACTAGCACAGTCAGTGTAGTCAGCTCAGCTATCCCCATTGAGACCGTGTCTGTGCCTCGACCTAGGTTGGACAAAACTAAACATGGCGGTGTTCGCCTTAGCAATCTCACTGGAATATAGACCTCCTCCATTCCTGCCATTATTGAAAGAATAGGGCTACTTAATGTTAGATCCCTCACTTCCAAGGCAGTTATAGTCAATGAACTAATCACTGATCATAATCTTGATGTGATCGGCCTGACTGAAATATGGCTTAAGCCTGATGAATTTATTATGTTAACTGAGGCCTCACCTCCTGGTTACACTAGTGACCATATCTCCTGCGCATCCCGCAAAGGCGGAGGTGTTGCTAACATTTACGATAGCAAATTTAAATTTACAAAAACCCCCCTGACATTTTCGTCTTTTGAGCTTCTAGTCATGAAATCTATGCAGGCTACTCAATCACTTTTTATAGCTACTGTTTACAGGCCTCCTGGGCCATATACAGCGTTCCTCACTGAGTTCCCTGAATTCCCATTGGACCTTGTAGTCATGGCAGATAATATTCACATTTTTGGTGACTTTAATATTCACATGGAAAAGTCCACAGACCCACTCCAAAAGGCTTTCGGAGCCATCATCGACTCAGCGGGTTTTGTCCAACATGTCTCCGGACCTACTCACTGCCACAGTCATACTATGGACCTAGTTTTGTCCCGTGGAATACATTTTGTGGATTTAATGTTTTTCCTCATGATCCTGAACTATCGGACAACCAGTTTATTGCGTTTGCAATCGCAACAAATAATCTGCTCAGACCCCAACCAAGGATCATCAAAAGTCGTGATATAAATTCTCGGACAACCTCAAAGATTCCTAGATGCCCTTCCAGACTCCCTCCACCCACCCAAGGGTGTCAGACTATAAAAATCAGTTAACCACCTAACTGAGGAACTCAATTTAACCTTGTGCAATACCCTAGATGCAGTCGCACCCCTAAAAACAAAAAACATTTGTCATAAGAAACTATCTCCCTGGCATACAGAAAATACCCGAGCTCTGAAGCAAGCTTCCAGAAAATTGGAACGAAAATGGCGATTCACCGAACTGGAAGTCTTCCGACTAGCTTGGAAAGACAGTACCGTGCAGTATCGAAGAGCCCTCACTGCTGCTCGATCATCCTATTTTTCCAACTTAATTGAGGAAAATAAGAACAATCCAAAATGTATTTTTGATACTGTCGCAAAGCTAACTCAAAAGCGGCATTCCCCAAGAGAGGATGGCTTTCACTTCAGCAGTGATAAATTCATGAACTTCTTTGAGGAAAAGATCCTGATCATTAGAAAGCAAATTACGGACTCCTCTTTAAATCTGAGTATTCCTCCAAAGCTCAGTTGTCCTGAGTCTGCACAACTCTGCCAGGACCTAGGATCAAGGGAGACACTCAAGTTTTTTAATATTATATCTGTTGACACAATGATGAAAATAATCAAGGCCTCTAAACCTTCAAGCTGCATACTGGACCCTGTTCTAACTAAACTACTGAAAGAGCTGCTTCCTGTGCTTGGCCCTCCTATGTTAAACATAATAAATGGCTCTCTAACCACCGGATGTGTACCAAACTCACTAAAAGTGGCAGTAATAACGCCTCTCTTGAAAAAGCCAAACATTGACCCAGAAAATATAAAAAACTATCGGCCTATATCGAATCTCCCATTCCTCTCAAAAAAAATTGAAAAAGCTGTTGCGCAGCAACTCACTGCCTTCCTGAAGACAAACAATGTATATGAAACGCTTTAGTCTGGTTTTAGACCCCATTATAGCACTAAGACTGCACTTGTGAAGGTGGTAAATGACCTTTCAATGGCGTCAAACCGAGGCTCTGCATCTGTCCTCGTGCTCCTAGACCTTAGTGCTGCTTTTGATACCATTGATCACCACATTCTTTTGGAGAGATTGGAAACCCAAATTGGTCTACATGGACAAGTTCTGTTCTGGTTTCGATCTTATCTGTCGGAAAGATATCAGATTGTCTCTGTGGATGGTTTGTCCTCTGACAAATCAACTGTACATTTCGGTGTTCCTCCGTTTTAGGACCATTATTGTTTTCAATATATATTTTACCTCTTGGTGATGTCATTCGGAAACATAATGTTAACTTTCACTGCTTTGCGGATGACACACAGCTGTATATTTCGATGGGACATGGTGAAGCCCCAAAATTGCCCTCCCTGAAAGCCTGTGTTTCAGACATAAGGAAGTGGATGGCGGCAAATGTTCTACTTTTAAACTCGGACAAAACAGAGATGCTTGTTCTAGGTCCCAAGAAACAAAGAGATCTTATGTTAAATCTGACAATTAATCTTGATGGTTGTACAGTCGTCTCAAATAAAACTGTGAAGGACCTCGACGTTACTCTGGACCCTGATCTCTCTTTTGACGAACATATCAAGACTGTTTCAAGGACAGCTTTTTTCCATCTATGTAACATTGCAAAAATCCTAAACTTTCTGCCCGATAATGATGCAGAAAAATGAATCCATGCTTTTGTCACTTCTAGATTAGACTACTGCAATGCTCTACTTTCCGGCTACCTGGATAAAGCACTAAATAAACTTCAGTTAGTGCTAAACACGCTGCTAGAATCTTGACTAGAACCAAAAAATGTGATCATACTACTCCAGTGCTAGCCTCTCTACACTGGCTTCCTGTTAAGGCTAGGGCTGATTTCAAGGTTTTACTGCTAACCTACAAAGCATTACATGGGTTGCTCCTACCTATCTTTCTGATTTGGTCCTGCCGTACATACCTATACGTACGCTACGGTCACATGACGCAGGCCTCCTTACTGTCCCTAGAATTTCTAAGCAAACAGCTGGAGGCAGGGCTTTCTCCTATAGAGCTCTATTTTTATGGAATGGTCTGCCTTTCTATGTGAAAGACGCAGATTCGGTCTCAACCTTTTGTCTTTATTGAAGACTCATCTCTTCAGTAGGTCCTATGATTGAGTGTAGTCTAGCCCAGGAGTGTGAAGGTGAACGGAAAGGCACTGGAGCAACATACCGCCCTTGCTGTCTCTGCCTGGCCAGTTCCCCTCTCTCCACTGGGATTCTCTGCCTCAAACCCTATTACAGGGGCTGAGTCACTGGCTTACTGGTGCTCTTCCATGCCGTCCCTAGGAGGGGTGCGTCACTTGAGTGGGTTGAGTCACTGACGTGATCTTCCTGTCCGGGTTGGCGCTCCCCCCTTGGCTATACTCGGCCTTGTATCAGGATGGTAAGTTGGTGGTTGAAGATATCCCTCTAGTGGTGTGGGGGCTGTGCTTTGGCAAAGTGGGTGGCGTTATATCCTGCCTGTTTGGCCCTGTCTGGGGGTATCGTCGGATGGGGCCACAGTGTCTCCTGACCCCTCCTATCTCAGCCTCCAGTATTTATGCTGCAGTAGTTTATGTGTCGGGGGGCTAGGGTCAGTCTGTTATATCTGGACTATTTCTCCTGTCTTATTCGGTGTCCTGTATGAATTTAAGTATGCTCTCTCTAATTTTCTCTCTTTTTCTCTCTTTCTTTCTCTCTTTCTCTCTTTCTTTCGTTCTTTCGTTCTTTCTCTCTCTTGGGGGACCTGAACCCTAGGACCATGCCTCAGGACTACCTGGCCTGATGACTCCTTGCTGTCCCCAGTCCACCTGGTCGTGCTGCTGCTCCAGTTTCAACTGTTCTGCCTGCGGCTATGGAACCCTGACCTCTTCACCGGACATGCTACCTGTCCCAGACCTGCTGTTTTCTCTCTAGAGACAGCAGGAGCGGTAGAGATACTCTGAATGATTGGCTACGAAAAGCCAACTGATATTTACTCCTGTTGCACCAGTTGCACCCTCGACAACCACTGTGATTATTATTATTTGACCCTGCTGGTCATCTATGGACATTTGAACATCTTGGCCATGTTCTGTAATAATCTCCACCCGGCAGAGCCAGAAGAAGACTGGCCACTCCTCATAGCCTGGTTCCTCTCTAGGTTTCTTCCTAGGTTCTGGCCTTCTAGGGAGTTTTTCCTAGCCACCATGCTTCTACACCTGCATTGCTTGCTGTTTGGGGTTTTAGGCTGGGTTTCTGTACAGCACTTTGTAACATCAGCTGATGTAAGAAGGGCTTTATAAATACATTTGATTGATTGATTGATTGTGTGTGCGTGTGTGCGTGCATTCGTGCATGTGTGTACATGTAGCTGATCAGCCCACAGCCATAAGGCTCCAGAGCCAGTACAGGTCCAGGCAGACAGGCCTAGTGAGGCTGACCCTGCCACACATCCACTAGTCTGGCTAGCCACCAGCTGGTCAGGCCCTGGCACTTGAGCAACTGCCAGAGCATTCTGTTAATGCCAGTGCTGACGCCCGTATTGAACACGGGCACAGCAGGGGCCCACGATCTGACTCCTGGCTGCTCTGCCAAAACACCCAGAGGAGAGCTCAAGCACACTCTAACCCAGTCTACTAAAACGCCCAGAGGAGAGATCAACCACACTCTAACCCAGTCTACTAAAACACCCAGAGGAGAGATCAACCACACTCTAACCCATTCTACTAAAACGTCCAGAGGAGAGATCAACCACACTCAAACCCAGTCTGCTAAAACACCCAGAGGAGAGATCAACCACACTCTAACCCAGTCTACTAAAATGCCCAGAGGAGAGATCAACCACACTCGCTCAATATGTGACTCTCTCTGACTCTCTCTCTCCCTGTCTCTGTCTCTCTCTACACCTCTCTCTCTCTCTCTCTGTATACCTCTCGCTTTCTCTCTCTTCCCCCTCCCTCTATACCTCTCTCTCCCCATACATTTCTCTCTGTCTCTCTCTCTTCTCTCTCTCTCTCCCTCTCTCTGTATACCTTTCTCTCTCTCTCGCTCTCTCTGTATACCTTTCTCTCTCTCTCACTCACTCACTCTCTCTCTGTATTCCTTTCTCTCTCTCTCTCTCTCTCTCTCTCTCTCTCTCTGTCTTTCTCTCTCTATACCTCTCACCCTCCTATTCTCTCTCTCTCACTCACTCTCTCTCTATACCTCTCTCTCTCTATACCTCTCTCTCTCTATACCTCTCTCTCTCTATACCTCTCTCTCTCTCTCTCTCTCTCTCACACACTCTCTCTATACCTCTCTCTGTATACCTTTCTTTCTTTCTTTCTTTCTTTCTTTCTTTCTTTCTTTCTTTCTTTCTTTCTTTCTTTCTTTCTTTCTTTCTTTCTTTCTTTCTTTCTTTCTCACTCTCTCACTCTCTCACTCTCTCTCTCACTTATTCTCTCTGTATACCTTTCTCTTTCTCTCGCTCTCTCATTCTCTCGCTCTCTCTATACCTTTCTCCCTCATATTCTCCTTCTCTCTTTCTCTTTCTCTCTCTCTCTCTGTATACCTTTCTCTCTCTCTATACCTCTCCCTCCTATTCTCTTTCTCTCTCTCTCTTTCTCTCTATATACCTCTCTCTCTCTCTCTCTCTCTCACTCTCTCTCTCTATATACCTCTCTCTCTCTCTATATATATATACCTCTCTCTCTCACTCTCTATATACCTCTCTCTCTATCTCTCTATATACCTCTCTCTCTATATATATATATATATACCTCTCTCTCTTTCTCACTCTCTATATACCTCTCCCTCTCTCTCTCTCACACTCTCACTCTCTATAAACCTCTCTCTCTCTCACACACTCTCTCTATACCTCTCTCTGTATACCTTTCTCTTTCTTTCTTTCTTTCTTTCTTTCTTTCTTTCTTTCTTTCTTTCTTTCTTTCCTTCTCTTCTTTCTTTCTTTCTTTCTTTCTTTCTTTCTTTCTTTCTTCTTCTTTCTTTCTTCCTTTCTTTCTTTCTTACTCTCTCACTCTCTCTCTCACTTATTCTCTCTGTATACCTTTCTCTTTCTCTCGTTCTCTTTCTTTCGCTCTCTCTATACCTTTCTCCCTCATATTCTCCTTCTCTTTCTCTCTCTCACTCTCTCTCTCTGTTTACCTTTCTCTCTCTCTATACCTCTCTCCCTCCTATTCTCTTTCTCTCTCTCTTTCTCTCTCTCACTCTCTCTCTCTGTATACCTTTCTCCCTCTCTCTCACACGCTCTCTCACACTCTCTCTCACACTCTATACCTCTCTCTCTACCTCTCTCTCTATACCTCACACTCTATACCTCTCTCTCTATATACCTCTCTCTCTACCTCTCTCTCTATACCTCTCTCTCTAATATATATATATATATATATATATATATATATATATACCTCTCTCTCTCTCATATATATATATATATATATATACCTCTCTCTATCTCTCTCTCGCTCTATACCTCTCTCTATCTCTCTCTCTCTATACCTCTCTCTCTCTCTCTCTCTCTGTGCATGCTGGGAATTTTTTGGAGTTTGGTGTGGAGGGTTCTGTCCTAACTAACTTTCTTGATTATTTTTCTATGGTGGAGGGTTAATGCAATATTTGTTTCAGCGGTATTCAAAGTTAGGGTGGAAGAGGACAGAGTAAGTTTCCTGGGGTTTGGAAGGTGTGGTGTGAGCGATGGCTTCTCAGCCTAGCGCGGAGGAGACGCTGTCGATACGGCATGGATTCAGGTGTGTTCCTGAGAATGGAGTTAAGGTGGAGGAGGTTCTGCTCGCGGTCGGTGAAAAGGTAGGAGCTGAATTTATACATTCTGCTTCTAGAATGAACAAAGCTGTGGTTGTGTTCATGAAAAGAGCAAATTTGGTTGGTAGGCTAATTGCTAGCGGGATATTTGTAAGGGATGTGTTGGTGCCAGTTTCACCTCTTTCTACCCCTTCGACAAGAGTGGTTGTTGCAAATTTGCCTCCGTTTATTACGGATGATCAAATCGGGAAAGAGCTGAGTCGTTTTGGTAAGTTTGCTAGTGGTTTTCGTGTACTGTTGGCAGGTTTTCATGCAGATGCCGTTAAGCACGTTGTTTCGTTCCGGAGGCAAGTGTTTATGTTTCTGAATAACAATGAGCAACAGCTAAATGTGCATTTTAAAGTGAGGCATGGGGAGGGGATCTATGCAGGGTTTGCCAGCACAGATAGTCTATGGTGTTTTGAGTGTGGGGATTTGGGGCATAAGAGTTTTGTGTGCCCACATAAAGGCCGTAGACAAGGTGAGGGTACAAGCGCCAGTGGGGGAAATCGAGGTCAAAGTGCAGGGGGTAATGAGATGCAGACAGCAGAGGCTGGGCCTAGTCATGCCAGGGATGGTGGTATAGATGAGGCTGGGTCTAGTCATGCCAGGGATGGTGGTGTAGATGAGGCTGGGCCTAGTCATGCAAGAGATGGTGATGTAGATGAGGCTGGGCCTAGTCAGGCTAGAGATGGTGGGGTAGCTGAGGCTGGGTCTAGTCAGGCTTTGGATGGTGATATAGCAGAGGCTGGGTCTAGTCAGGCTACGGATGGTGGTATAGTGGAGGCTGAGTCTAGTCAGGCTAGAGATGGTGAGGTAGCGGAGGCTGGGTCTAGTCAGGCTAGAGATGGTGGGGTAGCGGAGGCTGGGTCTAGTCAGGCTAGAGATGGTGGGGTAGCTGAGGCTGGGCCTAGTTATGCTATGGAGGGTGGTGTAGATGATGCTGGGCCTAGTCATGCTATGGAGGGTGGTGTAGATGATGCTGGGTGTAGTCAGGTTATGCTAGTGGATGAGGAGAGTATATTGGGGAAGTGTAAGAGACTAGGGGGGGAGGAGGAGGGTGTCAAGCGGAAAAGGAAAAAGGGTGTGGTCAAAGGCACCATGGAAACTTTGCCTGTTGCTGTGGGGGATGCCCTGACCAGAGAGGAAAGGCAGGTGGTCAGGGTGGGAAATAGAGATGAGGAGGAAAGTGAGTCTGAGGAAGAGGATGAGGAGTAATTTTTTTCAGACTCCTCTTCAATGGGCCCGGAGCTGACAGCCAGTCAAGCAGAGGGGTCTAAGTACACGTTGAGAGAACTGACAAGGTTCCTGAATGAGACCAAAGGGAAAAAAGTTAATCTTGTGGCTTTTTTTTCTGATCCAAGAACGTTTGTAAGATCAGTACAACATGCTATGAAAAATGAGGGGCATGGTGTCCTCACCCAGGAAACGGTTTAGGTTGAGGAAGTGGGTCACAACAGTGCGTAAAGGTTTACCTTCAGACACTGTTTAGATGTGTATTTTCTTTCTGACACTGGGGCTTTTTGAGCTTTGCTATTAGTCTCTTTCTCTGCTGGCTTTTCTCCCACTTCTTATGGAGACTCTTCGGGTAGGCTCGCTCAATATAAATGGCGCCAGAGATGCGGGAAAGAGGAGTGGGTTGGGTGAATATGTAAAACAAAAAAAAGTACAGGTGTTGTTTCTGCAGGAGACACATAGTGATGTGTTGAATGAAGTCGATTGGGGGCTCTGGTGGAAAGGGGCAAGTGTGTTGAGCCATGGGACAAATCTTAGTGCAGGGGTGGCAGTCCTTTTTGCACCGGGTCTCTCTGTAAAAATTTGCTCCTCAAAGGAGGTGTGTAGGGGTAGGCTGCTTGTTGTTAAAGCAAAAATTAACAACATGGGTTTTGTCTTTATAAATGTGTATGCGCCTAATACAGGGAGAGAAAGAGGGGTTCTATTTGGGAGTCTTAGACAGGAACTCTCACAGGTAGCGCCCGAGGAGACGCTGGTGGTCGGGGGGGACTGGAACTGTACAATGGATTTTACAAAAGACAGAAATGGGGAAGAGCCTCATTCAGTGTCAGTGGGAGTGTTATGGGACATCATTAATCAGTTCGACCTAGTGGATGTTTGGAGAACTAAACATCCAAACACAAGACAGTATACATGGGTGAAGTTTTTTGGGGCTAGGGTGAGTGCAGCCCGACTTGATTGGTTTTACATGTCTAGGAATCGGAGCAATAGGCTGTTGGGCGCTACCATTCTCCCGGTGGGGTTTTCGGATCGTCACATAACCATGGCTGGGCTGTCTATTTCACCAGGGCCCCGGCAGGCATCTTATTGGAAGTTCAATGTAAAACTCTTACAAGATGCCACTTTTTGCTCAGGTTTCCAGACCTTTTGGGAAAGGTGGGGGCAGCGAAGAGAGGAGTATGAGTCTCTGAGTCAATGGTGGGATGTGGGGAAAGTCCAAATTCGGCTTTTCTGTCAACAGTACACAGCTCTCTCATCCTCAGAGGCTAGGAGAGTATTGGGGGAACTAGAGCGGTGTATTAGTGAGATGGAGGTAGAGCTGATGGGGCAAGGCAATGTAGGCCTCCAGGCTAATTTAGCTGAATTATGTAGAGACCTGGGCAGTTTTTTCCAGGTTAAAGCAAAGGGAGCACTTGTAAGAGCTAGGTTCTCCATGCACATGGAGATGGATGCTCCCAGCTCCTTCTTCTTTGGTTTGGAAAGACAGAGCGGTGAAGCCAAGCGTATGCATTATCTACGGCTGTCTGATGGGTGGGTGACCTCTGTGGTGGGTGAGATGCGGGAGCGAACTGTGGAGTTTTATGCTGAGTTGTATAGGGCAGAAGTGTGTGATCCTGTGTGTCTTGTTGGTCTTGTTCGTAGGACTCCCTAAGCTCTCTCTGGCACAGAGGGATGAAATGGACATTCCTCTGTTGTCCCATGAACTGGCAGAGGCCGTAACCCAGATGTCCCCCGGTCGTGCATCGGGGGTCGATGGACTCCCAGTGGAGTTTTATAAAAAATTCTGGGGAATAATTGGACAGGACTTCTTTTGCGTGTTGCGTGAATGCGTCGGGGTAGGAGAGTTGCCGTCAAGACTAGCCAGGTGGAGGTGGCTCCTGTCCCAAGTGTCATATAGAGGGAGGGTTCTGATAATTAACAACCTGGCGGCATCTTCCCTGTGGCATAAACTGGCTGTCCTCAACCCCCCCGCCGGTCTGCTCGCAGACCTGCAACGCAAGCTGGTGGACTTCTTCTGGTCGGGCCATCACTGGCTTCGGACGGCAGTGTTGTACGTGACCGTCCATGAAGGACAGGGCCTGGTGAAACTGGAGAGCAGGATGGCTGCTTTCCTGCTAAAGGCGGTGCAGAGACTGCTGTTCCATACTGATGTTGGCTGGAGGTAACCAGCAAGGAGAGCTGGCGGATTAGGGTTGGACCGGCAGCTGTTCCTCATGATGCTGGAGAGGCTGAGTACAGCAGGTCTCACAGATATTTACTCTGCAATGCTGAGGGCCTGGCAGCTGCTAAGGCCCACACGAGAAGGGGGTTTGGAGCCTGGGCTGTGGGTGTGGGAGGAGCCTATCTTCGACAACCCAGCCATCCCTTTGAGATCGGTTCAGTCGGCCACCCTGCAGAGGCAACTGATGGCAGGGGGTTTACAAAGGCTGGGTGACCTGAGACTGCTGGGAGAGGAGGGGTGGAAAACCCCGGAAGTCTTGGCACAACAAGCAGGAATAACGTCTCTTAAGCTGCTGGAGAGATTCCTTGAGGAGGTCCAGGAGGCACTATCTGAGCCAGTAAGGGGGATGTTTGAGTGGCCAAAGGGAGAGGGGCCACCAATGTTTCCGCCACTGCAGGTGACAGCAGAGACTGGAGACTGGCAAAGGGGTCTGGAGGACTTGTTAGATTTTAACACTCTGAGCCTGGGGGAGTTTGAAGGGGTGGGAGGTAAAGCCCTCTACAACTTCTGCGTTAAGGTTAGGAACATTAGAAGCCTAACAGGAGTGAGGGCACATCCGTGGCAGGGGATATGTGGGATGGAGAGTATGGTGAGTTGTAGATGGAGGGGGCTTTACAAACCCCCAGTACCAAAGAGGTCAGCGGACCTACCGTGGAGGGTTCTTCATGGAGCCCTGGCCACTAACAGCTGGTTGGCACGGGTTGAACCCGGGAGTCGGCCTTTCTGTGTAATGAAAGAAACTGTGATTCATGTGTTTTCTGTGTGCACCAGGTTAATCTGATATGGATAGGGGGCAGGATTTTCACGGCCAGATGAAAATACGTACCCGATTTAAACTGGTTACTACTCTTGCCCAGAAATGAGAATATGCATATTATTAGTAGATTTGGATAGAAACCACTCTGAAGTTTCTAAAACTGTTTGAATGGTGTCTGTGAGTATAACAGAACTCATATGGCAGGCAAAAACCTGAGAAAAAGTCAACCAGGAAGTGTAGGATCTGAGAAATGTAGTTCTTCTTTCTAGTCCCTTTCAAAACTACAGTATCTGTGCTGTTACGTTGCACTTTCTAAGGCTTCCATTGGCTGTCTAAAGCCTTCAGAAAGTGGATTGAGCCTTCTCCTGTCTCTGGGCAGAGTACAGGAGCTCAGTTACTGAGTGGTCTGCCTGAGGACAAAGAGATTGGATATGCGCGTTCCTGCGAGCACGCTGTTTTTTCTTTTTCTCCTTAAATGAATACACTATTGTCCGGTTGGTATATTATTGCAATTTTACGCTAAAAATACCATAAACATTTATTTTAACCTCTTACATCTAGGCGTTCTGCTAGCGAACCCCTAGCCAACAGCCAAAGGGATTGCATGGCGGAAAATACAAAACAACTAAAATACCACAATTCAATTTTGTCAAACATATGACTATTTTACACCATTTGAAAGATAAACCTCTCCTGAATCCAACCACATTGACCGATTTCAAAAAGGCTTTACAGCGAAAGCAAAACATTAGATTATGTTAGGAGAGTACATAGACCAAAATAACCACACAGCCATTTTCCAAGCAAGCATATATGTCAATAAAACCCAAAACACAGCTAAATGAAGCACTAACATTTGATGATCTTCATCAGATGACACTCCTAGGACATTATGTTATACAATACATGTATGTTTTGTTCAATCAAGTTCATATTTATATCCAAAAACAGCATTTTACATTGGCGCGTGATGTTCAGAAAATGTATTCCCACCAAAAACCTCCGGTGAATTTACAGAAATACTCATCATAAACTTTGACAAAATACATAACAATTATTTTAAGAATTACAGATACAGAACTCCTTTATGCAATCGCTGTGTCAGATTTTAAAATAGCTTTTCGGCGAAAGCACATTTTTCAATAATCTGAGTACATAGCTCACCATCACGGCGAGCTATTCAGACACCCGCCAAGTTCGTGGCAACCTTAACTCAGAATTAGTATTAGAAATATTGTATTACCTTTGCTGATCTTCGTCAGAATGCACTCTCAGGACTGCTACTTCCACATGAAATGTTGTTTTTGTTCGAAATAATCCATAGTTATGTCCAAATACCTCCGTTTTGTTCGTGCGTTCAGGTCACTATCCAAAGGCATAACGCGCGAGCGCAATTCGAGACACAAAAAGTCAAAATGTTCCATTACTGTACTTAGAAGCATGTCAAACGCTGTTTAATGGGAGGGTCTTTTCGCGCCTTAGGGTTGAGTTTGAGTTCTATAAAATTATAAAAAGTGTGGAGATGTTTGAGGAGATATGGTGTGTTGGGGGGGTCTGTCTGTATAGCTGGGGAAGATGTTTTGGATATACGGTTGTAGGAGTGGGTATTGTGATGTTGGTTTGTATCATGTGGTAGCTGTAAAGGTGAGTATGGTACATGTATGCAGTACAGGATATATTTTAGGTTTTTATTTTTAGGGGGGGGGGTGAGTTTTAAATTAAATGAGAATGTTTTAGTAAAGAAAGACAAAAAGTGTCTCTCTCTCTCTCTCTCTCTCTCTCTCTCTCTCTCTTTCCAAGACAGTTGTCTATATCTACACTGAGTGTACAAATCATTAAGAACACCTTGAGTTTGAGTTGCAGCCTCAATTCATCGGGGCATAGACTCGGTGTGGAAAGAGTTCCACAGGGATGCTAGCCCATTTTGACTCCAATGCTTCCCACAGTTGTGTCAAGTTGGCTGGATGTCCTTTGGGTAGTGGACCATTCTTGACACACACAGGAAACTGTTGAGCTTGAAAATCTAGCAGCATTGCAGTTCTAAAACAAACCGGTGCACCTGGCACCAACTACCATACCACGTTCAAAGGCACTTAAATCTTTTGTCTTGCCCATTAATGGCACACATACACAATCTATGTCTCAATTGTCTCAAGGCTTAAAAATCCTTTAACAAGTGACATTAATAAGGGATCATAACTTTCACCTGGTCAGTCTATGCCATGGAAAGAGCAGGTGTTCTTAATGTCTTTTACACTCAGTGTATATATACAGTATATATTCCACCAGCCACTCAGCCAGAATGTTTATTTGATCCCTATGAGAATCAAACCCACGGCCTTGGCATTGCTAGCCACACAGGACCATACAGTATTTAGTAGTCATAGTCAGTACTCAGAGAGTGTGATTGATTGACAGGCACATCGTGTCATATGAATTTAGAACAGTCTTGTATCTTGCTCTACTTCAATGCCTCCTGGGCAAAGTTAGATATTACAACACAAATGCATAGCGAGAGATCTGACTGCTCAGCTTGGTTTCTGTGATCTCAATGGTAATGGTGTGTCTTTAATCAAGAGAAACTCTGCATTATAACAAAATATCATACACTGTGTTGCAGTGGTTATTTCTGAAGAAACTGATGTTGTGAAAATAAACAACTCTTAAGTTGAACACCTTAAATAGGAATCCCTAAAACTACAAATACTTCGTTTTTCCCATTTTGTCAACTGGAGGGCAACTTAACCAGTTTATAATCCACAAGGTTACATAGTTCCTTGATGTGTATAGGCTGTGGGCTCCACCCCAGTCACTCTCTAGACACACCCATTGCCACTTCCTGGTTTCACTTCCTAGGGTGTGTTCACTAGGAACCAAACAGAACCAAACGGAAGTAAACAGAACCGACGGTGGTCAGAAAATGTTCCTTAAAAGTAATTATATATATTATTTAAAAGGCTTGTTTACTCACCTACATACAGTACCAGTCAAAAGTTTGGACACACCTACTCATTCCACGGTTTTTCTTTATCTTTACTATTTCCTATACTGTAGAATAATAGTGAAGACATCAACACTATGAAATAACACCTATGGAATCATGTAGAAACCAAAAAAGTGTTAAACAAATGAAAATTTTATATTTGAGATTCTTTAAAGTTGCCACCCTTCTCCTTGATGACGGCTTTGCAAACTCTTGGTATTCTCTCAACCAGCTTCATGAGGTTGTCACCTGGAATGCATTTAAATTAACAGGTGTTCCTTGTTAAAAGTTAATTTGTGGAAATTCTTTCATTCTTAATGCGTCAGTTGTGTTGTGACAAGGTAGGGGTGGTATACAGAAGATAGCCCTATTTGGTAAAAGACCAAGGCCATATTAAGGCAAGAACAGCTCAAATTAGTAAAGAGAAACGACAGTCCGTCACTACTTTAACCTCTCTTGGGGAGGTGGGACTATTCAACAGCCAGTGAAAAATCAGAGCGCCAAATTCAAAACCACAAAATGTCATAATTCAAAGTTCTCAAACATACGACTATTTTACCCCATTTTAAAGATACACGTCTCCTTAATGTAACCACATTGTCCGATTTCAAAAAGTCTTTACGGCGAAAGCATAAAGTTAGATTATGTTAGGACAGCTCCAACAAGAAAAACCACACAGCCATTTTCCTAGCAAGGACAGGCGTCACAAAAAACAGAAAACCAGCTAAAATTATGCACTAACCTTTGATGATCATTTTACATTGGCACGTGATGTTCAGAAAATATTTAGCCTCCAATACTGCCGGTGAATCAGCACAACAATTTACAAAAATACTCATCATAAACGTTGATAAAATATTAAACTGTTATTCAAAGAATTATAGATGAACATCTCCTTTATGCAACCGCTGTGACAGATTTCAAAAAAGCTTCACGGGGAAAGCACAC
The DNA here is from genome assembly GCF_965601325.2 of Salmo salar. Classification (NCBI taxonomy): domain Eukaryota; kingdom Metazoa; phylum Chordata; class Actinopteri; order Salmoniformes; family Salmonidae; genus Salmo; species Salmo salar. Next base: position 82,358,047 of record NC_138296.1, on the reverse strand, counting down.
TTTGCAATAATCTGAGTACTGCGCTCAGAAAAAGACATCAAGCAATACAGATACCCGCCATTTGGGAGTCATCTAAAATCATAAATAGCATTAGAAATATTCACTTACCTTTGATGATCTTCATCAGAAGGCACTTCCAGGAATCCCAGGTCCACAATAAATGTTGTTTTGTTTGTAAAAGTCCATAATTTATGTCCAAATATCTCCTTGTTGTTTGCGCGTTCAGTAAGCTACTCCAAATGTAGGAAACGTGATCAAAATGTAACGACGAAAAGTAAAAAAAAAATATATATTTACGTTCGTTGAAACATGTCAAACGTTGTATAGCATCAATCTTTAGGGCTTTTTTAACCTGTTAGGGCTAGGGGGCAGTATTGACACGGCCGGATAAAAAAACGTACCCGATTTAATCTGGTTACTACTCCGGTTACTATGCATGTAATTATTGGCTTTGGATAGAAAACACCCTAAAGTTTCTAAAACTGTTTGAATGGTGTCTGTGAGTATAACAGAACTCATATGGCAGGCCAAAACCTGAGAAGATTCCATGCAGGAAGTGGCCTGTCTGACAAGTTGTGTTTCATCTTGGCTCTTTTTATTGAAGACTGAGGATCTTTGCTATAACGTGACACTTGCTACGGCTCCCATAGGCTCTCAGAGCCCGGGAAAAAGCTGAACGATATCGAGGCAGCCTCTGGCTGAAACACTTTATCGCGTTTGGCAAGTGGCTGATCAGAGTACTATGGGCTTAGGCGCGTGCCCGAGTCGACCCCATGCTTTATTTTCTTTCGTCTGTTTACCTAAACGCAGATTCCCGGTTGGAATATTATCGCTTTTTTATGAGAAAAATGGCATAAAAATAGATTTTAAACAGCGGTTGACATGCTTCGAAGTACGGTAATGGAATATTTAGAATTTTTTTGTCACGATTTGCGCCATGCTCGTCACCCTTATTTACCCTTTCGGATAGTGTCTTGAACGCACGAACAAAACGGCGCTATTTGGATACAACAATGGATTATTTTGAACCAAACCAACATTTGTTATTGAAGTAGAAGTCCTGGGAGTGCATTCTGACGAAGACAGCAAAGGTAATAACATTTTTCTTATAGTAAATCTGACTTTGGTGAGTGCTAAACTTGCTGGGTGTCTAAATAGCTAGCCCTGTGATGCCGGGCTATCTACTGAGAATATTGCAAAATGTGCTTTCACCGAAAAGCTATTTTAAAATCGGACATATCGAGTGCATAGAGGAGTTCTGTATCTATAATTCTTATAATAATTGTTATGCTTTTTGTGAACGTTTATCGTGAGAAATTTTGTAAATTCACCGGCAATGTTCGGTGGGAATGCTAGTCACATGCTATTCACATGCTAATGTAAAAAGCTGGTTTTTGATATAAATATGAACTTGATTGAACAAAACATGCATGTATTGTATAACATAATGTCCTAGGGTTGTCATCTGATGAAGATCATCAAAGGTTAGTGCTACATTTAGCTGTGGTTTGGGTTTATGTGACATTATATGCTAGCTTGAAAAATGGGTGTCTGATTATTTCTGGCTGGGTACTCTGCTGACATAATCTAATGTTTTGCTTTCGTTGTAAAGCCTTTTTGAAATCGGACAGTGTGGTTAGATTAACGAGAGTCTTGTCTTTAAAATAGGTAAAATTGTCATATGTTTGAAAAATTGAAGTTTTTGCATTTTTTCGGAATTTGAATAACGCGCCACGGGATTACACTGGCTGTTGAGCAAGCGTCCCACCTAGCCCATAGAGGTTAACATAACACTTCAATAATATTCCAACCGGACGATTCCAATGTCTTGAAAAACGTTTTGGAACACAGCTACCTCCTCACGTGAATGCGCGCCAATGAACTCATGTCCTTCCCTGAGTCACCAACTCCCCGGCCTTCTTGTTCGCTCTCTGTTCACTGCAAAAGCCTGAAACAAGGTTCTAAAGACTGTTGACATCTAGTGGAAGCCTTAGGAAGTGCAAAATGAACCCTAAGTCACTGTGTGTTAGATAGGCAAAGACTTGAATAGACTACCAGCATCAGATTTCCCACTTCCTGGTAGGATTTTTCTCAGGTTTTGTTTTCTATCCAAATCTACTAATAATATGCATATTCTAGTTCCTGGGCCCGTGTAGTAGGCCGTTTAATTTGGGTACGATTTTCATCAAGCCGTGAAAATACTGCCCCCTACCCAAGAGAGGTTAAGACATGGAGGCCAGTCAATACGGAAATTTTCAACAACTTTCAAAGGTTCTTCAAGTGCAGTCACAAAAACCATCAAGCGCTATAATGAAACTGTCTCTCATGAGGACCGCCACAGGATAGGAAGACCCAGAGTTACCTATGCTGCAGAGGATAAGTTCATTAGAGTTACCAGCCTCAGAAATTGCAGCCCAAATAAATGCTTCACAGAGTTTAAGTAACAGACACATCTCAACATCAACTGTTCAGAGACTGCGTGAACCAGGCCTTCATGGTTGAATTGCTGCAATAAAAACACTACTAAAGGACACCAATAAGAAGAAGAGACTTGCTTGGGACAAGAAACACGAGCAATGGACATTAGAATGGTGGAAATCTGTCCTTTGGTCTGATGAGTCTAAATTTGACATTTTTGGTTCCAACCGCCGTGTCTTTGTGAGACACAGAGTAGGTGAATGGATGATCTCCGCATGTGTTGTTCCCACTATGAAGCATAGAGGAGGAGGTGTGATGGTGTGGGGTTGCTTTGCTGGTGACACTGTCAGTTATTTGTTTAGAATTCAAGGCACACTTAACCAGCATGGCTAGCACAGCATTCTGCGGCGATGTGCCATCCCATCTGGTGTGCATTTAGTGGGAAAGTCTTTTGTTTTTCAAGAGGACAATGGCCCAACATACCTCCAGGCTGCGTAAGGGCTATTTAACCAAGAATGAGAGTGATGGAGTGCCTTGCCTCAACAATCACCCGACCTCAACCCAATTGAGGTGGTTTGGGATGATTTGGACAGCAGAGTGAAGGAAAAGCAGCCAACAAGTGCTCAGCATATGCGGGAACTCCTTCAAGACTGTTGGAAAAGCATTCCAGGTGAAGCTGGTTGAGAGAATGCCAAGAGTGTGCAAAGCTGTCATCAAGACAAAGGGTGGCTACTTTGAAGAATCTTAAATATAAAACATAATTTGATTTGTTTAACACTTTTTTTTGCTTACTACTTGATTCCATATGTCTTATTTCATAGTTTTGATGTCTTCACTATTATTTTACAATGTAGAAAACAGTAAAAATAAAGAAAAACCCTTGAATGAGTGTCCGAACTTTTGACTGGTACTGTACAAGTGAGAACATTCTCAAAAACTGTGCGTGTGTGTTGTGCTTGTGTAAAACCCTTTCTTCCTTAATACCAGACCATATGCTGCATGGTGAGTGCACTAATGAACCAGTGGCATTCCCTTTTATGTGTGATTCTGGATTATAATTCTAATACAGGGTGAAGAGGACGGGCCTCTGAAAGACTGTATGAGACCTCACAGCATGGTCCCTGCATGCACACACACATTCTGATTCCCACATTAAATGCTATGCATGAGGCCAGGCTGGGCAGCAGTCTACACAACAGCAGTCTACACAACCATTCAGGGATCCCTGCAATCATTCCTCACCACAGCGACTGACAGTGTAGTAATTTTATGTGACAGGTGACATAACGAGACTTTGGGTTGTGACAGGAGTTTGTGTGTGTGTGTGTGTGTTGGTGTTTGGAGCTGAGCTGTAGGATACAGTCTGCAGGGCTGGCAGGGCTGTTTGCTGCCAAGAGTAACACATCCAGTCAATAATGACATCTGCATCGCAACATGAACGTTATATTAGCTGTGCTAGAACAAAGTGAAGACCTAGTAATTTGAGTTGTTGGTATCTTTAGTCGATATTCAAATGCTGGATTATTTACCATTAATGTGAATGGCCTGGAATGACAAGTTGTGGTGTTGGAGGTGGTGTTGGAGGGCCAGTTCGAGGCACTCTTTCCTCTGGTCTAAAAAAATATCCCAATCCCCAGGGCAGTGATTGGGGACATTGCCCTGTGTAGGGTGCCGTCTTTCAGATGGGATGTTAATGTAAGGGTGTTTAACTGGCGGCAGAGAAGTCAGACGCAGGAGAGAAATAACTGTGTTTCCAACGGTGCAGTTTATTACAAAAACCCCACCGGAAAACATCCAGTACAGACGTACACAAACACTTACAATAAACAATCTCCGACAAGGACATGAGGGGAAACAGAGGGTTAAATATACAACATGTAATTGATGGGATTGGAACCCGGTGTGATGGAAGACATTCAAAACCAATGGAAAATGAAAAATGGATCAGCGATGGCTAGAAGGTCGGTGACGTCGACCGCCGAACACCGCCCGAACAAGGAGAGGGACCGACTTCGGCGGAAGTCGTGACAGTTAAACAGGTGTCCTGACTCTCTGTGGTCACTAAAGATCCCATGGCATTTATCGTAAGAGCAGGGGTGTTAACGCTGGTGTCCTGGCAAAATTTCCAATCTGGCTCTCATACCATCATAGTCACCTAATCATCCCCAGCTTCCAACGGGCAACTTCACTGACCCTACTCTCCCCTGTAACTATTCCCCAGGTCATTGCTGTAAATGAGAATGTGTTGTCAGTTCACTTACCTGGTAAAACAAGAGTTAGATAAATAAAAACAAGTAGTTGACCACAACCATGACCCTATTTGATATCAAGTACTTCCAGTATATATTATTATTTTTAAGAACTGTAGCTGATCTGTGGAGAAGAGGTTCAGCAACCAGTAAAGACAAGGTGCATGGTTCAATTGAATGAAAATTAAACGGTTTCAAAAATCTACTGAGAGAAATGCATCAAAGGAATTCATAAGCACGTTAAAGCTCTCCGGCCACTTAGGTACAATCTTCCTGTGCTAACATTAGTGATCACACAGCCGAGCCTCTGCTGTCTTGATGTCGTGGGGATTTGTTGCCATGGACACCATAGATGAGTCAGAGATCAAGGACGATGTCATCGGTGATGGAGGGCGAGATGTCTGGACTTCACAGCATCTGGCATTTTTATTGGACAGGAGAAATTAAAATATAGATGGCTTCAGCTCGAGGGTCATAGACATATTGAGGGGCAGAGGCCTTGCTTATTATTTTCTGAGAGCACCATTTACCAATGAAGGAGAAGGAGATGTGGTCAGACTGTTGCATAATTAGAGGGAAGAATACAAAAAACGCAGAGGAACTGGTTTTGAGGTCCAGATTACAATTTGCGGGGTACACTGTAATGCCAACATTTGTAGATATTCATTTTACAGTAAGAAAAACATGACAACAACAGTCCCAAAGAATCATGTTGAATTTGAGCCAGGATAAATACAAAAACAACCAAACTTTTACACCGCTCCTGTGTAGCTCAGTTGGTAGAGTATGGCTCTTGCAATGCCAGCGTTGTGGGTTTGTTCCTATGAGGGACCAATATGAGGAAAAAATATATATGGTAATGTATGTACTCCTGTAGTGGTGTGGGTTAAGTCACTGGGGAAGCAAGGACAAGGGAAAAAAAGCCATGTTAATACTTACGTGTTTTGATAATTGTGACCGACCGCCTCGATTCGGTCTTGTGTAGTAACATTTGAAATTATGTTTTTTTACATTGGATAAAAGTAGAGACACAGCTAGAAAATGGTGTATCATACACTGCAGTTGAGGAACAATGGGAAAGTAATTCTGCTTTGAATGTTGCTAAACTTGTAACCCCACATTTGAGAAAATGGCCCTTGAATGTTTTGGTACACCTACTGGAGAGCTCTTCTTTGTCTATATTCAGCATCGTTCACAACCTCTTAAGCCTTAGTCCCACCCATCTCTTTAAGGATTCACATGTGAGCCCATGTGGTAAACACACGCTATTTCAAATAAAATCAATGTTTATTTGTCATATGCACAGGATACAGAAGGTGCAAATGTACAGTGATAGTACTTGCATAGTAGCAATATCAAAAACAGAAAGTGTCCCTATAAAAATATTTTATAAATATTTTATCGTTATTAGATAAAGCTTTCCTGACACACTTGTCTAAATTGATGGGTCATGTGAATGTCCATGAAATACAATCGATGGACATAATCACCCCCAGACACACCTGCTAATTTGATGGGTCATGTAATAATCCGGCCGAAGTGGAGTGTTTTGCTTAGACATGTAGCTAGCTAGGCAGCTAGCTAGCTAAACAATGAACCAATACAAACATTGTCATAGCTGTAGTATGAATCTGCAGGTAGCTAAATCTAACAAACTAGATCCAATGTTAACTAGCTAACATTAGGCTATAACTAGCAATACAAACACGTACGTAACATTAGCTAGCAAACCAGAAAGCTAACATTTGCTAGCTAACTATCAGTATGCTTTAACTTGCAATAAAAATGACTTTTTAACAAAATTAGAAATTGATATCTGGAAAATGTAGCTAGACTCTTACCTATATACATAGATGAAAGCTTCACGGGAAACTGGAACCATTTAACCTCTTGGGGCTAGGTGGGACGCTAGCGTGCCACCTGTGGTGCACTCCATCAACAGCAGGTGCATTTCAAGAGCGGCAAATTTGAATCCAAATAAATGTCAAAATTCAAATTTTTCAAAAATACAACTATGTTACACCATTTGAAAGATAAACATCTCCTTAATCTAACCACGTTTTACGATTTCAAAAAGGTTTTACGGCGAAAGCATAAATTTAGAGTATGTTAGGACAGTACATTTACAAGAGTTGTGTGTAATGTTTTGTCAAGTCAAAGACAGGGTCACCAAAACCATAAAACCAGCTAAAATGATACACTAACCTTTTACAATCTCCATCAGATGACACTCCTAGGACATTATGTTAGACAATGCATGCATTTTTAGTTCTATCAAGTTCATATTTATATACAAAAACAGCGTTTTACTATGGCATTGATGTTGAGGAAATCGTTTCCCTCCAATAACCGGCAGTCAAGTCAGCGTCACAAATTAAATAATTAAAATTAGAAAACATTGGTAAAATATTATATTGTCATTTAAAGAATTATAGATTTACATCTTTTGAACGCAATCAACTTGCCAGATTTAAAAATAACCTTACTGGGAAATCACACTTTGCAATAATCTGAGCACTGTGCCCAGAAAAATACGCGTTGCGATACAGACTAGACGTCATGTTGGGGAGATCTAAAATCGAAAATACTATGTAAATAATCCATTACCTTTGATTCTCTTCATCAGATGTCACTTCCAGGTATCACAGGTCCATAACGAATGTAGTTTTGTTCAAAAAAGCTCATCATTTATGTCCAAAAATCTCCGTCTCGTTAGCACATGATGTAAGCCAGCCGGACTTCTCGTCATGAACGAGGGGAAAAAATATATTTCCGTTCGTTCAAACATGTCAAACGTTGTATAGCATAAATCATTAGGGCCTTTTTTAACCAGAACATGAATAATATTCAAGGTGGACGAATGCATAGCCTTTTATAACGTATTGGAACGAGGGTACCCAACATGAAGTAGCGCGCCAGGTGTCTAATGGGACATCACCGTTCCATGGCTCTTGTTCGGTCAGATCTCCCTCCAGAAGACTCAAAACACTTTGTAAAGGCTGGTGACATCTAGTGGAAGCAATAGGAAGTGCCAAAATATTCCTAAACCCCTGTGTTTTTCAATGGGATAGGTTTAAAATCAATACAACACATCAGGTATCCACTTCCTGTCAGAAAATGTCTCAGGGTTTTGCCTGCCAAATGAGTTCTGTTATACTCACAGACACCATTCAAACAGTTTTGGAAACTTTAGAGTGTTTTCTATCCATATATAATAAGTATATGCATATTCTAGTTACTGGGTAGGATTAGTAACCAGATTAAATCGGGTACATTTTTTTTATCCAGACGTGCAAATGCTGCCCCCTAGACCCAACAGGTTAACTCTGTTTTGTTTGTAGCTACATCTTGTTTGGCCAGCTTTGTTTCAAGTCATTCCGGTTCACACTGACCATGGTGTGTGCAGAAAGTAGCCCATCACTTTTTCCAACTGATCTGACGATAGTGCCTGCTAAGTTTAGGACATCAATGTTGTTGAGAAAAGTAGCAAACTTTTGTAGTTCTCGATGGCTAATGTTATATCTTTCAAAAACAGTGAGGTAGAAAGGACTGTCAACACATACTGAACAGCTCATGGTGTAGACCAATCCAATCTCATCTCCTGGCATGTCCAGCCAATACATTATCTCAGCCAATTATGGCTAGTGGGAAGGTTCCAGACTTTTTCCATGGATAAAACCAACTAGGCTCTTAATTTAACAATAACAAGTTTGTTATTAAAACCTCTATGGGATCGGTGTTCCCCCCACGGGACGGTTGAGCTAACATGCGCTAATGTGATTAGCATGACGTTGTAAGTAACAAGAACATTTCCCAGGACATGGACATGTCTGATATGGGCAAAAATCTTAAATTCTTGTTGATCGAACTGCACTGTCAAATTTACAGTAGCTATTACAGTGAAAATATACTATGCTATTGTTTGAGGAGAGTGCACAACAACAAAAAACATTTATCACGGCAACTGGTTTGATACATTCACCTCTGAAGGTAAATAATGTATTTCCATTCAGTAATCGTGCTGTGATTTGTCACCCTGAGGGTCCCAGAGATAAAATGTAGCATAGTTTTGTTTGATAAAATCCATTTTTCTACTCGAAAGTAGGAACTGGGTTCTACAGTTTGAACCCCTACTGTGTCTAGCTTCCTTTCATGGACAATGATTAGCCAGCTAGTTTGCATTAGCCTAGCTAAATATTGAACTTCCATTCTCTCTGGCCAGAGGCACAATGCATGAATTTATGGTTGGATCATAATCGCTGTAGCAATCATTGGCCAGCATGGAGAATTACCTAAAACCACAAGTCCAAATCCCTATTTCCGTCCATGGCTAATTTAGGAAAGGGACAACTTTAGCAAGCTAGCTAGCCACGGGAAAACAACAACAAAATGAAATGCAACAATTCAAGTTTTTTTTATGTGATGTGAGTGGCGTGACGCCAAATCTAACCTGGCTTCCCTTGACACTTTCTTTTGGTGAGCCAGGACCCTTCACAGCTGAGCTCACTCAGTTTAGCTCAACGCTGATTGGCTATTATTGTATAATTTTATCATTACGGGAGGCCAAAAACTTCCCTTGCATTCAATGCTATGGGTGGCAACAATATCATCATCTTTTTGACCAGTCAGCATCAGATACAGGTGAAGTCGTAAGTTCACATACACCTTAGCCAAATACATTTAAACTCAGTTTTTCACAATGCCTGCCATTTACTCCTAGTAAAAATTCCCTGTCTTAGGTCAGTTAGGATCACCACTTTAATTTAAGAATGTGAAATGTAAAAATAATAGTAGAGAGAATTATTTATTTCAGCTTTTATTTCTTTCATCACATTCCCAGTGGGTCAGAAGATTACATACACTCAATTAGTATATGGTAGCATTGCCTTTAAATTGTTTAACTTGGGTTAAACGTTTCAGCTAGCCTTACACAAGCTTCCCACAATAAGTTGGGTGAAATGTGTCCCATTCCTCCTGACAGAGATGGTGTAACTGAGTCAGGTTTGTAGGCCTCCTTGCTCGCATACGCTTTTACAGTTATGCCCACAATTGTTCTATAGGCTTGAGGTCAGGGCTTTGTGATGGCCACTCCAATACCTTGACTTTGTTGTCCTTGAGCCATTTTGCCACAACTTTGGAAGTATGCTTAGGGTCGTTGTCCATTTGGAAGACCCATTTGCGACCAAGCTTTAACTTCCTGACTGATGTCTTGAGATGTTGCTTCAATATATCCACATAATTTTCCTGCCTCATGATGCCATCTATTTTGTGAAGTGCACCAGTCCCTCCTGCAGCAAAGCACCCCCACAACATGATGCTGCCACCCCCGTGCTTTGCCGTTGGGATGGTGTTCTTCGGCTTTCAAACCTCCCCCTTTTTTCTCTAAGCATAGCGATGGTCATTATGGCTATGAACGTGGTACCTTCAGGCGTTTGGAAATTTCTCCCAAGGATGAATCAGACAATTTGACTAATTTCCTTTGATTTCCCCATGATGTCAAGCAAGAGGCACTGAGTTTGAAGGTAGGCCTTGAAATACATCCACAGGTACACCTCCAATTGAGTCAAATGATGTCAATTAGCCTGTCAGAGGCTTCTAAAGCCATTACATAATTTTCTGGAATTTTCCAAGCTGTTTAAAGGTACAGTCAACTTAGTGTATGTGAACTTCTGACCCACTGAAATTGTGATACAGTGAATTATAAGTTAAATAATCTGTCTGTAAACAATTGTTGGAAAAATTACTTGTTTCATACACAAAGTAGATGTCCTAACCGACTTGCCAAAACTATAGTTTGTTAATAAGACATTTGTGGAGTGGTTGAAAAACGAGTTTTAATGACTCCAAACTAAGTGTATGTAAACTTCCGACTTCAACTGTAGATGGGCTACACAGACAGAGGGAAGCTGTTTCACTCACTCAGATGCTTTCTCCAGTGAGATACATTTTGGGGAAGCCTGTCTTCCCTTGGTGTCCATGAATACTTGCCACTGATGCACTCACTACTATAAGTCGCTCTGGCTAAGAACGTTTGCTAAATGATTCAAATGTAGATGTATATGATACTATTGCTTTTGCAAAAAGTAAACAATGCCAACCACTGTAATCATCCTGAATTTGAGCCACCATAAACACAAATTCAACCAACCTCTCTATATGACAGTCACCATATGACACATCGACATAGAAGGATCAGGATCCACTATGGATCCAATCACTCTGTGGAATCAGTGACAGAGAGAGGCGACGTCTGTACGCCCCGGAGGTCTGATCTCTGAGTTAAGACACCTGTGCTACTTGTGTTAATCAATACTACACAGCTGGCTGGGATAAATCCACTGAGTTCTGAGGCCACCGGCCCTCCCTCCCTCCCTCCCTCCCTCCCTCCCTCCCTCCCTCCCTCCCTCCCTCCCTCCCTCCCTCCCTCCCTCCCTCACACCAGCCCACCGACACAAAACCATCTCAACTCCCTTTCCAAACAGCCAAAAGCTATCAGTGCCATGGATCACAAGGGCACTGACATGTCAAATGAGTTTGGGATTAGCGCCTGAATCCAATAGCTAGAATGCTAGTGAGCTTGACGGACGGTCTTGTATGTGAATTGTGACATCTGAACATTTGAACAGAATGGCTAAGGTCTGGATCACTGTATCATGTGTGGCTGGGCAGGAAGATGGATGAAAAGTAGCAGGTTGATTGAAGAGAGTTTGGCTTCCTGGTCGTCCTAATGTTGGAAAGCAGAAGAATAAGCAAGAATGTGGATTTACATAGTGAAGCGCAGTTCACTGTGTCTGAAAGCATTTACATTGTGTGATACTATCTCCAGTCAGCCAAGTCACCTGTGATACAAGTCAGTACTCGACGTCCATCCATGCCTGAGGACATCGGGAGATGACATGGAAATCGGCCACTCGGAGTAAAAGTGAGAGCTGTTATAGGGGGCAGTATTTTCACTTTCGGATGAAAAGCGTGCCCGGAGTAAACTGCCTGCTACTCGGGCCCAGAGTCAAATATTTGCATATTATTAGTAGAGTTGGATAGAAAACAGTCTGAAGTTTCTAAAACTGTTTAAATGATGTCTGTGAGTCTAACAGAACTCATATGGCAGGCAAAAACCTGAGAAAAATCCAACCAGAAAGTGGGAAATCTGAGGGTTGTAGTTTTTCTTTCTAATCCCTATTCAAACTACAGTGTCTGTGGGGTCATATTGCATTTCCTAAGGCTTCCACTAGATGTCAACAGTCTTTAGAACCTTGTTTTATGCTTCTACTCTTACTGGGCAGAGAATAAGAGCCCAGTCAATCAGTGGACTGCCTGGGAGCAGTGAGTTGTTTACTGCGCGAGCACACAGGCACGCCGCTCCTTCTTTTTCCTCTGTAATGAATACGCTATTGTCCGGTTGGAATATTATCGAATATTTATGTTTAAAAGACCCTAAGGATTGATTGTAAACATCGTTTGACATGTTTCTATGAACAGTAATGGAACATTTTGACTTTTTGTCTCTGGTTTTACGCTCGCACATTTTGCCTTTGGATAGTGATCTGAACGTGCGAACAAAAGGAGGTATTTGGACATAAATATGGAGTTTTTCGAACAAAAATAACATTTCTTGTGGAAGTCCTGGGAGTGCATTCCGACGAAGATCAGCAAAGGTAAGTGAAGATTTATAATACTTTTTCTGAGTTTAGTTGACTCCAGAACTTGGTGGGTAACTGCTTTGATGGCTAAGCTCTGTACTCAGAATATTGAAAAATGTGCTTTCGCCGTAAAGCTATTTTGAAATCTGACACAGCGGTTGCATTAAGGAGAAGTGTATCTATAATTCTTTCAATAACTGTTGTAAAGTTTCTCAACGTTTATGATGAGTATTTTTGTAAATTGATGTGCTCATTCACCGGAAGTTTTGGGAGGCAATACATTTTCTGAACATCACGCGCCAATGTAAAATGGGTTTTTTGGATATAAATATGAACTTTATCGAACAAAACATGCATGTATTGTATAACATTGAGTCCTGGGAGTGTCATCTGATGAAGATCGTCAAAGGTTAGTGATTAATTTTAGCTGGATGTCTGGTTTTTGTGATGCCTCTCCTTGCTTGGAAAATGGCTGTGTGGTTTTCTTGTCAAGTTGATGTCCTAACATAATCTAATGTTTTGCTTTCGCCGTAAAGCCTTTTTGAAATCGGACAATGTGGTTGGATTAACGAGAGTCTTATCTTTAAAATGGTGTAAAATAGTTGATTGTTTGAGACAATTGAATTATGGTATTTTTGTTGTTTTGTATTTCGCACCCTTCTATTCCATTGGCTGTTGGCTAGGGGTGCCGCTGGAACTCCTGTCCATAACAGGTTTTTAAAGTAGGTTTCGGTTTTGCTAGGGAGTTGTGGACGGGGATGGTGGATGGGCGTAAGCATCTACTTCTGGTGCCAAAGATTACATGTTTGAATCCAATGATATAAAGTAATCATCTGCCTCTGGTGCCAAATGTTGCATGTTTGAATCCTGTGATAGAAAGTTGTTTTTGAGATTTTTGATTTAAGCCTTTCACAAACCTAAGTTAATGCCTAAACTTAACCTCAAACACTTAAAAATGTGATGTTCGAGAAACATTGATGAACATAGATCCTCTAGCAATATGTACTGTTGCACTAAACTGGTTGATGCACAAGGGGCATTTTTGCACCAGAGCACTCAGGACACATTTGCAATTATAGTATCAGGGTAAGGGGTAGTGAGTCTGAAATAGAGGGCAAGACACCCCCTCCAGAGGGCAAGCAGTGCTTTCTGAAGTTCAAAGCCTACATATGTAGGATCTTAATTTGATCACCCTGTTGCAGGAGAACTTTCCTGCAATGCAGGAAAGATAGAACTTGTAGTTGAGGTTTAAAAAGGCTTCTGAAGTTTGTAATTTCACTTCGAAATTTCAGACTTGATTTTCTCTTACAAAAAAGTATCAACCCCGACAAAAATGTTTATGAATTATAATCACATTCCCTGTGTATGATCATATATTTTGATACATTGAAAGTTAATATTTTGAAACTATGTTGTAATTTGTTTACCTCCTGTTTCAGGAAGTGATGTCACTGAGTACTGCTCCTATATATGGGACCTTCCACCCCCACCTGGGATATGGATGCCTGATGAAGACCTAAGGGTCGAAACGTTGTTGTAAATAAATATCACCTGGGAGCATGAGCAGCAGTGTGCGGCATTTCCTTTCTGTTTTCGATAAATTATAATCCACATAATAATTCACTATTTTCCTGCTGTAGCAAACTGGCTCAAATTAAGATCCTACATCTGTACGTCTGCAAAGCAACACTGAATCAGAGTGACACACCTGAGAGAGAATGGTAATAGGAGCTCTGGGTCAGCGGCCAATGATAGGTTGTGATGTCTAACACATCTCCATGTCCCCCATCAGGACCACTGAGGAGGACTAACATCAAACAGGGACAGACGGCTCCATTATTCCACATGACTTGGCCTGTATTAGCCTGCTATCTGTGATGTTCACCCATCACCCGGAAGGCACTATTACCCGACTGAACGATTCCCAATGTGTAAACTGTTGGTCAGTTTGGAGTCTTGATGTCTTACAACGTGTCTGTTGTAATATGTGGGCTTTGGTGTAGAAGTAGATGAAAAGGGGGAATTTCAGGAATGAGAAGATATTCAGTTTACTCTAAGTTGGTTGATTGGTTGATTTTACTGTTTTCATCATAGGATAGGGGAGTCGGCAGGGGGAACATAAAACCTCCAAGAAATACAACCTATGTATTTCCTGTGTAAAAACCTTTAAATCATAAATTGATAAACAATCAAAGCTGTAGGAAGGGTAAATTGAAGCTGCACAGTGCTGTGTTTTGGGTGAAATAGGGCATTGACCTGGCTGGTGCATTTTTTTATGTCCAAAACCATAGGGCTTTTCTCAGCTTCAATTTAGAAAGTGTTTGCTCAGCACCCAGGCCCATAGCTGATATGATGAGTGAGAGCACCTGCATTCAAAATGGCTGCTCTGTCATACCCTGATCAGCTATGGGCCTGGGTGCTGAGCAAACACTTTCTAAATTAGGTCTGAAAACAAACTGATCCGTTACATCACCTGAGGGTTTTGTATGCCTTATGCATAACGTCTATGTCTTGCTATGCACTATGGACTCAGTGGCCTTGTGGTAAGACTGGCCATCCTGAGATTGGAAGGTTTGGAGTCCGGTCCGCTGCCAAATCATACCAAAGACTTGAAAATGGGACCCAATGCATCTCTGCTAGGCACTCAGCATTAAAGCGATAGCTTGGGGTAAGACCCTGCAATAGACTAGCGTATTGTCAAGGGGTATACTTGTATATCAAGTTGCTTCACTCTACAGGAGAAAAGCACCTGCTCCTATGAGTCATTCTGGGTCGCACAAACCAAAGCTCATGCAAGGCTACTTACTGTGGGGTTTGTGGGTAGTGTGTGATTGAGTATGTATTTGTGTGAGAGAGATAGAGGGTCATGGGAAGGCAATCTACACTTGACTTGGTAGATACTATGTGTTTAGCTTAATGCTTTCAATCCATGACCCACTGCTATCACAGAGCTATCACAGAGCTCCCAGTGGAGAAAGGCGTGTGGCTCAGTTGGTAGAGCATGGCACTTGAAATGTCAGGGTTGTAAGTTCAGTTCCCATGGGGGACCAGTATGAAAATGTATGCACTCACTACTGTAAGTCTCTCTGGATACGAATGACTGACATGTAAATGTATCCCTACTGAAGAATCCTTTTGGCAGCTGTTTCTCAAAATGAATTGTGCAACCAGTGCTTCTTGAAGCCATTGTGAGGATACTCGTTTGTTTCTTGACATCCTATCGATGCTGAGATTGTAGAATCTAGGAGAGGCATATTCTATGGACTAAAATATAAACTTTTCATAGAAAAACTGAAGTTTTATGTCCTAATTACCCCGATTGCCTTAAATACATGCTCCGGTACTTTGGCGACTTTTTTGAACCTCCTGCTTTGGGATGGATGTGTATATATGCAGTTCATACATGCATAATCTATGAGCAGAATTACTGTTTTACCTCAATTAGCCACGAAATCCCTTCTTTAAAAGCGACTGTTTTCTCGAAGCTGTGCTGGGCCATTTTCCCTACATCTTCCCCCATGAAATATAAACATACCTATAAAACATGTCTGTTTGTCACTTGGGTGCTGCAGCACTTAAATATTTTTCAGCAGAGAAAATAACTTAGAGGCAACCAGCCTACTTATAGAACTGAGCAGCTAGAACCAAACCATCTTATCACTTTCATCCTGTAAAAACCTGACAAAACTCAGGTTTAGGCTGAAGAGAGATTTTTATCCTGTAAAAACGTAAGTCTAAGAACTGGTTGAAGAGTGATGTTCTTTAGGAAGAAGATGGCCCAGGATGGAGGCTTGGGGTCAACGTGGTGCCCTCGGGGAGTTTTCAGTGAACAAGATCAAGCACATGTTGGTCTGTGTCTCTGTAGGCCTAAGGCAGAGGTCTATTCTACAGAAAAGAATTTACAATGATGTATGTCCCTGCTAGGAGCAGATCTCATTCTGGCTTTGGCTACAACCCACATGTGTTTCCCATAGATACTGTAGTTGTTCATTAGAATTTGACTCTGTATTTCTCAATTCATATGCTCCTTATATGAAATAATTATGATGTAAATCATTTCGATATGAGTAATTTTGACACACTTTAAAGAATCTACAGTACATTGATGAAAGTATATACAGTACTTTTACATGTATTTATTATACTAGTGGTTCTCAAACCTCTCCTCAGGGACCCCCAGCCATTCCAAGTATTTTAACTATTCCAGAGCTAAGACACCTGATTCATCTTGTGAACTAATTATCAAGCCTTTGATTAAATGATCAGGTGAACTAGTTATGTAAAAATGTGAAATGTCTGGGGGTCCTGGAGGAGAGGTTTGAGAACCACTGCACTATACAAACATTTATTTAACGGTTACACTATCACAAGGTTTTCTGAGGACACTCAAAGATAACACACTGATGTGTTTGTTTTCTGTTTGTCTGAGTGGTGGGTCTGAGGTCAATGATTTGAGGTATGTTGGTATTTTAAACACTGATGAGGAATGAGATGGTTGCTTAGTGTGTCTGGGTGAGTGACACTCCATTAGGGCTGAATTTTAGGAGAGTTAACATTGAGAGACTTATTGATTGATCCTGCTTTTAATAGTCTTCATGCATGAGTGCGTGCGTTTGTCAGAGTCCCAGCAGGGTGCATTCTGGGATTGAGTGACTGTTTACCACACATTACCAATTAAATAGATCCCTTTATTATCTTCCCTTTCTCTGTCTCTCTCTCTCAACTCCCACTCTCACTCTCTCCATCCCCTGCCTCGCGCTCTCTCTTCCACCTACACCTTTCCTTCTCCCTGCTCCATCTCCCTGCTCTCTCTCTCTCACTCTCACTTCTCTCTCTCTCTCACTCTGACCTAAACAACGTTTCTGAATTGCTCCTAATTTCTCACTGAACAGTTTTGTTACTACCCTGAAAAGAAACAGATGGAGCTCACCTTAGGTTCAACAAACACAGCAACATTGATCACAGTATCACATCTGCTTAGAATAGTACTGTCCATTGTACTCCCTTTCCATGCCAGCATAGGATAGAACATATTTTGGAGATACAGGACGTGCTTCAGTAAAGCAGTTAACTATTCAACTGTAATATTACTGTATACTGTAGCTATATTGAGATACAGTACTGTATATCAAATCTGCCTGGCAGTAAATCTGGTGCCCAACAGGGGGTATATGCACATGTGAAAACACACACACACACACACACACACACACACACACACACACACACACAATCTAAGAAGACTAGGCCATGGTTACTATAGTTCTGTGTTTTTATAGTTGAATTTGAAATTCAGTTCAGTTTCAGTCAGTTTTCAGACTTGATGCAATACTTCCAAATCCTTTATGTAATGTTCTGATATGTTATGTTATGACAGGATAATGTTCTGATATGTTATGTTATGACAGGATAATGTTCTGATATGTTATGTTATGGCCAGATGATGTTCTGATATGTAATGTTATGACAGGATAATGTTCTGATATGTTATGTTATGGCAGGATGATGTTCTGATATGTTATGTTATGGCAGGATGATGTTATATGTAATGTCATGGCCAGATGATGTTCTGATATGTTATGACAGGATAATGTTCTGATATGTAATGTGATAGCAGGATAATGTTCTGATATGTTATGTCATGGCAAGATAATGTTCTGATTTGTAATGTCATGGCAGGATGATGTTCTGATATGTAATGTTATGACAGGATAATGTTCTGATATGTAATGTTATGACAGGATAATGTTCTGATATGTAATGTGATAGCAGGATAATGTTATGATTTGTAATGTCATGGCAGGATAATGTTCTGATATGTAATGTCATGGCAGGATGATGTTCTGATATGTAATGTTATGACAGGATAATGTTCTGATATGTAATGTTATGACAGGATAATGTTCTGATATGTAATGTGATAGCAGGATAATGTTATGCTTTGTAATGTCATGGCAGGATAATGTTCTGATATGTAATGTCATGGCAGGATGATGTTCTGATATGTAATGTTATGACAGGATAATGTTCTGATATGTAATGTTATGACAGGATGATGTTCTGATATGTAATGTTATAGGAGGAGAGGTTTGAGAACCACTGGTATAATAAATACATGTAAAAGTACTGTATATACTTTCATCAATGTACTGCAGATTCTTTAAAGTGTGTCAAAATTACTCATATCGAAATGATTTACATCATAATTATTTCATATAAGGAGCATATGAATTGAGAAATACAGAGTCAAATTCTAATGAACAACTACAGTATCTAAGGGAAACACATGTGGGTTGTAGCCAAAGCCAGAATGAGATCTGCTCCTAGCAGGGACATACATCATTGTAAATTATTTTCTGTAGAATAGACCTCTGCCTTAGGCCTACAGAGACACAGACCAACATGTGCTTGATCTTGTTCACTGAAAATTCCCCGAGGGCACCACGTTGACCCCAAGCCTCCATCCTGGGCCATCTTCTTCCTAAAGAACATCACTCTTCAACCAGTTCTTAGATTGACGTTTTTACAGGATACAACTGGCAAGATGTTTTGATTCTTGTTACTCCTAAAGGACATCTCTCTTCAGCCTCAACCTGAGTTATCTTTGGTTTTTGCAGGATAAAAGCGACAAGACGGTTGGATTATTCTTATTCCTAAAGGAAATCTCTCTTCAGCCTAAACCTGAGTTTTGTCAGGTTTTTACAGGATGAAAGTGATAAGATGGTTTGGTTCTAGCTGCTCAGTTCTATAAGTAGGCTGGTTGCCTCTAAGTTATTTTCTCTGCTGAAAAAATATTTAAGTGCTGCAGCACCCAAGTGACAAACAGACATGTTTTATAGGTATGTTTATATTTCATGGGGGAAGATGTAGGGAAAATGGCCCAGCACAGCTTCGAGAAAACAGTTGCTTTTAAAGAAGGGATTTCGTGGCTAATTGAGGTAAAACAGTAATTCTGCTCATAGATTATGCATGTATGAACTACATATATACACATCCATCCCAAAGCGGGAGGTTCAGAAAAGTCGCCAAAGTACCGGAGCATGTATTTAAGGCAATCGGGGTAATTAGGACATAAAGCTTCAGTTTTTCTATGAAAAGTTTATATTTTAGTCCATAGAATATGCCTCTCCTACATTCTACAATCTCAGCATTGATAGGATGTCAAGAAACAAAGTAGTATCCTCACAATGGCTTCAAGAAGCACTGGTTGCACAATTCATTTTGAGAAACAGCTGCCAAAAGGATCAGTGGATTCTTCAGTAGGGATACATTTACATGTCAGTCATTCGTATCCAGAGAGACTTACAGTAGTGAGTGCATACATTTTCATACTGGTCCCCCATGGGAACTGAACTTACAACCCTGACATTGCAAGCGCCACGCTCTACCAACTGAGCCACACGTCCTTCTCCACTGGGAGCCACACGTCCTTCTCCACTGTTCTACGATTTGAGTAAACAGGGAGGCTTTACTCACCTCTGCAACATGCTATACAAGCACAGGATCCTTTCAGACACCTATGTCCTTTGTTAATGATTTTGAGCACTAATGAATGAATAGAATGAGTTTTCATAATCAATAATTCACATTTATAGCATATAAATCACATCATTGTGACATCGATCAGATAACAAGCAGATAAGGTAAGCTTGTAAAGTTTAGTGATCTAACTTTTCCCAGAGACTGAAATACTGCTGTAAATGTGTTTTGGGTTCTCTTTGTTCTGTTCCAGCTCTGGTCATTTTCTCATTAGAGCTGCTAGTTTCCCTTTTGGCAGTTTTCATCTATGAGGGTGGAGCTTTAAGATTCAGCACCAGTTCCAGCTTTACAGAGTGCTACTAGCCAGCCTTTTTCTTTTTCTCTCTCTCTCTCTCTTTTTTATTTTTTTTACAGAATATAAAAGCACAGCGGCCTCCTGTCCAGACCTGCTGGTTGGTGGGGAAGAACTGTCAGAAAGACAACTGAAAAGCACAGACACACAGTCCAGTGCCAGTCTGCAGGGCTGTTAGTGGAGGTATACGTATGCCAAGGCACTCAAAGCTTCTTCAATTAGAAGATTAATTTAAAAAAAGAGGAGACTACTGAAACAGAGAGGAGCATCACAGGGGAGAGAACTGAAACAGAGAGGAGCATCACAGGGGAGAGAACTGAAACAGAGAGAGGAGCATCACAGGGGAGAGAACTGAAACAGAGAGAGGAGCATCACAGGGGAGAGAACTGAAACAGAGAGGAGCATCACAGGGGAGAGAACAGAAACAGAGAGGAGCATCACAGGGGAGAGAACTGAAACAGAGAGAGGAGCATCACAGGGGAGAGAACTGAAACAGCTAGAGGAGCATCACAGAGAATAGAAGTGAAACAGCTAGAGGAGCATCACAGAGAATAGAACTGAAACAGCTAGAGGAGCATCACATGGGAGAGAACTGAAACAGAGAGGAGCATCACAGAGAATAGAACTGAAACAGCTAGAGGAGCATCACAGAGAATAGAAGTGAAACAGCTAGAGGAGCATCACAGAGAATAGAAGTGAAACAGCTAGAGGAGCATCACAGGGGAGAGAACTGAAACAGCTAGAGGAGCATCACAGAGAATAGAACTGAAACAGCTAGAGGAGCATCACATGGGAGAGAACTGAAACAGAGAGGAGCATCACAGAGAATAGAACTGAAACAGCTAGAGGAGCATGTAACGCCCTGGCCATAGAGAGGGTTTTTTTGTTCATTATTTTGGTTAGGCCAGGGTGTTACATTGGGTGGGCGTTCTATGTTCGTGTTCTAGGTTTTTTGTATTTCTTTGTTTTGGGCCGCGTGGCTCCCAATCAGGCACAGCTGAAGTTCGTTGTTGCTGATTGGGAGTCACACATAAGGAGCATGTTTTTCCTTTGGGTTTTGTGGGTAATTGATTCTGTTGAGTGTTTTGCACCTGACAGGACTGTTTGGCTGTCAGTTTTCTTGTTTTTGTATAGTGTTCACGTTGTTCAATTAAAATCATGATGAACACTAACTCCGCTGCGCCTTGGTCTACTCTCTCTCCCGACAGCCGTTACAGAGCATCACAGAGAATAGAACTGAAACAGCTAGAGGAGAATCACAGAAGTTGCTCCTCGGAAACAGACCCTCTAAATGTAAAATAAAATACCTTCCTTGAGGCAGTGAGTCCTCAGCATAAAATAACAGAACCCCGCTCGGAGTAAAAAAGCTTACCCCCAAGAGGTGCCTGCACAAACGACACACACATGAATTCATCCCACCTAAGCTCAAGGAGGGAGGGAATCAAACCTCACCTCGGCCTCCGACTAGACTCTGTGGTTGGTGGATAGGACAGAAAATAAAAACTGAAAAACAGGTCCGTCTGGCTGACTAAATGATGCTGTTTGGATTATTGGGGACTACTAGTTCAGTGAAGCAGAAAATGGGAAATATGCTTCTGAGGGCACACCAGTTTACTGTGAGTAGGAACAAGCTCCGTTGAGACACAACAGCTAACCTCAGCAGAAACAGACCGGGATGCAGAGTCGTGCGATGCTAAGGGGCTAATTGTAGTTAATTAGAATTCATCTGAACAATAAATACATTTTAAAAACTCGATATGGACTCTTTGGAGTGTTCTTTAGACATAAGAGGGGTATGAAGCGTGGGCAGGCTCTATTGAATCTTCAAACTTTAAAAAAAGAATTATGTGGTGTGAAGCATATTGAATCATCTGCAGGGTGTTTATCCATGAGAAGAGTGTGTGAAGCATGGGTAGACTCTATCGAATCTTCTGTAGGTTATTTAACAATGAGAATGTTGTGAAGCATGGACAGGAGAATTAACTGTGGGGAAACACCGCATAAAAACTAAAAGCCTAGCTTTTTCTCAAGTTCTATGGTAATAGGAAATATGTATTAGTGTATTTAATTCCATTTTAATAACCAATGGCTGCAAATATTTCTAGCTATTTATACCTGACATGATAGTCTAAGTTGTAACACCCTTCATGGTGATTCAATTGTTGCCAGGGGTTTAATCCCCTTCTTTCAACAAGCCGGCTAAAGTAAATACATTCACAGTCAGCATTGCATTGTGTTCAATGTTTTTCTGATGCATTTGATGTTAGATGCACACAGAGAGAACAAAGGCTGTTTTGTAATGACTTAGTTCTGATGCACCTCAGGAAGCCTATTAGCCACATTACCACCACTGCTACAAAATGTGGTATTTATCTGAGTGTGTAAATGAGGCACATCATCTCTTACATCTGCCAACACATACGACCCTGCATCCCACTGCTGGCTTGCCTCTGAAGCACGCACGCATGCACACACACAATGGGTTTTGTTTACCAAAGACAATGAACATGCTGCAGGCATCAGGTACAGAGGCATTCAAGCAAGGAGATAATGGGTTTAAGTCAAGAGGAGCTGTTCTTTCCATTCACTCATTATTGGGATGAGAGTAGATAGACGACGATGATGAACGAGGATAGATTGATGGAAAGAGACATATTGGAGGAAGGTTGCATTAGAGGCTAGGATTAAAAGTATTTAAAGCATTTATGTTGTTTTGAAGATTATTAGTAAGGCTTTCTTCAGTAGGGTTTCTTTGTGGAGAGCACTTTTCAAGGCCTAATGTTTCCAATCCACTTGCTGGATATGTTAATTAGTATAAATCATCCTTTATTCTACATCAATAGAAGACTCATCATTATTACTGAGCCATCCAGTTGCAGACTGATGTGGGTTTGAGAAATAACTAGCTGGAGACAGTACACACTGGTGGCATCAGTGGATGATTGTTAAAAAAAGACATCTGGCCTATGACAACTGGTAGCAACATCACTGTAGCAGTGACAACCAGGAACACTGTGTTGCTGTGTACAGTAGGAAGTAGGGAGGTAAAACATCTAAGGAAACGCTCATAACTACCCATCCGCTCCTCCTCTCCAACTGTGTCTCATTACGGAGCAAATGCCCCAAGCACTAATGATCCTAACAATATTGGTCCTAGGATCATGTCACCTGAGCTCCAGCCCCCATCCCCATGCCAACCAATTAAAACTGATCCCAGGTTAGTGCTTTGGTATATAGGGTGTGTGTGTGTGCATGTGTGCGTGCCTCCTCAGGGTATGATTCACCGCAGTGTGAGTGTGCTTATCGGACTCTGTTGGTGTTATGAGATAAATGGTTACCCTGTACTCCCATAGGGCGGCTCAAAATTGGTTAAATAACTAAACTCAGATGTTTTACCTCTCTACTTCCTACTGTACACAGAAACACAGTGTTCCTGGTTGTCACTGTTACAGTGATGTTGCTACCAATTGTCATAGGCCAGATGTCTTTTTTTAACAATCATCCACTGATGCCACCAGTGTGTACTGTCTCCAGCTAGTTATTTCTCAAACCCACATCAGTCTGCAACTGGATGGCTCAGTAATAATGATGAGTCTTCTATTGATGTAGAATAAAGGATGATTTATACTAATTAACATATCCAGCAAGTGGATTGGAAACATTAGGCCTTGAAAAGTGCTCTCCACAAAGAAACCCTACTGAAGAAAGCCTTACTAATAATCTTCAAAACAACATAAATGCTTTAAATACTTTTAATCCTAGCCTCTAATGCAACCTTCCTCCAATATGTCTCTTTCCATCAATCTATCCTCGTTCATCATCGTCGTCTATCTACTCTCATCCCAATAATGAGTGAATGGAAAGAACAGCTCCTCTTGACTTAAACCCATTATCTCCTTGCTTGAATGCCTCTGTACCTGATGCCTGCAGCATGTTCATTGTCTTTGGTAAACAAAACCCATTGTGTGTGTGCATGCGTGCGTGCTTCAGAGGCAAGCCAGCAGTGGGATGCAGGGTCGTATGTGTTGGCAGATGTAAGAGATGATGTGCCTCATTTACACACTCAGATAAATACCACATTTTGTAGCAGTGGTGGTAATGTGGCTAATAGGCTTCCTGAGGTGCATCAGAACTAAGTCATTACAAAACAGCCTTTGTTCTCTCTGTGTGCATCTAACATCAAATGCATCAGAAAAACATTGAACACAATGCAATGCTGACTGTGAATGTATTTACTTTAGCCGGCTTGTTGAAAGAAGGGGATTAAACCCCTGGCAACAATTGAATCACCATGAAGGGTGTTACAACTTAGACTATCATGTCAGGTATAAATAGCTAGAAATATTTGCAGCCATTGGTTATTAAAATGGAATTAAATACACTAATACATATTTCCTATTACCATAGAACTTGAGAAAAAGCTAGGCTTTTAGTTTTTATGCGGTGTTTCCCCACAGTTAATTCTCCTGTCCATGCTTCACAACATTCTCATTGTTAAATAACCTACAGAAGATTCGATAGAGTCTACCCATGCTTCACACACTCTTCTCATGGATAAACACCCTGCAGATGATTCAATATGCTTCACACCACATAATTCTTTTTTTAAAGTTTGAAGATTCAAAAGAGCCTGCCCACGCTTCATACCCCTCTTATGTCTAAAGAACACTCCAAAGAGTCCATATCGAGTTTTTAAAATGTATTTATTGTTCAGATGAATTCTAATTAACTACAATTAGCCCCTTAGCATCGCACGACTCTGCATCCCGGTCTGTTTCTGCTGAGGTTAGCTGTTGTGTCTCAACGGAGCTTGTTCCTACTCACAGTAAACTGGTGTGCCCTCAGAAGCATATTTCCCATTTTCTGCTTCACTGAACTAGTAGTCCCCAATAATCCAAACAGCATCATTTAGTCAGCCAGACGGACCTGTTTTTCAGTTTTTATTTTCTGTCCTATCCACCAACCACAGAGTCTAGTCGGAGGCCGAGGTGAGGTTTGATTCCCTCCCTCCTTGAGCTTAGGTGGGATGAATTCATGTGTGTGTCGTTTGTGCAGGCACCTCTTGGGGGTAAGCTTTTTTACTCCAAAGGGAAGCGGGGTTCTGTTATTTTATGCTGAGGACTCACTGCCTCAAGGAAGGTATTTTATTTTACATTTAGAGGGTCTGTTTCCGAGGAGCAACTTCTGTGATTCTCCTCTAGCTGTTTCAGTTCTATTCTCTGTGATGCTCCTCTCTCTGTTTCAGTTCTATTCTCTGTGATGCTCCTCTAGCTGTTTCAGTTCTATTCTCTGTGATGCTCCTCTCTGTTTCAGTTCTATTCTCTGTGATGCTCCTCTAGCTGTTTCAGTTATATTCTCTGTGATGCTCCTCTCTGTTTCAGTTCTCTCCCCTGTGATGCTCCTCTAGCTGTTTCAGTTCTCTCCCCTGTGATGCTCCTCTAGCTGTTTCAGTTCTATTCTCTGTGATGCTCCTCTAGCTGTTTCAGTTCTATTCTCTGTGATGCTCCTCTAGCTGTTTCAGTTCTATTCTCTGTGATGCTCCTCTCTGTTTCAGTTCTCTCCCCTGTGATGCTCCTCTAGCTGTTTCAGTTCTCTCCCCTGTGATGCTCCTCTAGCTGTTTCAGTTCTCTCCCCTGTGATGCTCCTCTAGATGTTTCAGTTCTATTCTCTGTGATGCTCCTCTAGCTGTTTCAGTTCTATTCTCTGTGATGCTCCTCTAGCTGTTTCAGTTCTATTCTCTGTGATGCTCCTCTAGCTGTTTCAGTTCTCTCCCCTGTGATGCTCCTCTAGATGTTTCAGTTCTATTCTCTGTGATGCTCCTCTCTGTTTCTGTTCTCTCCCCTGTGATGCTCCTCTCTGTTTCAGTTCTCTCCCCTGTGATGCTCCTCTCTCTGTTTCAGTTCTCTCCCCTGTGATGCTCCACTCTCTGTTTCAGTTCTCTCCCCTGTGATGCTCCTCTCTGTTTCTGTTCTCTCCCCTGTGATGCTCCTCTCTGTTTCTGTTCTCTCCCCTGTGATGCTCCTCTCTCTGTTTCAGTTCTCTCCCCTGTGATGCTCCTCTCTGTTTCAGTTCTCTCCCCTGTGATGCTCCTCTCTGTTTCAGTAGTCTCCTCTTTTTTTAAATTAATCTTCTAATTGAAGAAGCTTTGAGTGCCTTGGCATACGTATACCTCCACTAACAGCCCTGCAGACTGGCACTGGACTGTGTGTCTGTGCTTTTCAGTTGTCTTTCTGACAGTTCTTCCCCACCAACCAGCAGGTCTGGACAGGAGGCCGCTGTGCTTTTATATTCTGTAAAAAAAATAAAAAAGAGAGAGAGAGAGAGAGAGAGAGAGAGAGAGAAAAAGGCTGGCTAGTAGCACTCTGTAAAGCTGGAACTGGTGCTGAATCTTAAAGCTCCACCCTCATAGATGAAAACTGCCAAAAGGGAAACTAGCAGCTCTAATGAGAAAATGACCAGAGCTGGAACAGAACAAAGAGAACCCAAAACACATTTACAGCAGTATTTCAGTCTCTGGGAAAAGTTAGATCACTAAACTTTACAAGCTTACCTTATCTGCTTGTTATCTGATCGATGTCACAATGATGTGATTTATATGCTATAAATGTGAATTATTGATTATGAAAACTCATTCTATTCATTCATTAGTGCTCAAAATCATTAACAAAGGACATAGGTGTCTGAAAGGATCCTGTGCTTGAATAGCATGTTGCCGAGGTGAGTAAAGCCTCCCTGTTTACTCAACTCGTAGAACAAAGGCAGTAAAGGCTTATGATGATAGACATAAATCCTGAGTCCTGGTAACTAAACCGCTCTTTTTTCCCCTGTGCCAACTCTGGCAGGAACTTTGATCTTTCCCATTCATCCACTCTACTTTTTTCCACACAGACAGACGGAGAGAGACAGGCACTCACACCCACACACACACAAACAGAGGTTAGAGCTTACATGAAAGGCATTTCACTGTAGTTGAGCATGTGACATTAAAAACTTGAAAAAGACACACCGAAAACGAGAGTCCTAGAACTGCCAGGGGGACCAACTGTGGAGGCTTTGAAAGCAACAGGCTGACAAATGTTCACACACAGCTGCACAGCACCGCTAAGATCTAGCATGGGGGAAGGGGGTTGATATTGATGCAACACTCACCCGTCAACCCTCCCCTCCCAGTCCCAAACCTTTAATATCATGTCATGCCTGTTGTCGAGATAGCAAGCTACAACCACAAGAGAGCAGCAGTACAGCCGACAGAATGCTCTCCTCCTACAACAGTTTTTCAGACCGCCAGGCACACACCCTTAGTGTTCTGACTGCCAGGCGCACACCCTTATTGTTCTGACCACCAGGCAGCTCACCCTTACTGTTCTGACCACCAAGCAGCACACACTTACTGTTCTGACTGCCAGGCACTCATCCTTACTGTTCTGACAACCAGGCACTCACCCTTACTGTTCTGACCACCAGGCAGCTCACCCTTACTGTTCTGACCACCAAGCAGCACACACTTACTGTTCTGACTGCCAGGCACTCATCCTTACTGTTCTGACAACCAGGCACTCACCCTTACTGTTCTGACCACCAAGCAGCACACACTTACTGTTCTGACAGCCAGGCACTCATCCTTACTGTTCTGACAACCAGGCACTCACCCTTACTGTTCTGACAACCAGGCACTCACCCTTACTGTTCTGACCGCCAGGCAGCACATCCTTACTGTTCTGACTGCCAGGCACTCATCCTTACTGTTCTGACTGCCAAGCACTCATCCTTACTGTTCTGACTGCCAGGCACTCATCCTTACTGTTCTGACTGCCAGGCACTCATCCTTACTGTTCTGACTGCCAGGCAGCACATCCTTACTGTTCTGACTGCCAGGCACTCATCCTTACTGTTCTGACTGCCAGGCACTCATCCTTACTGTTCTGACCGCCAGGCAGCAGTCACCCTTACTGTTCTGACTGCCAGGCAGCACTCACCCTTACTGTTCTGACTGCACACACCCTTACTGTTCTGACCACCTGGCAGCACACCCTTACTGTTCTGACTGCCAGGCAGCACTGGGCCATACTCACCACCCTCCTCACCACCACTGGGCCGTAATCACCACAGCTCCTTGTGGTCGGATGCCAAGCAGTTCCCATACCAGGCGGTGATGCAGCCAGTTAAGATGGCCTCAATGGTGCAGCTGTATAACTTTTTGAGGATCTGAGGGTTCTTACCAAATCTTTGGTATGGGCCCTCAACACCTTTTCAGAGGGAAAAGGCGTTGTCATGCCTTCAAGACTGTGTTGGTGTGTGTGGACCATGATAATTCATTAGTGATGTGGACACCCAGGAACTAGAAGCTCTCGACCCGTTCCACTGCAGCCCTGTCGATGTGCTGCACAGGGAGTCTGTGACAGAATCTAAATGTGAAAATGTCAGAGGTAAGTGAGAGGAGATAATGTCTCTCGCTTGACTGGATGTGAGAGAGAGAGAAGAGAGGGAGCAAAAGCCCCCCAAAATAAGTGCTTGCCTCTCAAGAGATGGAATTAACGTCAGAATGAATCTCCATCAGCCAGTTTGTTAGTTCACCAGTTTCTTTTTGTACCTCCCTCCTCCTTTCTTCCTCTTGTGCTTTCAGAGATGGATCTTTCTGGACACATGCAACGCAGAGTTCAAGAGGACACTTTTTATCCATCTGAGAGATAACCTAGAGCCATTTCTGAGCTGGCGTTTCTCCGGCCTCTCAGGTGGAGTCATTATTGACCCTCCTGATCTCTGGGTTTGATATGACTGACTTGTCTTTTTAACGTCAGCCCTCATTCTTGATTCTTTGAACCACATTACAGCACATCCTAATAGCCGATGTATGCTTGATCTGGAAATTCTGTCCGGAGGCTCTGTATGGAGGGTGTGACAAAATTGTGGACCCTCCGGAGGCCTGTGGAGGCCAAATCGAGTTCCAACATCTTAGAAGAGGTAAGGTCTTGTCTTTTCATTTAGACAGTTGCTCGTAATTAGCTGGATGGCTATAGAGATTAGCCTTGAATCACTACGAGTGGTGCGGTGAAGACCAATTTATTAGAGGCGTATGACAACTCCCCAAAGTGCAAGAAGTAAATGCTGTACAGGCCACGGGAGATGAAAGGTGAAACATATATCATCTTTAAGGCTCTTCTCAGGTGTAGGAAGCGTTTGTTAAGAATGAATCCTTGAGTTTCCTCTTTCTCATATGATAATGTACATTTTATAAATGTATACATTTATCAAAACAAATCAAAGGTTTAACTAACTGTACAAATCTGATCCTTGGAATGAATAGCTTTTTATTCATGGTTAGAACCACAATGTCAAAACCCTTAGGTTTGTAAGATCCGTAGATTTGATCTTCCTGTAAAAATGATTGAAGTCAACCAGAGGGAGCGAAGGATTCACCCACAATTAATCTGCAGAAATCCTTAATTAAAAATGGAAGGAAGTAGTAACTCGGGAACTACAGGACTGATGCCCTTGCATTTCAATTCATTAAATAGGACACATAGTGTATTTTACCAGCCATTAAAAGTGGATGTGTGGTAAGAAGGTGGGAAGATGGATAATGTAATCATTAAGCTTGAGGAAATCATTTGAGGTTGAGCCACATGTGCATGTGTAACAACTACATATTGGATGCTACTGACTCCTTGTTGCCCATGACAGTGACAGTTGGGCATCCTCATAATGGAAGGCGTAGAGTTTGGCCTGGAAAGGAGAGGATTTGAGTGTACATCTTGTTTTTTTTATTGATTCACATGCTTTCTGCATAATCTGGTCTAGCCTGAGAGAGACTTAACAGTGTAAGGAACATGACATGCCTCTTTGGATTTCTAGAAGATGAAGCTAATGGTTATTAAAGCCACAATCATGAGTTTGGGTGTCAGACCAACAGCAGACACTCCACTTAGTTTGGTGTAAACCCCAAATAGTTACAAAGGCAGTATGTACAATTAACATAAACTGATCCACTCATCCAATTCACATAAACAGTACATTTAAGTTTTGATAGGCTTTACTCGTAATACTTTCAATTAAAGCAAGTCTTAATCCCTAAATTATAGGAACAGTAACTGAATCACAGACGAGGTGCTATTTCAGTGGAAAACCTTAGCATTGTTTAGGACAATGTGCTTTTCAAACTGTGAAATTCAATTTACTACTATTTTAGAGGGGTGGCAGGTAGCCTAGTGGTTAGAGCATTGGGACAGTAATTAAAAGGTTGCTAGATCGAATCCCTGAGCTTACAAGGTAAAAATCTGTTGTTCTGCCCCTGAACAAGGCAGTTAACCCACCGTTCCAAGGCCGTCATTGTAAATAAGAATCTGTTCTTAACTGATTTGCCTAGTTAAGAATAGAGGAGAACATGCACACTTTGAAAAAATATGCAAATCCTGAAATTAGAGATTTTTTTTCTTCTCGTTAACACAAAGGCTTTTGAGTGTCCTTTGAGAATCAGACTTAAATGCTGAGGGAATGTTTTCCCCATGAACGATATGGTGAAAGCCTGAAGCTTTGACGGCACAAAGTTTAACATTCCGATAAAATGTCATTAAACGCCATCCTTCATCCATTATTTACCATTACACAGACTAACAACTCAACTGGTAAGATACATATGCATTTTCTTGCAGCTGAGTAATTTTGTTAAAACATTTTACATTTCTTGATGGATTTTTGGACTGAATTTAACATTTACTGTAATTAGAGGACAAAGACGTGATTGCTCAATGAAAAACAGCAGAATAATGTATTGTTAAAGGCCCAGTGCAGTCAAAAACATGATTTCTCTGTGCTTTATATATATTTCCAGTGGTGAAGTAAGGCAGTACAGTCCGATACGGCGTCCCGGCAAAATAAATAGTGGGGGTAGGCCGTACCGGTAAAACGTGAGCCTTTCACAATTAACACAACATGCCAAAAAACTATAGGTCATGTCAGCTGCATGAACAAATTGAAAATGTGCGAATTTACTGGAAACCGGGTGGTATACACTCCAAATTGCGCTGTGGTTTGAAGAGAACACTTACATTTTGTCAAGGCTGAGATGAATGGCTGAGACCGAGGCGTGCTTGGACAACAGTGGACAAATCAATTCAGGCTACAAGTGTAGGTCTAATAAGAATCACACAATGTCATTACAATACATATAGGTGTTTTGTAACAGCTGTCTCTTTCCATTCATCAAATTGCTCGTGCACAGTGCACCAAAGGGGTTTAGATGCTCAAATTATTCTGTGAGTGAACGAATGTGCACGGTAGCCTACAGGAGCGCCTTTGTGAAGTGATTGTTTGACAATCAGATGAAAACATCTTGACTGGTTGTGTTTATGCCACGGTAAAAGGCATAGGCGGCATGTCCGTAAGGCTAGGGGAAGCTTTCCTTAAAGTAAATTACCAAAATGATATAGCCTAATTAGCTTACTACTGTCTTTACAGAAATAAATTAAATCCTTCAAAATAGGCTACTACACCAAAAAGCATGATTTGACCACAGAGGACAATTAGCTTCTAAAAATAAAAAGCTGTGGATTGTTTTAAATCTCATAGCCTACAGTCGCAATTTGGGAAGCGCGCGCAGCAAATACCAAATAGATGATTTTTGAGTTGTGGGTGTCAGTGAAAAGCAGAGAGACCCAGCCAGGCACATCGCAATATTTAGAATACAATCGCAGAAAAACTGTTTGGAAAGCAAATGGCTATTGCTGTAAAGAGACGACAGTGAAAAGACTCCAATCTGTATTTTAGTTATCACAATTCTTAACTTAATTAAGAAAATAGCTTATTTTATTGGCACCAGTGGCAGCCAAATAACCAGTGAGTGTGCATATCCACTGTCTTTATCATTGGATCAGTGCCACTTTTGTTTGTTTTTGGACAACATTTGTTCCTCCAGGTTATATGGATGTCATTGTATTTGCGTCTCCCCTTTTCTTAGGCCTATTATATGGATCAGACAACATCGTTTTTTAAAATCTTTTTGTCATTGTCAGCAGAGTAGGCTACCCTGTCATTTTTGTAGTGTTTTGGTGTCCCGTACCAGTAAGAAATTAAATCTACTTCCCGCCTGTATATTTCCACACTATGAGGTTGGAATAATACTGTGAAATTGTAAAAATTATGATAATGTCCTTTTAGTTTAAGAGCTGTTTTGGTGGGACGGAGTTTTGCCTGACTGGTGACATCACCAGGCAGGAAATCAATAGACCAATAAGAAAGAGAATTCCAAACCTCTCTGCCAATAACAGCTACTGTAGTTTTTAGTTTTCCCTCACTGCTCAGACCACTCTCTGTCACGTCCTGACCATAGAAAGCTTTTATTTTCTATGGTAGAGTAGGTCAGGGCGTGACAGGGGGTTTTGCCTAATTTATATTTTCTATGTTGTGTGGGTCTAGTTTCTGTATTTCTATGTTTTCTTTTTAGGATGATCTCCAATTAGAGGCAGCTGGTCATCGTCGTCTCTAATTGGGGATCATATTTAAGTTGTTGTTTTTCCCACTAGGTTTTGTGGGAGACTATTTGGAGTTAGTGTATGTTGCACCTCTTCGTCACGGTTTGTTGTTTATTAGTATGTCTTGCATGGTTTCACAGTTATAATAAAATGTGGAACAATACACACGCTGCGCTGTAGTCCGCTCCTTCGTACAACGAATGTGACAGAATCTCCCACCACCAAAGGACCAAGCAGCGTGGTCAGGAGGACTGGACCTGGGAGGAAATCCTGGATGGGGCAGGACCCAGGACAAGGCCCGGGGAGTATCGCCATCCAAAGGAGGAGATTGAAGCAGCGAGAGCAGAACGGCGATATTACGAGGCGTTATACTATCAAGGCAAGCATGAGAGGCAGCCCCAAAAACATTTTTTGGGGGGGCACACGGGGAGATTGGCAGAGTCAGGGTTCAGACCTGAGCCAACTCCCCTTGCTTACGTGGGGAGCATGTGACCAGTCGGGCACCGTGTTATGCGGTGATGCGCACTGGAGATACAGTGCCGCATCACCGCCGATTCACAGCCCGGTGCGCTCATTGCCAGAGCCCCGCATTTGCCGGGCTAGAGTGAGCATTCAGCCAGGGAGGGTGGTGCCAGCTCAGCGCTCCTGGTCTCCAGTATGCCTCCTCGGTCCAGGATATCCTGCGCCGGCTCCACGCACTGTGTCGCCAGTGCGCATTCACAGCCCAGTGCGTCCTGTGCCAGCGCCCCGCATTTGCCGGGCGAAAGTAAGCCTCCAGCCAGGATGGGTTGTGCCAGCAATACGCTCGAGACCTCCGGTGTGCCTCCATGGCCCAGTATATCCTGTACCTGCCCCACGCACCCGGCCTCCAGTTAGTCTATCCAGCCTGGTACGCCCTGTGCCTGCTCCTCGCATTTGCCCTGTGGTGCGTGTTACCAGTCTGGCGCCACCTGTGCCAGCTCCACGCATCAGGCCTCCAGTGCAACTTCCCAGTCCAGAGCTTCCGCGACAGTTCCCAGTCCGGAACCTCCTGAGACGGCCCGCAGTCCGGAACCTCCTGAGACGGCCCGCAGTCCGGAACCTCCTGAGACGGCCCGCAGTCCGGAGTCTCCGGTGGCGGTCTGCAGTCCAGAGCCTCCGGCGATGATCCACAGTCTGGTGACACAAAAGCGGAGGGATCAGCTGGCAGAGCGGGGGCTACGCCCTGAACCGGAGCCGCCTCCTTTGCTGGCGGATAAGCAGGATGAGAGGGTTCTTCGTCCAGAACCGCCTCCGATGCAGGAGGATCCACGGGATGAGAAGGTTCTTCGTCCTGCACCAGAGCCGCCACCGACATTAGACACCCACCCTAACCCTCCCTATGTTTTTACTTCGGGATTTTGGCAAATCTTCTCCAGAGCCAGATTAACTCATGGATAACATTTATATGTCTCCATGTGCAGTTTCAAGGCAGTTGCAAACTAGCGTTAGCTCAATTGCTAACTAGAGTTAGCTCAATAAGTGGAAGTTAAATGACTGGAAGTCTATAGTAACAAATAGCATGCTGTTACAATAGACTTCTAGTCGTTGCGCTAACACTAGGTAGCATTGATTAGCAAAATTTCACACTGAATGCAGAGACATAAAAATGATATCCATGTGTTCATTTAACTCTGGGGATATAGATAAAGGGCTTCATTGCCAAAATCCTGAAGTATCCCTTTAATTGTTACCCAGAAAGTAGTCAATATTGTGATAAAAAAGGGTGCATTGGACATGTAGCCTTTTCCTGCAGTCAAATGACCTAGTGTCATCATGGGTGGAATGTTATTAATATTTTTCATAATTTCATAACTAATAATAAATAAAAATGTAACGGTGAAAATCTGGTGTTTATTTGTCAAACTGTTTTTCATTCTTCTGTGATGTATATAAATTGTAATATTGGGATGGAATCTCAAAATTCAATACATTTCTACTCTGATATCTGATATGGTACAGGTGTTTTCTTTTTTTAAGCCCATAACTGTGTGTGAGGTGTATACTTTTCTTTCAAAGTAGATTTAGAGTAGATTTAAGACCAAGAAACACTCTGCGTGACCATGGATTAGCCCACTGCAGTATTAAGGAGTATACACTCTTATAAAAAAGTGTTCCTAAACCGTTCTTTGTGGAGGGATAGGGTTCTATCAAGAACAGTTTTGATCAGAAGACACCTTTTTGGAAGACAGGGGTTATTTGTAAGTCAATGGGGTGTCGTGTCTTTACTATGGATTAAATGATATGACATGCTATTTTATAAAATCAATTCTCTAATTAATATTACCTGATTAAACTAATCATGTAAATGTAATTAATTAGGATGTCGGGGCACCACGGAAGAATGTTTACAGAGCTGTTGTCTTCCGGATAAACTCTTAAAGACCTGGTAATATTTTATATCAATAGCAGTTAATTGTTAATCGTCACCTTATTCAGTCTCATCTGAACATCGTAAAATTCTTGGTCATCTTCACGAACCCTGGCTAACAAGTTGAATCAGCAATACAACATTTTATTAATTATTTACTAAATAATCACACAGATTTACATATACACAGGAGGTATCATACATTGATTACTAATTATGTCATAAAAGAAAATGTCCTTAGCGGACGAAACCGATATGACGGCTGGTTACACAAAGAAAGGGGGTTGGGTTTGAATGAAAGCCCGGGAAGACTGAGGAACAAATGGATTGGGTCTCTATCAGACCTTATGAAGCTATGCCATCGTAAACACAGAATATTATGCATTCTAAATAACCGCCCGTTCGGAAAAGGAAAATGCAAGAAATATATTTACTCTGAGTTGCGCTTCAATAGATTGGTCGAAGATGGAAGACTGGGTTTCCCAGCTGAGATCTCCTTTGTCCTTTGAAGAATATTTCTGGCCGGATATGTTGTAGTACCCTGTCGTTCTGAAGAGATTGGTTGGCAAGAGAATGGTTGTGGACAGGCAAAAAGTAAAAACCAGATCAGAGTCCAGGAGGTACAGAGTGGCAGACAGGCTCATGGTCAAGGCAGGCAGAATGGTCAGGCAGGCGGGTACAGAGTCCAGAAACAGGCAATGATCAAAACCGGGAGGACTAGAAAAAGGAGAATAGCAAACCGGGTACGGGAAAAACATTCTGGTTGACTTGACTAAACATACAAGACGAACTGGCACAGAGAGACAGGAAACACAGGGATAAATACACTGGGGAAAATAAGCAACACCTGGAGTTGGTGGAGACAATCACAGGAACAGGTGAAACAGATCAGGGAGTGACAGTTTACAGCTGCTGCTGATAACTCGACTAGGATGTATCACTTCTTTAGTGAGTAAGAGTTCAAAGTTCATACCATTCTATAAGCTCATGCTATATTCTGGCTGGTGTAGT
This sequence comes from Salmo salar, assembly GCF_965601325.2. Lineage (NCBI taxonomy): Eukaryota > Metazoa > Chordata > Actinopteri > Salmoniformes > Salmonidae > Salmo > Salmo salar. The sequence continues at coordinate 82,322,042 of NC_138296.1, read as the reverse complement.
CATATTCATCCTTCCAGCGTGGCGATCGTCACCTCCACATTGAAATTCACCATTCTAAACATATGGACATCAGTCCTCACCTCATCGGGAACACAATGCTCATTTCATTAGGTTGTAGTCGTTCAACCATTCGCAACCAGAGCTCATGCTGAGGTTGGCTTAGTTCGCCATGAATTGGGTCATGGGGGCTCTTATAGAAATGTAGAAAAGGGGTGGGTTCATCATTTCCAACCAATACCTATACACATGGATGTGGCCACTGATTGAGCATATTTTACTTATGCTCTCTAGGGTATGTGGGACGAAATCGTCCCACCTACTCAACAGCCAGTGGAATCCCGTGGCGCAATATTCAAATATCTTAGAAATGCTATTACTTCAATTTCTCAAACATATGACTATTTTACACCATTTTAAAGATAAGACTCTCGTTAATCTAACCACACTGTCCGATTTCAAAAAGGCTTTACAACGAAAACAAAACATTAGATTATGTCAGCAGTGTACCCAGCCAGAAATAATCAGACACCCATTTTTCAAGCTAGCATATAATGTCACATAAACCCAAACCACAGCTAAATGCAGAACTAACCTTTGATGATCTTCATCAGATGACACTCCTAGGACATTATGTCATACAATACATGCATGTTTTGTTCAATCAAGTTCATATTTATATCAAAAACCAGCTTTTTACATTAGCATGTGACGTTCAGAACTAGCATACCCACCGCAAACTTCCGGTGAATTTACTAAATTACTCAGGATAAACGTTCACAAAAAACATAACAATTATTTTAAGAATTATAGATACAGAACTCCTTTATGCAATCGCTATGTCCGATTTTAAAATAGCTTTTCGGCAAAAGCACATTTTGCAATATTCTGAGTAGATAGCTCGCCATCATGGGCGAGCTATTTTGACACCCAGCAAGTTTGGCCATCACCAAACTCAGATTTACTATGAAAAAATTGGATTACCTTTGCTGTTCTTCGTCAGAATGCACTCCCAGGACTTCTACTTCAATAACAAATGTTGGTTTGGTTGAAAATAATCCATAGTTATGTTCAAATATCCTCTGTTTTGTTCGTGTGTTCAAGACACTATCCGAAGGGTGACGAAGGGTGACGCACCCGACGCGTTTCGTGACAATTTTTGTTTAAATATTCCATTACCGTACTTTGAAGCATGTCAACCTCTGTTTAAAATAAATTTTTATGCGATTTTTCTCGTAAAGAAGCGATAATATTCCGACCGGGAAACCCTGTTTTCGTTCAAAGACGAAAAAATAAAAACATGGTGTCGGCTCGTGCACGCGCCCCCAGTCTCATTGTTCTCTGATCGACCACTATCCAAATGCGCTACTGTTTTTCAGCCATGGCCGCAAAGGCATCATTCAACATTCTGCCGCCTTCTGAGAGCCTATGGGAGCCGTAGGAAGTGTCACGTTACAGCAGAGATCCTCAGTTTTCAATAAAAAGAGTGTAGAAGGCCAAGGAATGGTCAGAGAGGGCACTTCCTGTAAGGAATCTTCTCAGGTTTTTGCCTGCCATATGAGTTCTGTTATACTCACAGACACCATTCAAACAGTTTTAGAAACGTTAGGGTGTTTTCTATCCAAATCAAACAATTATATGCATATTCTAGTTTCTGGGCAGTAGTAATAACCAGATTAAATCGGGTATGTTTTTTATCCGGCTGTGCAAATACTGCCCCCTACCCTAGAGAGGTTAAGAAAACAATTCCTTCATTTTAAAAACTAAAATTACATTTCATATTTTCACAAATAGTTTCATATTTAAACATTTAAATTGCACAACAATTCCATGTGAATCTGATGTGTAGACTTTCCAAGATACAGTTTATGTCATCCGATCATCAGTAATAATGTCTCAGACGACAACTGATCTGACATCATGTTCTTTAAGTACCAACTTTCAACTGGTTGGATTACTTAAAGATTGTTCTTTTCCCCAACCTTTTGATGTTACCATACTCTCTCTATGTAACAAATGGCTTTCCAAGAGTTAATTCTATAGAGTGGAGAGAAAAAGGGGGAAAGGTATTTATGGGGGGTCATAAACCTCCCCCAACAGGTCAACATCATGACAGGGGTCTACCTAGAACCTTTAACATCCTAAGAACCATTTTTGGAAGAAAAGGGTTATTTGATGATTCTTTGTCAGGCAAGAAGATTCTTTGGAAGACAAGGGTCTATATAAAACCATATAAATTACAATATTTCCCAGGATGCTCTATTGCAGGGACATTTTCAGAAATGTTTGTTTTACTGTAATCCAGTGTTTACCAAACTCGATTTTGGTGACCCCAAGGGGTGCACGTTTAGTTTGTTGCCCTAGCACTACACAAAGGATTCAAATAATCAAAGATGGATGATTAGTTGATTATTTCAATCAGCTGTGTAGTGCTAGTGCAAAAACCAAAACATGCACCCCTTGGGGTCCCCCAGGACGGAGTTTAGGAAACCCTGTAATGTAATATGTTTTTGCATGTACAGTCGTGGCCAAAAGTTTTGAGAATGACACAAATATTAATTTTCACAAAGTCTGCTGCCTCAGTTTGTATGATTTGCATATACTCCAGAATGTTATGAAGAGTCATCAGATGAATTGCAATTAATTGCAAAGTACTTCTTTGCCATGCAAATTAACTCAATCCCCCAAAAACATTTCCACTGCATTTCAGCCCTGCCACAAAAGGACCAGCTGACATCATGTCAGTGATTCTCTCGTTAACGAGGACAAGGCTGGAGAGCACTCTGTCATGCTGATTGAGTTCGAATAACAGACTGGAAGCTTCAAAAGGAGGGTGGTGCTTGGAATCATTGTTCTTCCTCTGTCATCCATGGTTACCTGCAAGGAAACACGTGCCGTCATCATTGCTTTGCACAAAAAGGGCAAGGATATTGCTGCCAGTAAGATTGCACCTAAAGCAACCATTTATCGGATCATCAAGAACTTCAAGGAGAGTGGTTCAATTGTTGTGAAGAAGGCTTCAGGGCGCCCAAGAAAGTCCAGCAAGCGCCAGGACCATCTCCTAACGTTGATTCAGCTGCGGGATCGGGGCACCACCAGTACAGAGCTTGCTCAGGAATGGCAGCAGGCAGGTGTGAGTGCATCTGCACGCACAGTGAGGTGAAGACATTTCGAGGATAGCCTGGTGTCAAGAAGGGCAGCAAAGAAGCCACTTCTCTCCAGAAAAAATATCAGGGACAAACTGATATTCTGCAAAAGGTACAGGGATTGGACTGCTGAGGACTGCGGTGAAGTCATTTTCTCTGATGAATCCCCTTCCCGATTTTTTGGGGCATCCAGAAAAAGTATTGTCCGGAGAAGACATGGTGAGCACTACCATCAGTCCTGTTTCATGCCAACAGTAAAGCATCCTGAGACCATTCATGTGTGGTGTTGCTTCTCAGCCAAGGGAGTGGGCTCACTCACAATTTTGCCTAAGAACACATCCATGAATAAAGAATGGTTCCAACACATCCTCCGAGAGCAACTTCTCCCAACCATTCAGGAACAGTTTGGTGACGAACAATGCTTTTTCCAGCATGATGGAGCACCTTGCCATAAGGCAAAAGTGATAACTAAGTGGCTCGGGGAACAAAACATTGATATTTTGGGTCCATGGCCAGGAAACTCTCCAGACCTTAATCCCATTCAGAACTTGTGGTTAATCCTCAAGAGGCGGGTGGACAAACAAAAACCCACAAATTCTGACAAACTCCAAGCATTGATTATGCAAGAATGGGCTGTCATCAGTCAGGATGTGGCCCAGAAATTAATTGACAGCATGCCAGGGCGGATTGCACAGGTCTTGAAAAAGAAGGATCAACACTGCAAATATTGACTCTTTGCATCAACTTCATGTAATTGTCAATAAAAGCCTTTGACACTTATGAAATGCTTGTAATTATACTTCAGTATTCCATAGTAACATCTGACAAAAATATCTAAAGACACTAAGGCAGCAGACTTTGTGAAAATTAATATTTGTGTCATTCTCAAAACTTTTGGCCACGACAGTACATTGATTGGTTGATTAATGTTATGCTAAACAAAGATGAATAACATACAGTTTTCTAAACTAATCCAATCTGTTAGTAATTAGATTTATTGCACCAGTGACTGAAATGGTTGTTCCAGTTCAGATGATTGAGGTAGTCTCAGTATTCATTCAATCTCCTTACCTTGGCAGTCATTCTGAATGCAGGTTGGGGGTTATTAACAATTCCACTTGTTGGATATCCTAACTCTGGCTGGATTCCAATGTGAATTAAACACCACTTTGCAGGCAAGCATAATGTGACTTGCAGGCCTAATGTGAAGTGTAAACCAGGAGATTCCTCACACCACTTTGTTAGGGTATAGCTAAGCCCTCAAAGAAAGGCCTTATGATATATGTAATGTGTAGGCATAAATAATTACATTTTTGCTCTACAACCCCCACAAGTGTCACGGGACTCATCTGAAGAAAACACATACAAACTAATGGAAGTATGGAGGTCGTTTTTTGCCAACAAAAATAAAGGGTTAAATATGTGACCGACCGCCTCGATTCAGTCTTATGTAGCAACATTTGAAATTGTGTATTTACATTGGATAAAAGTAGAGACTCAGAGATAGAAAATGGTATATCATACACTACAGTTGAGGAACAATAGGAAAGTAATTCTGCTTTGAAAGTTGATAAACTTCTAACCTTACTTGGAGAAAATGGCCTTTGAATGTTTTGGTACCTACTGGAGAGCTCTTCTTTGTCTACAACCATTCAGCATCGTTCACACCATCTTAAGTGTTAGCCCCACCATCTCTTTAGGATTCACATGTGAGGCCATGTGCTAAACAACCAAAGATTTTAAGACTAAAGTCTGGTTTATACTAAGGGTTTGTTCGTAAATGTAATCTGGAGTGCCAGAGTGTTTTCTGTAAATTCAGAGTGTTGTCAGATTGTTCCTTCGTAAATTCAGAGTGTTTCACTCTCGGAGCATTCAGAGCGCACACTGGACACTCTGGTCGAGGAGTAAGGTTGATTCAAACGTTCTGACCTAACAACAGCAGTCAAGCACCCAAGCTAACGTTGGCTAGCTTGCTAGCTACACACATGAGATAACAGCTCACTCTGACCATTTTACTCTCCCTATTTTTTTATTTTTATTTCACCTTTATTATACAGTACAATTCAAATAATAAAATGTCTGATAACGGAACATTCCATAGAATTCTAGAAAAATACCACCTTTCACTAAAACGACTGTAACTCATTCACAGTAAAAGGTATTACTATTCTGATTTTAGATGTTCAATCATTACAAAGTAAGGAAGACTTAATATGATCTAAATTTTCTCTAGCTTCATTAGGGAGGTGTTTTTTCTTGACTGACTACCATTTGATTGATGTGGTGTTATTCATATAATTTGAAAGGGCTGTCTCTCTGCTTTCAAAATATGTATCATGTTTTCATATATGGTTTGACACCCGCAAATGTTGCTCATTAATGCAGAGTTCATGGTCTTTCAGCCAGTTTTGACATTCAGCCATTTTTGGTAAATCCTGCCAGTGATGCAACAATGCCAATATTACTGTTTACAGTTAGTGTTAGCAGGTGTTCTAAAGCCTAGTGTTTTCATCATAGAAATAAGAATGAATAGAACGGGCTTGGAACCTCTAACCTTGGCAATTTGACTGGTGAACTCATGGGTACACTCGCAATGGCTGCCTTGTATTGTGATGTAATCATTTCCATGGTAATGTAGAATGTTCATTGAAATGATGCTAACTGATGTGGCTCATGCAATGGAATGCATTTTTTTGTAATGTCATTTGAGTTGATTCAACAAATCACAGAACAGATCACTAAGTACACTTCCTGTTTTGCTCCTATGGGTCCAGGCCACCCATTACGCCATCATTGACTTAAATTGGGACTCCCATTCTATTCATTCTTAATTCTTATTTTCTATTTCTATTCTTATTATATATTTCTATGGTTTCCATTCCCCTTTAAGGGTCCTGGACCTCTCTGGTCAAAACATTCATTCTTTTGTTAGTTGAGTCCATTAGTATATGGACAAAGCTCTTAAAGCCATTTTCTTGTTGTTGTAACAGCTGCTTGTAGAACCATTTTCGTTCGTTTAAAAGACCCATAACTCCCACCACATTAATAATCCTTTCTTGCGATACGGTTTAGGAAACCTTTGGAAGTTTACTTTCATATCCTCGAGAAATGCTTTTCATAAAACAAAAGGTTAATAAATTACTATAGATCTTTTTTCGCGTTAGGGTAAGTGTTCCCACCCGCCCTTATTTCCATGTTACAGCGCTTGTTTACGGAAGACAGAGACAACCACCTGTTCTATTTTAACTATGTTGAAATCGGTTAGAACAGTGTATATAGTATGTATATTTTATAGTTGTGAAATTATTTTGATGTGATCGGAAAGTAGAGGGCTTTATGTTTCCAGAACTGTATTGCAATTGAGAATCAATTCACATTTAGATGCATTCGGCTGTTTTGGCTGCTAGAGCCAGTTTACCTCTGAACATAACATACACCCTAGATAAGAAACTCCCTCATCATAAACGGCATTGACCGCCACTGCTCTGAACATAACATACCCTCCCCTATGTATTTACTTGGACAGTGAACCTAAACATTTTAATTTGGCTCTATACTCCAGCAAATGTCTCATCTGAGGTGACAGTACAGAATGTAACCTCTTATTTCAGGGTATTTTCATACATATCTGTTTCACTGTTAATAAATGAAAGCACTTTGTTTATTTAGTCCCCTCATTTGAAGGTGTCATAGGTGTTTGGAAAAATTCACTTACAGTGTATTAAAGAAGTCCAAAGTGGTACCCTTCCCCAAATCTGTACCTCCACACATTCCTGTATCGGAGCTCTATGGACAATTCGTTTGACCTCATGGCTTGGTTTTTGCTCTGACATCAACTGTCAACTGTGGGACCATATATTAACAGGTGTGTGTGCCTTTCCAATTTATGTCCATTCAATTGAATTTAACACAGGTGGACTCCAGTCAAGTTTGAGAAACATTTCAAGGATGATCAATGGAAACAGGATGCACCTGAGCTCAATTTCGAGTCTCAAAGCAAATGGTCTGAATACTTATGTAAATAAGGTATTTCTGTTTTTCATTTATAATACATTTGTAGAAATGTTAAAAAAAAAAGTTTTCACTTTGGCATTATGGGGAATTGTGTGTAGATTGATGAGGAAACATTTTTATTTAATACATTTTAGAATAAGGTTGCAATGTAACAAAATCTGGAAAAGTCAAGATGTCTGAATACTTTCCGAATGCACTGTATGCCTCTGTAAAATTCCGACTCATCTATATTCAAGATTGCTAGCATTGCTAGTTATAGCCTAAAGTTCGCTAGCTAACATTGAACCTGATTGGTTAGCTACCTGCAGATTCATACAGGGTAGTAACATTATCAGTTGGGATTATGGTTCATTGTTTAGGTAGCTAGCTAGCTACATGTCTAAACAAAAGGCTCCACTATGCAAGTACCAATTACAATAGAATGCTCATGATGTCAATGCAGCAACACCTGTTGTATATGGCTGGTGTCAGTAAACATTGGCAAAAAAGCATAAAAAAAGAAAAAGCATTAAATTGTTGCCAGCAACACAGTTACAGTCACCAACCCTCTGGATAACACGAAAACAGCCTAAACAGCTCTGCTTTTCAATAAGCATTTCTCTACGGCTGGCCATGCTTTCCACCTGGTCACCCCTACCCCGGTCAACTGCCCGGCACCCTCCACAGCAACCCACCAATGCCCCCACCATTTCTCCTTCACCCAAATCCAGATAGCTGATGTTCTGAAAGAGCTGCAAAATCTGGACCCATACAAATCAGCCGGGCTAGACAATCTGGACCCTCTCTTTCTAAAATGATCTGCCGAAATTGTTGCAACCCCTATTACTAACCTGTTCAACCTCTCTTTCGTATCGTCTGAGATTCCCAAAGATTGGAAAGCTGCCGCGGTCATCCCCCTCTTCAAAGGGGGAGACACTCTAGACCCAAACTGCTACAGATCTATATCTATCCTACCCTGTCTTTCTAAGGTCTTCGAAAGCCAAGTTAACAAACAGATTACCGACCATTTCAAATCCCACCGTACATTCTCCGCTATGCAATCTGGTTTCAGAGCTGGTCATGGGTGCACATCAGCCACGCTCAACGTCCTAAACGACATCATAACCGCCATCGATAAGAGACATTACTGTGCAGCCGTATTCATCGACCTGGCCAAGGCTTTCGACTTTGTCAATCACCACATTCTTATTGGCAGACTCGACAGCCTTGATTTCTCAAATGATTGCCTCGCCTGGTTTACCAAGTACTTCTCTGATAGAGTTCAGTGTGTCAAATCGGAGGGCCTTTTGTCCGGACCTCTGGCAGTCTCTATGGGCGTGCCACAGGGTTCAATTCTCGGGCTGACTCTCTTCTCTGTATACATCAATGATGTTGCTCTTTCTGCTGGTGATTCTCTGATCCACCTCTATGCAGACAACACCATTCTGTATACCTCTGGCCCCTCTTTTGACACTGTGCTAACTAACCTCCAGACGAGCTTCAATGCCATACAACTCTCCTTCCGTGGCCTCCAACTGCTCTTAAATGCAAGTCAAACTAAATGCATGCTATTCAATCGATCACTGCCCGCACCTTCCCGCCCGTCCAGCATCACTACTCTGGACGGCTCTGACTTAGAATACGTGGACAACTTCAAATACCTGGGTGTCTGGTTAGACTGTAAACTCTCCTTCCAGACTCACATTAAGCATCTCCAATCCAAAATTAAATCTAGAATCGGCTTCCTATATCGCAACAAAGCATCCTTCACTCATGCTGCCAAACATATCCTCGTAAAACTGACCATCTAACCGGTCCCCGACTTCGGTGATATCACCTATAAAATAGCCTCCAACACTCTACTCAACAAACTGGATGCAGTCTATCACAGTGCCATCCATTTTGTCACCAAAGCCCCATACACTACCCACCATTGCGACCTGTACGCTCTCGTTGGTTGGCCCTCGCTTCATGCTCGTCGCCAAACCCACTGGCTACAGGTTATCTACAAGTCTCTGCTAGGTAAAGCCCCGCCTTATCTCAGCTCACTGGTCACCATAGCAGCACCCACTCGTAGCACGCGCTCCAGCAGGTATATCTCACTGGTCACCCCCAAAGCCAATTCCTACTTTGGTCATCTTTCCTTCCAGTTCTCTGCTGCCAATGACTGGAACGAACTGCCAAAATCTCTGAAGCTGGAGACTCATATCTCCCTCACTAGCTTTAAGCACCAGCTGTCAGAGCAGCTCACAGATCATTGCACCTGTACATAGCCCATCTGTAAATAGCCCATCTATCTACCTACCTCATCCCCATACTGTATTTATTTATTTATTTATCTTGCTCCTTTGCACCCCTGTATCTCTACTTGCACATTCATCTTCTGCACATCTACCATTCCAGTGTTTAATTGCTTTATTGTAATTACTTCGCCACCATGGCCTATTTATTCCCTTAACTTACCTCTTTTGCACTCACTGTAAAAATACTTTTTGTTTCTTTTGTTCTACTGTAATATTGACTGTATGTTTTGTTTATTCTATGTGTAACTCTGTGTTGTTATATGTGTCGAACTGCTATGCTTTATCTTGGCCAGATCGCAGTTACAAATGAGAACTTGTTCTCAACTAGCCTACCTGGTTAAATAAGCCATTTTGCCACAACTTTGGAAGTATGCTTGGAGTCATTGTCCATTTGGAAGACCCATTTGCGACCAAGCTTTAACTTCCTGACTGATGTCTTGAGATGTTGTTTCAATATGTCCACATAATTTCCCTTCCTCATGATGCCATCTATTTTGTGAAGTTCACCAGTCCCTCCTGCAGCAAAGCACCACCACAACATGATGCTACCACCCTTGTGCTTCATGGTTGGGATGGTGTTTTTCGGCTTGCAAGCCTCCCCCTTTTTCCTCCAAACATAACAATGGTCATTATGGCCAAACAGTTCTATTTTTGTTTCATCAGACCAGAGGATATTTCTCTAAAAAGTAGAATCTTTGTCCCCATGTGCAGTTGCAAACAATAGTCTGGCTTTTTTATTGGCGGTCTTGGAGCAGTGGCTACTTCCTTGCTGAGCGGCCTTTCAGGTTTTGTCGATAAGGGACTCATTTTACTGTGGATATAGATACTTTTGTACCTGTTTCCACCCACATCTTCACAAGGTCCTTTGCTGTTCTTCTGGGATTGATTTGCACTTTTCGCACCAAAGTACGTTCATCTCTAGGAGACAGAACGCGTCTCCTTCCTATGACGGCTGTGTGGTCCCATGGTGTTTATACTTGCGTACTATTGTTTGTACAGATTAAAGTGGTACCTTCAGACGTTTGGAAATTGCTCCCAAGGGTGAATCAGACTTGTGGAGGTCTACAATTCTTTGTCTGAGTTCTGAGGTCTTGGCTGATTTCTTTTGATTTTCCCATGATGTCAAGCAAAGAGGCACTGAGTTTGAGGGTAGGCCTTGAAATACATCCACAGGTACACCTCCAATTGACTCAAATGATGTCACTTAGCCTATCAGAAGCTTCTAAAGCCATGACATCATTTTCTGGAATTTTCCAAGCTGTTTAAAGGCACAGTCAACTTAGTGTATGTAAACTTCTGACCCACTGGAATTGTGATACAGTGAATTATAAGTGAAATAATCTGTCTGTAAACAATTGTTGTAAAAATGACTTCTGTCATGCTCAAAGTAGATGTTCTAACCGACTTGCCAAAACTATAGTTTGTTAACAAGAAATTTGTGGAGTGGTTGAAAAACGAGTTTTAATGAAGACAACCTAAGTATGTGAACTTCTGACTCCAACTGTATGTATATCCATTGATTCTTGAATAATATAATTTATAAATGTCTTATGAGTTTAGATCAACTGTCACCCTCCACGAGAACCCAAAATATACGCTTGTTTTACTCCAATGTTAGTAAACATTGTAAATGTAAACAAACACTGTATTGCCTCATAACATGGTTAAACCAATAGTTTTATATCATGGATGGTGAGTCCTTGCATCCATAGCTCTGTCTATTAATCTGAGATTGGTTACATTTCTCCAGACCCATCCCTCAGCTTTTTTTACAAAACTTTGGTTTTTAATGTAAATATATAATTTAATTGTATTATTATATGTAATAGAAAGCAGTGGGTTAGAAGAAGCCTACATAACCAACCCATAAAGAAAAATGTTTCATCCATAAATGGCCAGCTATGTAAACTTTAACATTGATTTATCCTACAATAGATGTCGTTCAATTGGTAACATACAGTTTTGTCTTCTTCTAATGCCTCTTAATGGAAAGTAATCTAAAAGTAACATAATGTAATCAGATTACGTTACTGAGTTTGGGTAATCCAAAAGTTACATTACTGATTTTGGACAGGTAACTAGTAACTGTAATGGATTACATTTAGAAAGTAACCTACCCAACCCTGGCTGCTTGCCCTTGCATTCAGGTGCAACACAAACAAACCACGTCATATCCTACTTTCTATCTTTCCTGTAACAATGCCAAACATTTCTAGAAAAGTCATCCAGTACATTGAAGTTCACCTCAGCTCAATTAGGCTGTGAGGGTGAGGGTGTGATTGTCCCTCAGCCCTGTCTGCAGCCTTAGCAGGATGTTGTCCAGTCTCTCCAGCCACTGTCTGTCTTTGACACCGTGGGGACAGCTTCTACTGACTGCTGTGAGGTAAAATGACTTATTTAGTTGATTTATTTGATATTAATTGTTAACAATTAATATTTAACTAATAGTAAGACATTTCTGTCCTACTAGTGTCTGTGTTTTTATGGTCTCCACTCTATTTCCTTACAGATAATCTGTGCATATGGTCACCAGAGATGGCTTGAGCTGACAAATGAGTTAAAGATGGCATTACATAGACAATAATGTGTTTTACTAGGGATAGTTTAGGAGTAGAACAATCCCTCATTGTCTCAAAATCATCCATGCATCTGGGAAACTAAGCCATTTTTGGATTGAAGTTTGCACACATTGAGTGATATATGAAGGAGTGTATTATTGCATTGTTTGTTCTGTTTTGTCTTGATAAATCTCACCAGATTGTGTATGCTGGATGATCAGAATAATTTCATGATCCTGTGACTCTGCGATGAGGTTGACAGTGTGATAAGGGAGTATAAGCCAATTTGGAAGCAAAATTTAAGGGAATGTGATGCTATTGTCATTGTTATTTGTTTTAGATATGGGTATTAAGAATATTGGTAAAAGTAATAATTTCAGTATTTCCTGAATCAGAAATGAACTGAACTAAACTCTTGTTTGGATCTGTCCTTTCTCGAGGTTATGGATTGCGAGTACACATGGTATCTAGATGCATGGAAGGGAATTTGACCAAACAGGGTGTGGACCTCAAAACTCCCTCTAACCGGCTGAAGAAATGGCTTTCAATTCGGCCCTGTCCTGCACCACTATCAATAGACCTGGGTCTGAGCCAGCAACCGGTGTACAGCATCCAGTTGATGCTATGGACTGCCTTTTCTCTAATGCCTTTTCTTTCAGAAGTGCAAAAGAATCCACGTGGAATGAGCGTGGAGAGAGATCCATTCCAATACCTCACTTATGTTGCTGGTATACTGGTTGGCTAATGGACAAGACATAATAGGCGTTGGTGGTGGGGCTCAAGTGAGACATTAGTCTGTTTGGGAAAATCAGATTATTCCCAAGTGTCATGCTCGTGATAATGGACAGACCAAGGCGCAGCGTGATTTGAGTTCCACATCCTTTTATTAAGTGAAAACTTCTCAACAAAACAATAAACAAGCAACGAAACGTGACTTACGTGGTGCAACAAGCACAAACACAAACAATATCCCATAAAAGCAGGTGGGAACAGGGACACCTTAAGTATGATCCCCAATTAGAGACAACGATAATCAGCTGCCTCTAATTGGGAACCATACTCAATCCCAAACATAGAAATAAATCGACTAGAACACCCCCTAGTCACGCCCTGACCTACAACACCATAGAGAACCAAGGGCTCTCTATGGTCAGGGCGTGACACCGAGACATTGAAATTGGGACATTATCATGGGCCATCCACTTTGAACTGTGAAGCTATCTGAAGAAGAAAACTTAAGAAATGCCAGAAGATTGCGTGCTGGGGAAGGGGTGGTCAACTGTGCCCGTAATTGATTTAGACTTGTCTGAAATTGTTTATTTTGGTGTATCAGGTTTATTGAGGAGGTCTACACACTGCTAAATTTATAGTAATTTAGGATAGGAATGCATTGAGATACTGATCTGTAATTATAATCGTGATGAGAAAGTTAATACTAGAATTATAGGATAATTATATTGTATGTTAATATGAGTGTACATTCTGTCAGTATTGATGTGTGTTAAGTTGAGGGTTTTCATTTTGTGTGAAAGAACCAATGTGAATCACTGAGCAATGTCATTCCGGATTATGGGTTGGATAATTAATTGGGTTTTTAATTATGATTTGGAAACTGAATGATTTCCCTGACCTGTTCCCTGTTCCTGACTACATCTCTGATGATGAGGACCCCAATTCTGAGCATAAGGACCCAAATGTGGAGCTCATGTTCTACACTGTGTGTACAATGTGCCCAGAGAGGGGTCTGTGTCACTGGTGTAGGAGTGGTTCTAAACAGGGGTGGACATTTTTATCATGCTGACCCTACCTCTGTGCATTTTGCCAGCGTGATGACTGTCCTATCTGTTATAATGAAGCTTGTGTGTGATGTTCATTTTATTATGTTCCAAATTGACTGTGTTTTGATAAAGAAGGTATTAAGCTCAGAAACCCAGAGGAAGGTTGGATGAAATGTCAGGCACCAGAGGGATGTATTTTGTTAGTTTAAATGTATACTTAACAATCTCAATTTGTTCTTGAAGAAACAAAGTTTCTTGAGAGGGGAATGTGAGAGAAAAATTACGTTTTTACCTGATTTATTTTATATTAATTTTTAAGAAATAATATTTAACGAATAGTAAGACATTTCTGTCCTACTAGTGTCTGTGTTTTTATGTTCTCCACTCTAGTTCCATGCAGCTAATCTGGGCGTATGGTCACTGGAGATGGCTTGAGCTGTCAAATGAGTTAAAGACTGCATTACATAGACAATAATGTGTTTTACTAGGGATAGTTTAGGAGTAGAACAATCCCTCATTGTCTCAAAATCATCCTTGCATCTGGGAAACTAAGCCAGGGTGGGGTTAAGACAACTTAGTCATTAGTCCAACAGTTGCAAACAAGAGTTTATATTGGACGTATTCAGGTATTTTTATCCCCATTTCGTTTGCTTCCGTTTAAGAAACTTTTTCAACTGATTCGACAGAATGAATACACCCCTGATCACGCATGAACACAGTTCAATTTCATAGCATCCACATCATATTCTTTCTCGACTCTATGCACTCTCCTCCTCTCACCTTTTCCCTTCGTTTGTGGACTTCACATGACCAGGAGAAAAAGCTTTTCTAAGCCAAACCATGTCATAACCACTACACACAGCCTACATCGTTGTCCCCATATTAGTTGAAGTAACGTCCTAGTCAACATAGCTAATAGAACTAATGCGTTATTAAACTTGCTACAATCATGCAGTAACCAAAAGCTTACCTTGACTTGAAAGAGCTTGGAAGAGCTCAAGTGTTGTGTTGGATAGTCATAGCCAGCTAGCTAACATACAGCGGCTTGCGAAAGTATTCAACCCCCTTGGAATTTTTCCTATTTTGTTGCCTTACAACCTGGAACTAAAATAGATTTTTGGAGGGTTTGTATCATTTGATTTACACAACATGCCTACCACTTTGAAGATGCAAAATATTTTTTATTATGAAACAAACAAGAAATAAGACAAAAAAAACTGAAACTTGAGCGAGCATAACTATTCACCCCCCCAAAGTCAATACTTTGTAGTGCCACCTTTTGCAGCAATTACAGCTGCAAGTCTCTTGGCGTATGTCTCTATAAGCTTGGCACATCTAGCCACTGGGATTTTTGCCCATTCCTCAAGGCAAAACTGCTCCAGCTCCTTCAAGTTGGATGGGTTCCGCTGATGTACAGCAATCTTTAAGTCATACCACAGATTCTCAATTGTATTGAGGTCGGCTTTGACTAGGCCATTCCAAGACATTTAAATGTTTCCACTTAAACCACTCGAGTGTTGGTTTAGCTATATGCTTAGGGTCATTGTCCTGCTGGAAGGTGAACCTCTATCCCAGTCTCAAATCTCTGGAAGACTGACACAGGTTTTCCTCAAGAATTTCCCTGTATTTAGCACCATCCATCATTCCTTCAATTCTGATCAGTTTCCCAGTCCCTGCCGCCTAAAACATCCCCACAGCATGATGCTGCCACCACCATGCTTCACTGTGGGGGTGGTGTTCTCAGGGTGATGAGAGGTGTTGGGTTTGCGCCAGTCATAGCGTTTTCCTTGATGGCCAAAAAGCTCAATTTTAGTCTCATCTGACCAGAGTTCCTTCTTCCATATGTTTGGCAAATACCAAACATGTTTGCTTATTTTTTTCTGGCCACTCTTCCATAAAGCCCAGCTCTGTGGAGTGTACGGTTTAAAGTGGTCCTATGGACAGATACTCCAGTCTCCACTGTGGAGCTTTGCAGCTCCTCCAGGGTTATCTTTGGTCTCGTTGTTGCCTCTGATTAATGCCCTCCTTGCCTGGTCCATGAGTTTTGGTGGGCAGCCCTCTCTTGGCAGGTTTGTTGTGGTGCCATATTCTTTCCGTTTTTTAATAATGGATTTAATGGTGCTCCGTGGGATGTTCAAAGTTTTTGATATTTTTTTATAACCAACCCTGATCTGTACTTCACCACAACTTTGTCCCTGACCTTCATGGTGCCGCTTGCTTGGTGGTGCCCCTTGCTTAGTGGTGTTGCAGACTCTGGGGCCTTTCAGAACAGGTGTATATATACAGAGATCATGTGACACTTAGATTGCACACAGGTGGACTTTATTTAACTAATTATGTGACTTCTGAAGGTAATTGCTTGTGCCAGATGTTATTTAGGGGCTTCATAGCAAAGGGGTTGAATACATATGCACACACCACCTTTGCATGTTTGAATTTTTTTTAATAAAAATTTTTAAACAACACATTTTTTTCATTTCACTTCACCAATTTGGACTATTTTGTGTATGTCCATTACATTCAATTCAAATAAAAATCCATTTAAATCACTGGTTGTAATGCAACAAAATAAGAAAAATGTTTGGTGATGTGAATATATTTAGTTTAGTTTTATAAAAACACATTTTTTAAACATTTTTTATTTTTACGAAATTCACTGAGGAGGATGGTCCTCCGCTTCCTCCTCTGAGGAGCCTCCACTGGTTCAGAGGTAATCTGGCTCTGGCAGCCAAAACAGCCAAATACTCCAAGTAAATGTGAATCTATTCTCAATTGCGATACAGTTCTAGAGCATAAATCCTTTTACTTTCATATCACATCAAAATAATTTCACAAATATACAGAAAATATAAATACTATAGACTGTTTTAACTGATTTCAACACAATTCAATTGGAACAGATGGTTGCCTCTGTGTTCCGTAAACAAGCGCTGTAACATGGAAATATGGGCGTGTGGGAAAACTTACCCTAACGCTATAAAGATTTGTGGTAATTTAAGCTTTTGTTTTATGAAAAACATTTCTCAAGGATATGAACGTAAACTTCCAAAGGTTTCCAAAATCGTATTGCAAGCAAGGAATATAAACGTGTAGTCTGAGCATTGGGACTATTGTGCACAGTCCCACGCTGTTGTCAGTGCTTCAACTGAGCCCTCTTTGCTGAACGAGAGCTACTAAAATATAGACTTAATTTCACATCTCATTGTGATTGGGTTTAGTGCTGCTTACTGAATGTTATATTATACATTATACTCTACCTTTTGGTCCCAGCTTGACATGGCCTCAGTATAGTGCTCTGGATCAAACCAATGTGTCTTAGATTTTCCAACAAGTGGCTTGCCACTTGAGTCCCATTCAGGTCATGGTCAAGGCTGAGTGATTGTACGCATTTGTGAAGTCCTCTCCACTCCCTCTGTGTTAGAGAAAACACTGTTCTGTAGTTGAGAAGGCAGTAGCAGCCGCATTGGCCCACTATGATCAATAACAGATCTATGATGTGAAATATGGGTCTAGAGGAGGAGACATTCATATCCTCGTCATTTTCACTGAGTAAAATTCACTTCTTTGAAATCTGGTTGAATGCACACAACAGCCTTGTTGGTCCTATCTAGCAGTGATGCCAAGGCACTTGGGGACTTGGCTGGAGAAGACAGATGTAATCGTCTCTGTGACATGTACAATGTAATCATTTCAAGCATGCTCTGAGGACTTGAAAAAGCTCAGTTCATGAAGGGAGGGGTGTGTGTGTGTGGGGGGGAGAGATTTTCTTCTACCTTTAGTCTAGTCTTACCTCTGAGGATACTGTAAGCCACTGGAGCTGGGATATGATCTGTAGAGAACCTACTGTACCAGACACTAGAGATGGGATATGATCTGTAGAGAAAACCTACTGTACCAGACACTGAAGCAGTGATATGATCTGTAGAGAACCTACTGTACCAGACACTGAAGCAGTGATATGATCTGTAGATAACCTACTGTACCAGACACTAGAGATGGGATATGATCTGTAGAGAAAACCTACTGTACCAGACACTGAAGCAGTGATATGATCTGTAGAGAACCTACTGTACCAGACACTGAAGCAGTGATATGATCTGTAGATAACCTACTGTACCAGACACTAGAGATGGGAAATGATCTGTAGAGAGAACCTACTGTACCAGACACTAGAGCTGGGATATGATCTGTAGAGAACCTACTGTGCCAGACACTGGAGCTGGGATATGATCTGTAGAGAACCTACTGTACCAGACACTGGAGCTGGGATATGATCTGTTGAGAACCTACTGTACCAGACACTAGAGCTGGGATATGATCTGTAGAGGACCTACTGTACCAGACACTAGAGATGGGATATGATCTGTAGAGAAAACCTACTGTACCAGACACTGAAGCAGTGATATGATCTGTAGAGAACCTACTGTACCAGACACTGAAGCAGTGATATGATCTGTAGATAACCTACTGTACCAGACACTAGAGATGGGAAATGATCTGTAGAGAGAACCTACTGTACCAGACACTAGAGCTGGGATATGATCTGTAGAGAACCTACTGTGCCAGACACTGGAGCTGGGATATGATCTGTAGAGAACCTACTGTACCAGACACTGGAGCTGGGATATGATCTGTTGAGAACCTACTGTACCAGACACTAGAGCTGGGATATGATCTGTAGAGAACCTACTGTACCAGACACTAGAGCTGGGATATGATCTGTAGAGAACCTACTGTACCAGACACTGGAGCAGTGATATGATATGTAGAGAACCTACTGTACCAGACACTGAAGCAGTGATATGATCTGTAGATAACCTACTGTACCAGACACTAGAGATGGGAAATTATCTGTAGAGAGAACCTACTGTACCAGACACTAGAGCTGGGATATGATCTGTAGAGAACCTACTGTGCCAGACACTGGAGCTGGGATATGATCTGTAGAGAACCTACTGTACCAGACACTGGAGCTGGGATATGATCTGTTGAGAACCTACTGTACCAGACACTAAAGCTGGGATATGATCTGTAGAGAACCTACTGTACCAGACACTAGAGCTGGGATATGATCTGTAGAGAACCTACTGTACCAGACACTGGAGCTGGGATATGATCTGTAGAGAACCTACTGTACCAGACACTAGAGCTGGGATATGATCTGTAGAGAACCTACTGTACCAGACACTAGAGCTGGGATATTATCTGTAGAGAACCTACTGTACCAGACACTGGAGCTGGGATATGATCTGTAGAGAGAACCTACTGTACCAGACACTAGAGATGGGATATGATCTGTAGAGAGAACCTACTGTACCAGACACTAGAGCTGGGATATGATCTGTAGAGAACCTACTGTACCAGACACTAGAGCTGGGATATGATCTGTAGAGAACCTACTGTACGAGACACTAGAGCTGGGATATGATCTGTAGAGAACCTACTGTACCAGACACTGGAGCTGGGATATGATCTGTAGAGAACCTACTGTACCAGACACAGGAGCTGGGATATGATCTGTAGAGAGAACCTACTGTAGCAGACACTAGAGCTTGGATATGATCTGTAGAGAACCTACTGTGCCAGACACTGGAGCTGGGATACGATCTGTAGAGAGAACCTACTGTACCAGACACTAGAGCTGGGATATGATCTGTAGAGAGAACCTACTGTACCAGACACTAGAGCTGGGATATGATCTGTAGAGAAAACCTACTCTACCAGACACTAGAGCTGGGATATGATCTGTAGAGAACCTACTGTGCCAGACACTGGAGCTGGGATATGATCTGTAGAGAACCTACTGTACCAGACACTAGAGCTGGGATATGATCTGTAGAGAGAACCTACTGTACCAGACACTAGAGCTGGGATATGATCTGTAGAGAACCTACTGTACCAGACACTGGAGCTGGGATATGATCTGTAGAGAGAACCTACTGTACCAGACACTAGAGCTGGGGTGTGATCTGTAGAGCACCTACTGTGCCAGACACTAGAGCTGGGATATGATCTGTAGAGAGAACGTACTGTACCAGACACTGGAGCTGGGATATGATCTGTAGAGAGAACATACTGTACCAGACACTAGAGCTGGGATATGATCTGTAGAGAGAACCTACTGTACCAGACACTAGAGCTGGGATATGATCTGTAGAGAACCTACTGTGCCAGACACTAGAGCTGGGATATGATCTGTAGAGAACCTACTCTACCAGACACTAGAGCTGGGATATGATCTGTAGAGAACCTACTGTGCCAGACACTAGAGCTGGGATATGATCTGTAGAGAACCTACTGTGCCAGACACTAGAGCTGGGATATGATCTGTAGAGAACCTACTGTACCAGACACTAGAGCTGGGATGTGATCTGTAGAGCACCTACTGTGCCAGACACTAGAGCTGGGATATGATCTGTAGAGAACCTACTGTACCAGACACTGGAGATGGGATATGATCTGTAGAGAGAACCTACTGTACGAGACACTAGAGCTGGGAAATGATCTGTAGAGAACCTACTGTACCAGACACTAGAGCTGGGATATGATCTGTAGAGAACCTACTGTACCAGACACTAGAGCTGGGATATGATCTGTAGAGAACCTACTGTACCAGACACTAGAGCTGGGATATGATCTGTAGAGAACCTACTGTACCAGACACTAGAGCTGGGATATGATCTGTAGAGAACCTACTGTGCCAGACACTAGAGCTGGGATATGATCTGTAGAGAACCTACTGTACCAGACACTGGAGATGGGATATGATCTGTAGAGAGAACCTACTGTACCAGACACTAGAGCTGGGAAATGATCTGTAGAGAACCTACTGTACCAGACACTAGAGCTGGGATATGATCTGTAGAGAACCTATTGTACCAGACACTAGAGCTGGGATATGATCTGTAGAGAACCTACTGTACCAGACACTAGAGCTGGGATATGATCTGTAGAGAACCTACTGTGCCAGACACTAGAGCTGGGATATGATCTGTAGAGAACCTACTGTACCAGACACTAGAGCTGGGATATGATCTGTAGAGAACCTACTGTGCCAGACACTAGAGCTGGGATATGATCTGTAGAGAACCTACTGTACCAGACACTAGAGCTGGGATATGATCTGTAGAGAACCTACTGTACCAGACACTAGAGCTGGGATATGATCTGTAGAGAACCTACTGTACCAGACACTAGAGCTGGGATATGATCTGTAGAGAACCTACTGTACCAGACACCTAGAGCTGGGATATGATCTGTAGAGAACCTACTGTACCAGACACTAGAGCTGGGATATGATCTGTAGAGAACCTACTGTACCAGACACTAGAGCTGGGATATGATCTGTAGAGAACCTACTGTACCAGACACCTGAGCTGGGATATGATCTGTAGAGAACCTACTGTACCAGACACTAGAGCTGGGATATGATCTGTAGAGAAAACCTACTCTACCAGACACTAGAGCTGGGATATGATCTGTAGAGAACCTACTGTGCCAGACACTGGAGCTGGGATATGATCTGTAGAGAGAACCTACTGTACCAGACACTAGAGCTGGGATATGATCTGTAGAGAGAACCTACTGTACCAGACACTGGAGCTGGGATATGATCTGTAGAGAGAACCTACTGTACCAGACACTAGAGCTGGGATGTGATCTGTAGAGCACCTACTGTGCCAGACACTAGAACTGGGATATGATCTGTAGAGAGAACGTACTGTACCAGACACTGGAGCTGGGATATGATCTGTAGAGAGAACCTACTGTATCAGACACTAGAGCTGGGATATGATCTGTAGAGAGAACCTACTGTACCAGACACTAGAGCTGGGATATCATCTGTAGAGAACCTACTGTACCAGACACTAGAGCTGGGATATGATCTGTAGAGAACCTACTGTGCCAGACACTAGAGCTGGGATATGATCTGTAGAGAACCTACTCTACCAGACACTAGAGCTGGGATATGATCTGTAGAGAACCTACTGTGCCAGACACTAGAGCTGGGATATGATCTGTAGAGAACCTACTGTGCCAGACACTAGAGCTGGGATATGATCTGTAGAGAACCTACTGTACCAGACACTAGAGCTGGGATGTGATCTGTAGAGCACCTACTGTGCCAGACACTAGAGCTGGGATATGATCTGTAGAGAACCTACTGTACCAGACACTGGAGATGGGATATGATCTGTAGAGAGAACCTACTGTACGAGACACTAGAGCTGGGAAATGATCTGTAGAGAACCTACTGTACCAGACACTAGAGCTGGGATATGATCTGTAGAGAACCTATTGTACCAGACACTAGAGCTGGGATATGATCTGTAGAGAACCTACTGTACCAGACACTAGAGCTGGGATATGATCTGTAGAGTACCTACTGTACCAGACACTAGAGCTGGGATATGATCTGTAGAGAACCTACTGTACCAGACACTGGAGATGGGATATGATCTGTAGAGAGAACCTACTGTACCAGACACTGGAGCTGGGATATGATCTGTAGAGAGAACCTACTGTACCAGACACTAGAGCTGGGATATGATCTGTAGAGAACCTACTGTACCAGACACTAGAGCTGGGATATGATCTGTAGAGAACCTACTGTGCCAGACACTAGAGCTGGGATTTGATCTGTAGAGAACCTACTGTACCAGACACTAGAGCTGGGATATGATCTGTAGAGAACCTACTGTACCAGACACTAGAGCTGGGATATGATCTGTAGAGAACCTACTGTACCAGACACTAGAGCTGGGATATGATCTGTAGAGAACCTACTGTGCCAGACACTAGAGCTGGGATATGATCTGTAGAGAACCTACTGTGCCAGACACTAGAGCTGGGATATGATCTGTAGAGAACCTACTGTGCCAGACACTAGAGCTGGGATATGATCTGTAGAGAACCTACTGTGCCAGACACTAGAGCTGGGATATGATCTGTAGAGAACCTACTGTACCAGACACTAGAGCTGGGATATGATCTGTAGAGCACCTTCTGTGCCAGACACTAGAGCTGGGATATGATCTGTAGAGAACCTACTCTACCAGACACTAGAGCTGGGATATGATCTGTAGAGAACCTACTGTACCAGACACTGGAGATGGGATATGATCTGTAGAGAACCTACTGTACCAGACACTAGAGCTGGGAAATGATCTGTAGAGAACCTACTGTACCAGACACTAGAGCTGGGATATTATCTGTAGAGAACCTATTGTACCAGACACTAGAGCTGGGATATGATCTGTAGAGAACCTACTGTACCAGACACTAGAGCTGGGATATGATCTGTAGAGAACCTACTGTGCCAGACACTAGAGCTGGGATATGATCTGTAGAGAACCTACTGTGCCAGACACTAGAGCTGGGATATGATCTGTAGAGAACCTACTGTGCCAGACACTAGAGCTGGGATATGATCTGTAGAGAACCTATTGTACCAGACACTAGAGCTGGGATATGATCTGTAGAGAACCTACTGTACCAGACACTAGAGCTGGGATATGATCTGTAGAGAACCTACTGTACCAGACACTAGAGCTGGGATATGATCTGTAGAGAACCTACTGTACCAGACACCTGAGCTGGGATATGATCTGTAGAGAACCTACTGTACCAGACACTAGAGCTGGGATATGATCTGTAGAGAAAACCTACTCTACCAGACACTAGAGCTGGGATATGATCTGTAGAGAACCTACTGTGCCAGACACTGGAGCTGGGATATGATCTGTAGAGAGCACCTACTGTACCAGACACTAGAGCTGGGATATGATCTGTAGAGAGAACCTACTGTACCAGACACTAGAGCTGGGATATGATCTGTAGAGAACCTACTGTACCAGACACTGGAGCTGGGATATGATCTGTAGAGAGAACCTACTGTACCAGACACTAGAGCTGGGATGTGATCTGTAGAGCACCTACTGTGCCAGACACTAGAACTGGGATATGATCTGTAGAGAGAACGTACTGTACCAGACACTGGAGCTGGGATATGATCTGTAGAGAGAACCTACTGTATCAGACACTAGAGCTGGGATATGATCTGTAGAGAGAACCTACTGTACCAGACACTAGAGCTGGGATATCATCTGTAGAGAACCTACTGTACCAGACACTAGAGCTGGGATATGATCTGTAGAGAACCTACTGTGCCAGACACTAGAGCTGGGATATGATCTGTAGAGAACCTACTCTACCAGACACTAGAGCTGGGATATGATCTGTAGTGAACCTACTGTGCCAGACACTAGAGCTGGGATATGATCTGTAGAGAACCTACTGTGCCAGACACTAGAGCTGGGATATGATCTGTAGAGAACCTACTGTACCAGACACTAGAGCTGGGATGTGATCTGTAGAGCACCTACTGTGCCAGACACTAGAGCTGGGATATGATCTGTAGAGAACCTACTGTACCAGACACTGGAGATGGGATATGATCTGTAGAGAGAACCTACTGTACGAGACACTAGAGCTGGGAAATGATCTGTAGAGAACCTACTGTACCAGACACTAGAGCTGGGATATGATCTGTAGAGAACCTACTGTACCAGACACCTGAGCTGGGATATGATCTGTAGAGAACCTACTGTACCAGACACTAGAGCTGGGATATGATATGTAGAGAACCTACTGTGCCAGACACTAGAGCTGGGATATGATCTGTAGAGAACCTACTGTACCAGACACTGGAGATGGGATATGATCTGTAGAGAGAACCTACTGTACCAGACACTGGAGCTGGGATATGATCTGTAGAGAGAACCTACTGTACCAGACACTAGAGCTGGGATATGATCTGTAGAGAACCTACTGTACCAGACACTAGAGCTGGGATATGATCTGTAGAGAACCTACTGTGCCAGACACTAGAGCTGGGATTTGATCTGTAGAGAACCTACTGTACCAGACACTAGAGCTGGGATATGATCTGTAGAGAACCTACTGTACCAGACACTAGAGCTGGGATATGATCTGTAGAGAACCTACTGTACCAGACACTAGAGCTGGGATATGATCTGTAGAGAACCTACTGTGCCAGACACTAGAGCTGGGATATGATCTGTAGAGAACCTACTGTGCCAGACACTAGAGCTGGGATATGATCTGTAGAGAACCTACTGTGCCAGACACTAGAGCTGGGATATGATCTGTAGAGAACCTACTGTGCCAGACACTAGAGCTGGGATATGATCTGTAGAGAACCTACTGTACCAGACACTAGAGCTGGGATATGATCTGTAGAGCACCTTCTGTGCCAGACACTAGAGCTGGGATATGATCTGTAGAGAACCTACTCTACCAGACACTAGAGCTGGGATATGATCTGTAGAGAACCTACTGTACCAGACACTGGAGATGGGATATGATCTGTAGAGAACCTACTGTACCAGACACTAGAGCTGGGAAATGATCTGTAGAGAACCTACTGTACCAGACACTAGAGCTGGGATATTATCTGTAGAGAACCTATTGTACCAGACACTAGAGCTGGGATATGATCTGTAGAGAACCTACTGTACCAGACACTAGAGCTGGGATATGATCTGTAGAGAACCTACTGTGCCAGACACTAGAGCTGGGATATGATCTGTAGAGAACCTACTGTGCCAGACACTAGAGCTGGGATATGATCTGTAGAGAACCTACTGTACCAGACACTAGAGATGGGATATGATCTGTAGAGAAAACCTACTCTACCAGACACTAGAGCAGGGATATGATCTGTAGAGAGAACCTACTGTACCAGACACTAGAGCTGGGATATGATCTGTAGAGAACCTACTGTGCCAGACACTAGAGCTGGGATATGATCTGTAGAGAACCTACTGTACCAGACACTAGAGCTGGGATATGATCTGTAGAGCACCTTCTGTGCCAGACACTAGAGCTGGGATATGATCTGTAGAGAACCTACTCTACCAGACACTAGAGCTGGGATATGATCTGTAGAGAACCTACTGTACCAGACACTGGAGATGGGATATGATCTGTAGAGAGAACCTACTGTACCAGACACTAGAGCTGGGATATGATCTGTAGAGAACCTACTGTACCAGACACGAGAGCTGGGATATGATCTGTAGAGAACCTACTCTACCAGACACTAGAGCTGGGATATGATCTGTAGAGAACCTACTGTACCAGACACTAGAGATGGGATACGATCTGCAGAGAGAACCTACTGTACCAGACACTAGAGCTGGGATATGATCTGTAGAGAACCTACTGTACCAGACACTAGAGCTGGGATATGATCTGTAGAGAACCTACTGTACCAGACACTAGAGCTGGGATATGATCTGTAGAGAACCTACTGTACCAGACACTAGAGCTGGGATATGATCTGTAGAGAACCTACTGTGCCAGACACTGGAACTGGGATATGATCTGTAGAGAACCTACTCTACCAGACACCAGAGCTGGGATATGATCTGTAGAGAACCTACTGTACCAGACACTAGAGCTGGGATATGATCTGTAGAGAACCTACTGTACCAGACACTAGAGCTGGGATATGATCTGTAGAGAACCTACTGTACCAGACACTAGAGCTGGGATATGATCTGTAGAGTACCTACCATACCAGACACTTGAGCTGGGATATGATCTGTAGAGAACCTACTTTGCCAGACACTAGAGCTGGGATATGATCTGTAGAGAACCTACTGTACCAGACACTAGAGATGGGATATGATCTGTAGAGAGAACCCACTGTACCAGACACTAGAGCTGGGTGATATGGACAAAAATCAATTTGAAGATAAATTGACTGAATCAACACCATAACGATAAATAGTTTATAACAATGTCCACCAGTTTTTTATATTACCCTTCAAACTACTACTGCTAGTTTGAATGTCGTAGCTATCAATTGTCCCAACAATCACCCATATTAGCAAACTTCATTTCTCTAGTATAGGCTACTTATCATAATGAATTATATCAGCAAAATGTCCACAAGTTTATCATCCCAGCTCTACACCAAAAAAAATTAAATAAATGAAATGACTCAGCGTCATTGGATCACATTTGGCTTATGAGAAACAAACTGCAACAAAACTGCACTGTCCATTTTGCATTTCAAATGAGACGATACATAAGCTTCCGCAGTCTGAAATGAGACTTGACTGATTGGGGCTTTCACTAAGCTCCACTCATCCATAATATGAGGTATATTTTGTTCACTGGCAACTATTTTACTAATGGTCATCTCTAAACTCCTCGAGACATAAAATAGTTTTTCCTCTCACATTTTTTTTTTATCCAGCGTTTTTCACCAAGAGATGATTTAAATGACAAAGCTCAACTTTTTATTTCAATTTCTTTACGAGACCAATCACTTAGGGTTGCTTAAAGGCATCAGGCAGAGAACAAAGACAGCCTGTCCATTCCAATCCAGACCTGATCATATTGACTGTTATCTCAGACCACTAACGCTATAGCCTTGACTGTCTGAGATCCGTCTTAGAGGGACTATACAATCGATACAGAAAGACACACTGAGACACTAGTGGCATTATGGAGAGAAAATGCAGTCAAAATATGGCAAAACACCAATAAGTGTTATGAGTTTGTACATCAACGATGCCTCAACACCTTTACATCTTCTTTCAGGACAGAGGCCAAACCCTATTTGGAAGGGGAAAAAATAACATGATCATGACAGTTGTTAAAAGAGAAACTAAGGAGAAGTTCAGAAGGGTAAGTAGCATGGTGTTCCTTGCTGTGTATCACAGCTATTTTAAGTATGTTGTTACTGTGTAATAACAGACACATGTTTATAAGTATTCACATTTTCTTGTATAGAGCTAGTCAAGAAAACTTGCATACAATCTCTAAAGTTTACAGTGGCCCAAACCCAACCTCTGTTTTAATTCTCGTAATTAGCTCCCTTTCAATGCTACAACACAGTGCAGAACCCTTGACCGTGTCTCTCGTATTGAGCTAACAAGTCATCACCACAGTGTTTGCGAGGCAATTCAACGTGTCTAGAGACAGGCCGTGTGGCAGTACTCCAGAAGCTAAATTGTATTTGCTGTCTCGCTCATTCAGAATGTCCTCACAGGAAGAAATATCACATACCGCCACACTTACTCACATGTGACAAATGTAGAAAAACTAAAGCTGTATTATGTGTAATACTCTTAGTAGTATCAGTAATTGCTAATGCAGTAAGTTTTGGATTTGACATCAATCTACAAAACTTCCAGTGTATTTGTCGGGCAAGTGCATGAACATATTTCAAATAAACCAAACTATTGCAAGTAATATAACAGGAAAATATTGCACGTTGGTATTTAAGTTAATCCCTGGGTATGTTTCCTTCCTCTCACTCAGCACGTGATATTAGGGCATTTGGGCTGGAATGGAAAGTACTAAATGTTATGGGACAACCACACTAGTTAGCTTTCTGCCACACAACAAAATCTAATTGAAAGCCTATATGTTGGCAACAAAGCAAGTCATTTGAGAATTGTGGTTTTATTGTAGGATACATTAAATTAATGTTATCCGAGTTTTTCGATGAAAATGTACTGGTGTTATTTCCCAATCACCAAATGACATTTTAGAAATCTGATGTTGGCAAGGCTAATGTATTGCAACATGCTGGAACTGAATCAAAAACAGTCCATGAAGTTCCCAAAGCTCATCTAACCGAATCATGGTCCCATGTGGCTCAGTTGGTAGAGCATGTCTCTTCCATCGCCAGGGTTGTGGATTTGATTTTCACTGGGGACCAGTATGAAAATATATGCACTCACTACTGTAAGTCGCTCTGGATAAGAACGTCTGCTAAATTACTAAAAAGTTAATAATTTCCTAATAGTGAAGACCCCTTTTGAAAATGGAACTAATAAGGAACAAAGTGATGATGACTTAGACAGAAATCTGTTAGCGTTTCCCGCCACTCACACACAGTCACACACATTGTGAGGTCACTTTTACATTGAATCAGCTGAGTGACGTTTACTGTAGGATAATAAATCAAGTGAATTTGGGACTTAAAGGTATCCATTGCATCATGGTCACTGCCAGTGTAAATGTCAGTGTAGATTTGGATGTGGTTCGGTAGAGCTACAATTATGTGCTGAGTAACCATGTTCATGTTCAATATTAATGTTAGCTCCAAGAACTCATGCCTTGGCTTTAGCTCAATGGGCTAATGTGCTTTTGAGCCGACAAGCAAGTGGGCCATATCAAAGTCTCTTCTCTGACTCTAGTAAATTATACAACCCTCAGAATATAATGACCATGTCACTGTTTACTGGCAGAATACAACCTCCACAAAGGCAGTAGACAGTGGGGGAGTTTTGAAATAAAACAAAAGGTAATTTCTGCGCTTCAAAGCCTTTGTTTACCTCTGACTCTCATGTCTGTCATTGCAGTTTAACACAAGCTTCACTCATCCGTCAACAATTCCTGTTATATAAACTAGAGGTCGGACGCTGATTATGGCCGATTGCATTGCACTCCACAAGGAGACTGCGTGGCAGGCTGACCACTTGTTACGCGAGTGCAGCAAGGAGCCAAGGTAAGTTGCTAGCTAGCATTAAGCTTATCTTATAAAAAACAATCTTAACATAATCACTAGTTAACTACACATGGTTGATGATATTACTAGTTTAACCTGTTATGGCTAGGGGGCAGTATTTTCACGGCTGGATAAAAAACGTACCCGATTTAATCTGGTTACTACTCCTGCCCAGTAACTAGAATATGCATATAATTATTGGCTTTGGATAGAAAACACCCTAAAGTTTCTAAAACTGTTTGAATGGTGTCTGTGAGTATAAAATAACTCATATGGCAGGCAAAAACCTGAGAAGATTTCATGCAGGAAGTGGCCTGTCTGACAAGGTGTCGTTCTTCTTGTCTCTGTTTATTGAAGAGTGAGGATCTTAGCTGTCCCGTGACACTTCCTAGGGCTGCCATAGGGTCTCAGAAGGCAGCAAAATGCTGAATCGTGGCTTTGCAGGCTCTGGCTGAAACAAAGTAGCGCGTTTGGGTAGTGGCTGGTTACAGTACTGTGAGACTCAGGCTCGTGCCCGCGTTGACCGAAAGCTTTGTTTTCTTTCCTCTGTTTAGCTAAATGGACATTCCCGGTCGGAATATTATCGCTTTTTTACGAGAAAAATGGCATAAAAATTGATTTTAAACAGCGGTTGACATGCTTCGAAGTACGGTAATGGAATATTTCGATTTTTTTTGTCACGAATTGCGCCATGCGCACGACCCTGATTTACCATTTCGGATAGTGTCTGGGACGCACGAACAAAACGCCGCTATTCGGATATAACGATGGATTATTTTGGACCAAACCAACATTTGTTATTGAAGTAGCAGTCCTGGGAGTGCATTCTGATGAAGACAACAAAAGGTAATCAAACTTTTATAATAGTAAATCTGATATTGGTGAGTGCTAAACTTGCCGGGTGTCTAAATAGCTAGCCCGTGATGGCTGGGCTATGTACTTAGAATATTGCAAAATGTGCTTTCACCAAAAAGCTATTTTAAAATCAGACATATCGAGTGCATAGAGGAGTTCTGTATCTATAATTCTTAAAACAATTGTTATGCTTTTTGTGAACGTTTATTGCCTCGACCAGCGCAATCGGGGTTTCCTCTACCCGTCCCGTCTGGATCCAGCTCCAGTGGGATGCGTCTCTCCCTTCCCAGGGAGTTTGATGGGACGGCTGCACAGTGCCAGGGGTTCCTTTTACAACTGGACCTATACCTGGCCACCATTCACCCAGCTCCCTCAGGAAGGGAGAGAGTGTCCGCCCTCCTCTCATGCCTCTCGGGGGGAGAGCTCTGGAGTGGGAAAACGCCATGTGGGGAGAGGAAGACGCGGCGTTGGACCACTTCGAGGAGTTCACTTCGAGGGGAACGACTCTTCCATTTGAGGCAGGGGACGAGGAGCGCACTGGATTTCGTGCTGGAGTTCCGGACCTTGGCCGCCGGAGCAGGATGGAACGACAGGGCCCTCATCGACCACTATTGATGCAGCCTGCGTGAGGACGTCCGACGGGAGTTGGCCTGCAGGGATGCCACCATCACCTTTGACCAACTGGTGGATCTGTCCATCCGGTTGGATAACCTGCTGGTCATCCGTGGACGTCCTGAGGGGGGGTCTGTCGGTTCCATCTCCCAGCACTCCCGCTCCGGTGCCCATGGAGTTGGGAGGGGCTGTGCGTAAGGAGGCTGGAGGTGGGGCCTTCACGTGAGAGGGCACACTGCCGGTCGGTGCTGGGTTGGTCCCTCTAGGAGTTGAGGCAGCAGGCAGGGCACTCTGGCGTCACCCCAGGTGAGTCTGCACCACTCTCATCCAGAGTCCTCTGTTGTCCACCTGTTTGTACCTGTTTGTTTCCCTGAGTTCTCCCCGCTAGGCCTTCTCTGGTTGGCTCATCATAACCCCACTATTTCCTGGCAACAGAGGGCTCTCATGGGGTGGTCGCGAGAGTGCTCGGGGAGGCATGTAGTGGTTTCCTTTGGTGCTACCACGGTGGAAAGTCCAGACCAGGTCTCCACCGTGCGCATTCCACCAGAATATGCCAATTTGGCTCTCGCCTTCTGTAAAAAGAAGGCGACTCAATTACCACCCCATCGACGGGGGGATTGTGTGATAAATATCCTGGTAGACGCTGCACTTCCCAGGAGTCACGTGTATCCCCTGTTGCAAGCGGAGACGGTGGCTATGGAGACATAGGTCTCCGAATCCCTGTGTCAGGGGTACATTCGGTCCTCCACTTCACCCTCCTCCTCAAGTTTATTTTTTGTGAAGAAGAAGGATGGAAGTCTGCGCCCGTGCATTGACTATAGAGGTCTCAATCAAATCACGGTGAGGTACAGTTACCCGCTACCTCCTATCGCCACGACGATTGAGTCAATGCACGGGACGCGCTTCTTCACTAAACTGGATCTCAGGAGTGCGAACAACCTGGTGTATATCCGGGAGGGAGACGAGTGTAAGACGGTGTTTAGTACCACCTCAGGGCATTATGAGTACCTCGTCATGCCATACGGGTTGATGAATGCTCCATCAGTCTTCCAATCCTTCGTAGATTAGATTTTCAGGGACCTGCAAGGGCAAGGTGTAGTGGTGTATATCGATGACATTCTGATATACTCCGGTACACGCGACGAGCATGTGTCCTTGGTGCGCAAGGTACTTGGACGACTGTTGGAGCCTTACCTGTATGTCAAGGCCTGTTCTTTCAGGAGGCCGTCTCCTTCCTAGGGTATCGCATTTCCACATCAGGGGTGGAGATAGAGAGTGACCGCATAGCAGCCGTGCGTAATTGGCCGACTCCCACCACGGTAAAGGCGGTGCAGCGATTTTTAGGGTTTGCCAATTACTACCGGAGATTTATCCAGGGTTTTGGCCATGTGGCTGCTCCCATTACCTCACTGCTGAAGGGGGGTCCTGTACATCTGCAGTGGTCGGTTGAGGCGGACAGGGCTTTTGGGCACCTAAGAGCTCTGCTTACCTCGGCTCCCATGCTGGCCCATCCGGATCCCTCTTTGGCATTTATAGTGGAGGTGGAAGCGTCCGAGGCTGGGATCAGAGCCGTGCTCTCTCAACGCTCAGGCACGCCACCGAAGCTCCGCCCCTGTGCTTTCTTCTCGAAGAAGCTCAGCCCGGCGGAGCGGAACTATGATGTGGGGGACCGGGAGCTGTTGGCTGTGGTTAAGGCTTTGAAGGCGTGGAGACATTGGCTTGAGGGGGCTAAACACCCTTTCCTCATCTGGACTGACCACCGCAACCTGGAGTACATCCGGGCAGCGAGGAGTCTGAATTCTCGTCAGGCAAGGTGGGCCATGTCCTTTACCCGTTTTGTGTTTACCCTTTCCTACAGACCAGGTTCCCAGAATGTGAAGGCAGACACACTGTCCCGGCTGTATGACACAGAGGAGCGGCCCATGGATCAGACTCCCATTCTCCCGGCCTCCTGCCTGGTAGCGCCGGTCGTGTGGGAGCTGGACGCGGACATTGAGCAGGCGTTGCGTACAGAGCCCGCTCCACTCCAGTGTCCCGTTGGGCATCAGTACGTTCTGTCTGCTGTCCGTGACCAGTTGATCTATTGGGCCCACACATCACCCTCCTCTGGTCATCCAGGGATCGGTCGGACGGTGTGCTGTCTGACTGGGAAGTACTGGTGGCCCACCTTGGCTCGGGACGTGATGGTTTATGGTTCCTCCTGCTCGGTGTGCGTCCAGTGTAAGGCTCCTAGACACCTGCCCAGAGAAAGCTACATCACTTACCCATTCCACAACGGCCTTGGTCACACCTGTCGGTGGATTTTCTAACGGATCTTCCTCCCTCACAGGGAAACACCATGATCCTGGTCATTGAGGATCGTTTCTCTAAGTCCTGTCGTCTCCTCCCTCTACACGGTCTCCCTACGGCCCTACAAACTGCGGAGGCCCTGTTTACAAACGTGTTCCGGCACTACGGGGTGCGTGAGGATATAGTGTCTGATCGAGGTCCTCAGTTCACTTCGAGAGTCTGTAGGGCATTCATGGAACGTTTGGGGGACTCGATCAGCCTCACCTCGGGTTTCCACCCTGAGAGTAACGGGCAGGTGGAGAGAATGAACCAGGATGTGGGGCAGGTTTCTGCGGTCCTATTGCCAGGACCGGCCGGGGGAGAGAGCGGTGTTCGTGCCCTGGGCAGAGATGGCGCGGAACTCGCTCCGCCACTACTCCACTAACCTCTCCCCCTTTCAGTGTGTATTGGGGTACCAGCCGGTTCTGGCACCATGCCATCAGAGTCAGACCGAGGCTCCTGTGGTGGACGATTGGTTCAGACCTGGGAAGCCGCCCATGGGTCACCTCCTGCAGGCTGCACTGCGCCAAAAGACCAGCGCGGACCGTCACCGCAGTGAGGCCCCGGTGTTCGCACCGAGGGACAGGGTCTGGCTCTCGACCCGAAACCTGCCCCTCCGCCTGCCCTGCCGGAAGCTGGGTCCGCGGTTTGTGGGGCCATTCAAAGTCCTGAGGAGAGTGAACAAGGTATGTTACAGGTTACAGCTTCACCCTAATTACCATATTAACCCCTCTTTCCATGTGTCTCTACTCAGGCCGGTGGTGGCTGGTCCGCTCCAGGAGTCTGGGGTGTGGGAGGTTCCTCCACCCCCTCTGGACATCGAGGGGGCCCCGGCGTACTCCGTCCATTCCATCCTGGATTCGAGGCTTCGGGCGAGGGTCCTTCAGTACCTCGTGGAGTGGGAGGAGAGGTGCTGGGTTCCGGTGGCTGATGTATTGGACCCTGAACTGCTGCATGAGTTCCTCTGTCACCGGCCGGATCGCCCTGCACCTCGCCCTCCTGGTCGTCCCCGAGGCCGGTGTCGACACATCGCTGGAGCCGTGCGTCAGGGAGGGGGTACTGTAATGAATTCTGCCGAAATCGGCTCCTCTCCTTGTTCGGGCAGCATTCGGCGGTCGACATCACCGGCTTTCTAGCCAACGCCACTCAATTTTTTCATGCATCCATTTGTTTTGTCTGGTTCCTTGCACACCTGGTTTTCATTCCACAATCAATCTACATGTATTTATTCCTCTGTTCCCCCTCATGTCTTTGTGAAAGATTGTTTGTGTTACGTGTTTATTGTTGACGCGCAAGACTGGTTGGTTTTTTCCGTGGTATTTCACGAAGATGTTTATTGTTAAACATAATTCTTGTGACTGTTTTGCGTGTTTTGCACTTTTGCCTCAATAAAGCGTGCGCCTGTTCACAAATCTCTGTTCTCCTGCACCTGACTTCGCTACCAGTGCGCACATACATGACACAGGGTATATGCAGAAGTTTGGGCCGCCTGGCTCGTTCAGAATTGTGTGAAGACCATTTCTTCCTAACAAAGACCGTAATTAATTTGCCAGAATTGTACATAATTATGACATAACATTGAAGGTTGTGCAATGTAACAGCAATATTTTGACTTTTGGATGCCACCCATTCGATAAAATACGGAACACTTCCGTATTTCACTGAAAGAATAAACGTTTTGTTTTCAAAATGATAGTTTCCGGATTTAACCATATTAATCACCTAAGGCTCGTATTTCTGTGTGTTTATTATATTATAATGAAATATATGATGTGATATTTGAATGAGTAGTCTGACTGAGTGGTGGCAGACAGCATTCATTCAAACAGCACTTTCCTGCATTTGCCAGCAGCTCTTCGCAATGCTTGAAGAAGCCTATCAAGCCTATCAACTCCCGAGATTAGGCTGGCAATACTATAGTGCCCATAAGAACATCCACTTATTAACTGGAAATATTGAAGACTCATGTTAAAAGGAACCACCAGCTTTCATATGTTCTCATGTTCTGAGCAAGGAACTTAAACACTAGCTTTTAACATGGCACATATTGCAGTTTTACTCTCTTCTCCAACACTGTGTTTTTGCATTATTTAATGTTCCATTATTTATTTGAGACTAAATAGATTTTTATTTATGTATTATATTAAAATAAAATAAAACTGTTCATTCAGTATTGTTGTGATTGTCATTATTACAAATATATATATATAAAAATCATTTGATTAATCGATATCGGCTTTTTTGGTCGTCCAATAATCGGTATTGGTATCGGCGTTGAAAAACCATAATCGGCCGAACTCTAATATAAACATATTAACATCATTATACCATCAGTGTCTGACGATTCATGACTACGCGTTTATTCACTTTGATATTCAAATGCATATCAAACTCCATTTAAAACTAACAAGAGTACATTGTTTTATTATCAATGGTAAGTAACGATTCATTCATGTATTTTAATGTTAATTAGTCAAAAATAGTACAAGAACAACAGCCATGAATAACAACTATCTGGCTTTAGGCTGGATGCGTTTTCAGGTCAAGCTCAAACAGTACTGTGTGTTCCCTGTGTCTTTGTCCCACACGTATATCAGCCTCCCCTATCCACAGTCATTTGATAAAATGAGGACGAGATGGTTTTTGGAAAGAGGTGAGATGAGAGCGGCCTTCTGAGAGAGGTGTCTTGGGGGCATGCACACTCACACGCACACATGCACACACACACTTACCTCAGTCTGTGGACCAGAGCAAGGCCAGTAGGGGATGAGGGTTATCTCACCTCTTTTCAACTCCATCTCCAGTGTAACTATGTCTGGAATTCAGTCCTCGCCTCTCCTGTCAGGTCTGGTCTCACTGTAAATGACAGATCGAAGCAGATGATAAAGAGTTTTGGTGCCAGAGTCTTGCTACAGCGCTGTCTGCAAAAATGAATTCCCTATCCGGGGAGATTACCGTTTTCAAAACTCTGTTTTCAGGCGTAATTCTGCTTTTGAGTAGGTTACAAAATGGCAGCGTTAAGTATGGAATCTTTTCTTTAAGATGTAATATATTAAAAGGGGAAGCATTAACATCATTTATGAAAAATTGCACACAAAAACCATAGTTGAGTTGTGCATCTTTAATGGCTGAAGCCTCGGGTCCAGCACCAGCTAGTGCTGCACTCCAGCAATCATGAATACCCAAGCAGCTTGTGGTCTTGATTCAAGCCCAAATTGATAATTTTACACACAAAACATGTCCTATATAATTAAATCACACCTGAGGGGAGAGTTGTCCCTGAGAGTCCATCCCAGAGAGAGAGAGAGAGAGAGAGAGAGACTGACAGACAGACAGAGAGAGAGAGAAAGAGAGAGAGGTGGGATGAGAGAGAAAGTGAGGGGATAAAAGAGAGAGAGGTAGAGGAGAGAGAGAGAGGAAGAGAGAGAGAGAGAAGAGGAAGAGAGAGGAAGAAAGGTAGAGGGAGGGGTGAGAGAAGAAAGAGACGAAGACAGGGAGGAATAAAGAGAGAGAAGAGGGAGAGAACCGTGACTGCTTTCAAAGGAAAGAAAAAGGACGAAATAGGTAATGAATAATTCAGGAGGAGTTTGCTCCTGAGAGGCCGCTGAAAATATATTGATGTTGGAAAAATGCTAATTAAAGAAAGGGAGGTGCTTTTGCTTTTGGTTTGGAAGCCATCCGTCAGTCTGCCCAGGCAGGCAGTCTAAATTCACAGCGATGCCTGGGCTAATGGTGCTAGTGGTGCCACTGGGGAAAGACAGCATGAAACAGCCCAGGCAGAGCTAATGAGAGTAGCGGACCTCTCCAACAAGCAGGAGGAACGACGGAGAGGGAGGAGAGGGATGAGAAGTGGAGAGAGGGACCGGAAGGAAAGCGAAGAGGATGTCTTTGTGTGTCGCACGCTTTCAATTTCACGGTAAATAGGAAGGAAAGAAAAAAAGTCCTTTCATTAGATTGAATGTTCCCATTGCCACTCCACTCTGCAGCTAACAGTGTCACACACCACATTTGGTCAACAGACAATGGGCAGGCATAACCCTGACGATTAGGACCGTAACACACTACATCAGACAGGAAAGACAGTGAGTGAACAATTAAAACAGAATGCACACAAAAGCACACATGAACAGCACACACACTCATGCATGAGCATGTGCACACGCACACACACACACACACACACACAAACACACACACACACACATACACAACATACCACATACACTTGTCACTCTTGTTAGCAGAGCTATCCCTCCAAATTGCACTGTGATTTGTGGGTTCACTCTCACCACACATACCCATAGTTATTGCCCCAGAGACCTGAGGGAAAGCTAATAAATGCCATGGTCATTAAGTATTAATTTAGCTTTTTTTTTCATTACGATTCCTTCGACATTTGCTTAGAGCCAAAAAGGTGCAGTCAGTGAATACAAATGAAGCAACACTATTGGGGATTCTGAGATTCTATGTTTGGTTTCATGTACTGTAGGTATACTGCACAGGTGCTTAGGTGCTCAAATGTCGAATGGATTCAGTTTCGTTTGCATACTATATATACTCGAGGAGAGTCTTCAAATACTTTCCATGTACAGGCTTATTTTTTTTAAGTTCGATTCCAAGAACGGTTCTCAGTGATATTGACTTGAATCAATTGGGTTCGCATCACGAAAATGTTTCCTGTTTGATGTAATGAAACAAATACTCAGTGGAAGTTTAGGGAGGCAGGTAGCCTAGCAGTTAAGATCATCGAGCCAGAAACAAAAAAGTCGCTTGTTTGAATTTCCGAGACAATACGGGTAAAAATTCTGTCGATGTGCCCTTGAGCAAGGCACTTAACCCTAATTGCTCTGGATAAGAGTGTCTGCTAAATGAGTAAAAATACAAGATCCTAATTGAAAACCTTATGCATCGCTGCATAGTTTAAGTTTAGACTTTTGTTAATATCACACTTTATCATATGTGTTAAAGTGTGATATTTTCCTGAACATGTCTTTATTAAGTTGCATACTCCCTGTCTTGAGAAGATTGTGAAGCTGTTATCTTGTATTCTATTCCTTGCCCATTAGTGATACTGATCCGGGGAAACTCGTGAGATAATGCTGCACTGGTGGCAGATCAATCAGATAGAGGATTCAATCTGCCTCTCAAGGAGCAGATTGAATCACGATAGTGATGATGACACTACAGGTAACTGCCAAAATAAAGGAAACATCAACAACAAGCCACCAGAACAGCTTCAATGTGCCTTGGCATAGATTCTACAAATGTCTGGAACTGAAAATAACTGGGATTACCCCCCCCCCCCCCCCCCCCCAGGGACCCTCTTATATGGGCACCTCATTAATTACTGTACTACTGGGGGAGGACGTGAATACACCACACCCACACACACACACACACACACACACACACACACACACACACACACACACACCACACACACACACACACACACCCCCCCCCTTTAAACCCCCTATGCTCCTTTGAGACCCCTCTTTCAAAGTCACTGAGATCTCTTCTAACCATGGTAGCCAAAATAATGGGCAACTGGGCATTTTAATACATGGAAAGTTAATTGTCCAATTAAATCAAATACCACACCTGCGTGAAAGCACTTGCTTTCAATACACAGTTGAAGTCGAACGTTTACATACACCTTAGCCAAATACATTTAAACACAGTTTTTCACAATTCCTAACATTTAATCCTAGTAAAAATTCCCTGTCTTAGGTCAGTTAGGATCACCACTTGAAATGTCAGAATAATACTAGAGAGAATCATTTACTTGAGCTTTTATTTCTTTCATCACATTCCCATTGGGTCAGAAGTTTACATACAGTCAATTAGTATTTGGTAGCATTGCCTTTAAATTGTTTAACTTGGGTCAAATGTTTCAGGTAGCCTTCCACAAGCTTCCCACAATAAGTTGGGTGAATTTTGGCCCATTCCTACTGACAGAGCTGGTGTAACTGAGTCAGGTTTGTAGGCCTCCTTGCTTGCACACGCTTTTTCAGTTCTGCCCACAAATGTTCTACAGGTTTAAGGTCAGGGCTTTGTGATGGCCACTCCAATACCTTGACTTTGTTGTCCTTAAGCCATTTTGTCTCAACTTTGGAAGTATGCTTGGGGTCATTGTCCATTTGGAAGACCTGTTTGCGACCAAGCTTTAACTTCCTGACTGATGTCTTGAGATGTTGCTTCAATATATCCACATTGTTTTCCTGCCTCATGATGCCATCTATTTTGTGAAGTGCACCACAACATGATGCTGCCACCCCCGTGCTTCACGTTTGGGATGGTGTTCTTTGGCTTGCAAGACTCCCCCTTTTTCCTCCAAACATAACGATGGTCATTATGGCCAAACAGTTCTATTTTTGTTTCATCAGATCAGAGGACATTACTCCAAAAAGTATAATCTTTGGCCTCATGTGCAGTTGCAAACTGTATTCTGGCTTTTTTATGGTGGTTTTGGAGCAGTGGCTTCTTCCTTGCTGAGCGGCCTTTCAGGTTACGTCAATATAGGACTTATTTTGCTGTGGATATAGATACTTTTGTACCTGTTTCCTCCAGCATCTTCACAAGGTCCTTTGCTGTTGTTCTGGGATTGATTTGCACATTTCACACCAAAGTATATTCATCTCTAGGAGACAGAACATGTCTCCTTCCTGAGTGGTATGACGGCTGCGTGATCCCATGGTGTTTATACTTGTGTGCTATTGTTTGTACATATGAACGTGGTACCTTCAGGCATTTGGAAATTGCTCCCAAGGATGAACCAGACTTGTAGAGATCTCCAATTTTTTTCTGAGGTCATGGCTGATTTCTTTTGATTTCCCCATGATGTCAAGCAAAGAGGCACTGAGTTTGAAGGTAGGCCTTGAAATACATCCACAGGTACACCTCCAATTGACTTGTCACGACAGTGACGGATGGTGGCGCCCCTCCTCGGCCGGGTGGAGCTCGGCGGTCGTCGTCGCCGGCCTACTAGCTGCCATCGATCCCTTTTTGTTTCACTTTCGTTTGGTTAGGTCTAGGTAGGCACGCACCTGTTTTGGGGTAGTAATTAGTAAGGGGGGGTTATTTAGGTTAGCGTAGGATGTATGTGGTTGTACGTGATTGTGTTGCTTGTCCGGGTTTTGTGTGTTCGTCAGAACGTGTATTGAGTTTTCCCTTCTGCCAGTGGTTTCTTTATTTTGTGTACACCACCGCAGAATCTTTCAGGGCTGCGCCCCTATACCGTATCGACCGCGTACAGTACTTCAAATAAAGAAGTGTGGTCACGAACTCTCTCTGTCTCCTGCGCCTGACTCTACCTCTCCTGTTGTTCCTCGAGCCAGCCCGTGACAGAAATCACGTACCCAACCTAAATGGAGTCAGCAGGAGCTTCAGCGCCAGCCATGTCCATGGAGGAAACCGTCGACCAACACTCCACCCTGCTCCACCGGCTGGGGAACGCCATGGATCAGGTGTTGGCGCGCCTGGAGAGCTGGGACCAATGCGCTCTCGGCCCCCTGAACGCGGCAGGCCAACAGCCTGCGCCCCCACCAGCACCCACAGCACCCAGTACCAGTGGGGTGAAACTCGCTCCCCCCAGGGAGTACGATGGAACGGCCGCTGGGTGTAAGGGCTTCTTGCTCCAGTTGGAGTTATACCTGGCGACCGTTCGTCCCTCTCCCTCGGGGGAGGAGAGCGTCAGCGTCCTCGTCTCCTGCCTCACGGGTAAGGCCCTGGAATGGGCAAACGCCGTGTGGGACAGTCCGGACTCAGCCAGGGACAACTACCCAGAGTTCACCTGCCGCTTTCGGGCAGTATTCGATCATCCCCCGGAGGGGAGAGCGGCGGGTAAGCGGCTGTTTCACCTGAGGCAGGAGACGAGGAGCGCGCAGGACTTCGCGCTCGAGTTCCGGACCCTGGCCGCGGGAGCAGGGTGGAATGAGAGGGCCCTTATAGATCACTACCGTTGTAGTTTGAGGGAGGACGTCCGCCGGGAATTAGCCTGTCGGGACACGACCCACACACTGGACCAACTGGTGGATCTGTCCATCCGACTGGACAATCTGCTGGCCGCCCGCGGACGTCCGACCCGGGCCCTGCTCATTCCACCCTCCAGCCCTCCTGCTCCCACGCCTATGGAGATAGGGGGGGCAGCAGCCAGGAAGACTGGAGGGGGAGGTCGCTCCTGCACCTCATGTGGTCGCAGAGGGCACACTGTGGACCGGTGCTGGGGAGACTCCCCTAGAAGTCCAGAAGGCAGGCAGAGCGCTCCTTTGACACCTCAGGTGAGTCAGCACCAGCCTCACCCAGACCCCCCTGTCCGTCACATGTATGTGTCAGTGTCCTTTCCTTGTTTCTCCCCTCACTCCCGGTTTAAGGCGCTAGTCGATTCAGGCGCAGCAGTGAGTTTTATGGACCGTGGGGTCGCGGCTAAGTTAGGGATTCCCCTGGTCCAGTTGGACCAACCCTTCCCCGTGCACGCCCTAGACAGTCGACCACTAGGGTCAGGGCTGGTCAGGGAGGTCACTGTGCCTCTGGTCATGGTAATGCGGGGGGGTCATGAGGAGCGGATTAGTCTTTTCCTCATCGATTCCCCAGCATTTCCAGTGGTTCTAGGGATTCCCTGGCTAGCCACTCACAACCCTAAGATTTCGTGGGGACAGAGGGCTCTTAAGGGGTGGTCAAATGAGTGCTCGGGCAGGTGCATAGGAGTTTCCATCGGTGCGACTACGGTGGAGAGTCCAGACCAAGTATCCACCGTGCACATTCCCTCAGAGTATGCCGATTTGGCTATCGCCTTCAGTAAAACGAAGGCGACCCAATTACCACCTCATCGACGAGGAGACTGTGCGATAAACCTCCAGGTGGGCGCTGCCCTTCCTCGTAGTCACGTTTATCCCCTGTCTCAGGAGGAAACAGCAGCTATGGAGACATACGTCACTGAGTCCTTGAGGCAGGGATACATTCGGCCATCTCACTCACCCGTCTCCTCGAGCTTCTTTTTCGTGAAGAAGGAGGGAGGTCTGCACCTGTGCATTGACTATAGAGGTCTAAATGCCATCACAGTGGGTTTCAGTTACCCACTACCTCTCATCGCCTCGGCGATGGAGTCATTTCACGGGGCGCGCTTCTTCACGAAATTGGATCTCAGGAGCGCATATAATCTGGTGCGTATCCGAGGAGGGGACGAGTGGAAAACGGCATTTAGTACCACATCTGGCCATTATGAGTACCTCGTCATGCCGTATGGGTTAAAGAATGCTCCCGCAGTCTTTCAATCCTTTGTGGACGAGATTCTCCGGGACCTGCTCGGTCAGGGTGTAGTGGTGTACATCGATGACATTCTGGTCTACTCCACTACACGCGCCGAGCATGTGTCTCTGGTGCGTAAAGTGCTTGGGCGACTGGTGGAGCATGACCTATACGTCAAGGCTGAGAAATGTGAGTTTTCCAAACCAGCCGTCTCTTTCTTGGGGTATCGCATTTCCTCATCAGGGGTAGTGATGGAATGTGACCGCGTTTCAGCCGTGCGTAATTGGCCGACTCCCACCACGGTGAAGGAGGTGCAGCGGTTTTTGGGATTTGCCAATTACTACCGGAGGTTTATCCGGGGCTTTGGGCAGGTGGCGGCTCCCATTA
This sequence comes from Salmo salar, assembly GCF_965601325.2. Taxonomy (NCBI): domain Eukaryota; kingdom Metazoa; phylum Chordata; class Actinopteri; order Salmoniformes; family Salmonidae; genus Salmo; species Salmo salar. The sequence continues at coordinate 82,279,286 of NC_138296.1, read as the reverse complement.
CCTCACTGTTGAAGGGGGGCCCGGTGCGGTTGCAGTGGTCCGCGGAGGCGGACAGGGCCTTTAGTCGTCTGAAGGTTTTGTTCACCGACGCTCCGGTGCTGGCGCACCCGGACCCCTCTTTGCCCGTCATAGTGGAGGTGGACGCGTCCGAGGCTGGGGTAGGAGCCGTGCTGTCCCAGCGCTCGGGCGCCCCCCCAAAGCTCCGCCCCTGCGCCTTCTTCTCTAGGAAGTTGAGTCCGGCGGAGCCTAACTATGATGTGGGGGACAGGGAGCTGTTGGCTGTGGTCAGAGCCCTGAAGGTGTGGAGACATTGGCTTGAGGGGGCACGTCACCCTTTTCTCATCTGGACTGACCATCGCAATCTGGAGTATATCCGGGCGGCGAGGAGACTGAACCCGCGTCAAGCCAGGTGGGCGATGTTCTTTACGAGATTTCGGTTTAAATTCTCGTATATCCCAGGTTCCCGGAACACTAAGGCCGACGCACTGTCTCGTCTCCATGACGCCGAGGAACGGTCCACCGATCCCACGCCCATACTTCCAGCCTCCTGCCTGGTGGCACCGGTGGTCTGGGAGGTGGACGCGGACATCGAGCGGGCGTTACGGACGGAGCCTACTCCTCCGCAGTGTCCAGTGGGTCGTAAGTACGTTCCGCTCGATGTTCGCGATCGGCTGATTCGGTGGGCTCACACGCTTCCCTCCTCGGGTCACCCAGGGGTTGAGCGGACGGTGCGTGGTCTTAGTGGGAGATACTGGTGGCCCACCTTGGTGAGGGACGTGAGGCACTATGTCTCCTCCTGTTCGGTGTGCGCTCAGAGTAAGGCTCCCAGGCACCTGCCTAGAGGGAAATTACAACCCCTCCCGGTTCCACAACGACCATGGTCCCACCTGGCGGTGGATTTGTTGACCGATCTCCCGCCGTCTCAGGGCAACACTACGATCCTGGTCGTTGTGGACCGGTTTTCTAAGTCCTGACGTCTGCTTCCGTTACCCGGTCTTCCTACGGCCCTACAGACCGCGGAAGCCTTATTCACCCACGTCTTCCGGCACTACGGGGTGCCCGAGGATATCGTCTCAGATCGAGGCCCCCAGTTCACGTCCCGAGTGTGGCGGGCGTTTATGGAGCGACTGGGGGTTTCGGTCAGTCTGACCTCGGGGTTTCACCCCGAAAGTAATGGGCAGGAAAGGGTAAACCAGGAGGTGGGCAGGTTCCTGCGGTCCTACTGCCAGGACCGGCCAGGGGAGTGGGCAAGGTTAGTGCCATGGGCCGAAATGGCTCAGAACTCTTTGCGCCACTCCTCCACCAACATATCACCATTCCAATGTGTGTTGGGTTATCAGCCGGTCCTGGGGCCATGGCATCAGAGCCAGACGGAGGCCCCTGCGGTGGAGGAATGGGTTCAGCGCTCAAGGGAGACCTGGAACGCTGTGCAGGAATCCCTGGAACGAACCAGGGTACGACAAAAAGCGAGCGCTGACCGGCACCGCAGCGAGGCCCCCGTGTTCACCCCAGGGGAGAGAGTCTGGCTCTCGACCCGGAACCTGCCCCTCCGCCTGCCCTGCCGGAAGCTGGGTCCGCGGTTTGTGGGGCCATTTAAAGTCCTGAGGAGAATAAACGAGGTGTGTTACAGATTACAACTTCCTTCTTATTATCGCATTAACCCCTCATTTCATGTGTCTTTCCTCAGGCCGGTGGTAGCTGGTCCGCTGCAGGAAAATGAGGTACGGGAGGTCCCTCCACCCCCCCTGGACATCGGGGGGCCCCCGGCGTACACAGTCCGGTCCATCTTGGACTCCAGACGCCGGGCGAGGGGCCTGCAGTACCTCGTGGACTGGGAGGGGTACGGCCCGGAGGAGAGGTGCTGGGTACCGCAGAATCTTTCAGGGCTGCGCCCCTATACCGTATCGACCGCGTACAGTACTTCAAATAAAGAAGTGTGGTCACGAACTCTCTCTGTCTCCTGCGCCTGACTCTACCTCTCCTGTTGTTCCTCGAGCCAGCCCGTGACATGACTCAAATGATGTCAATTAGCAAATGATGTCAATCAGAAGCTTCTAAATCCATGACATAATTTCTGGAATTTTCCAAGCTGTTTAAAGGCACAGTCAACTTAATGTATGTAAACTTCTGACCCACTGGAATTGTGATACAGTGAATTATAAGTGAAATAATCTGTCTGGAAACAATTGTTGGAAAACTTGTGTCATGCACAAAGTAGATGTCCTAACCGACTTGCCAAAACTATAGTTTGTTAACAAGAAATTTGTGGAGTGGTTGAAAAACGAGTTTTAATGACTCCAACCGAAGTGTATGTAAACTTCCGACTTCAACTGTACCTTGTATCCCTCATTGACTCAAGTGTTTCCTTTATTTTGGCAGTATCCTGTATATCTTATGTTTGGGCCCTGGGCAAATTCAGCTCTTCTTCAGAAATCTGATGCATAAAGTTGATCAAATCTGATACATAAAGTTGATCAAATCCAATGCATGAAGTTGATCAAATCTGATGCATAAAGTTTATGAATTTGAAAGCAAAGTATCTGAGGAGATAAGTCACGAGGAGGAAGACTACGCATGAAGCTGGTGGGTTGGTGGAAATACATAGATTTACTGATTTCTACTGCCACATAAACATTTAGGGCAATCACACACTGTCATAAAAATCATACATGTGAATCACATGCCACAATCCCAAGCCACAGTCCTTTAAGTCACAAAGAGACTCATAGAGAAAACTCCAAGAGCATGTAATCTCAACTGGTCTCCTTTACGATTTACAAGTGAGGGTGAATGGTTGATGTTCTCGGAGGCGCTTGCATAACGATCAATGGTGGTGTCATTAACATGTATCGCTATGCTGGCCTTGCTAGTTTCGCCTACAGATGTAGGATCTTAATTTGAGCCACTTTGCTACAGCAGGAAAATAATCCTGCAGCAGAAGGACATGTGAATCATTATGTGGATTATGACTAGCGTACATTTTTGTAGGGGTTGATACATTTTTTACAAGGAAATTACAAAATTCAGAAGCCTTTTCAACCTCAAATACAGTACGAGTTTAAGTTGTCCTGTAACAGGGTGATAAAATTAAGATCCTACATCTGCAGCTGCCATTGGTCTCACTTCACCAACTAAACAACCAGCCATCCAGAAGTTTAACCCTGGCTGTGTCTTCTGCAACACTTCTGCTGCTGCTGTGAGTGAGGAGCGTCCCGTTACTTGATAAGGGACCCTCTGATATGGCCACCTCATTAATCACTGTACTACTGGGGGAGAATGAAGACACACACACACACACACACACACACACACACACACACACACACACACACACACACACACACACACACACACACACACACACACACACACACACACACACACACACACACACGTCCCTCCTCCCACCGGAGCACGTTCAACTCAGTTTATTCTTAATTAATGGGTTAGCCCTCTACCCTACATAGATATACATCAGGAGGCTGTAAGAAAAGTAAATAATGGTGGTTGGTTCAGGGCGGCTGAGGCTATACCCCCCTCCTGTGTGAGAGATGGAAGAGTAATAGCAACTGCAGTGGGAGTGCCTGATAGGTACTAACTACCATGAATGCGGATGCGGTTTGATGATGTCATCATTAAACCGCATCAGTGATCACATGATAAGTCACAGAGGACGTTAAAGCCGCTAACAGGGAATGGATCGACATGGTGCATGTCGACTCTGTAAAATATCTGTACTTTTAAAGTGTTTATTGGATCCTATAGATGATTGATGACTATGTGCATTACAGAACCCAGAGAACATCATGGTGGAGCTGCACTTTCTCCTGTCTTCCCGTTAAATCAGTCTGTTTACCCAACGGCACCCTACATAATGCACTACTTTTGATCAGAGCCCTAGGACTTGGTCAAACGCATTGCTCTATATAGGGGCCATTTGGGACATAGGCTCTGTTACAGTTTTTTACAATCACTTTGGCACTAATTTCAGAACCTTGTGGTCATTTTTCAAAACTCCAGACACAAAACTCAAAACGGTCATCACTTGTAACACAAGCTGTCCAATGTTCAAAACATTGCATTGTGCATTCATATCTTTAAAGAAACCTTTCACTTGCAGAATCACTGGTTCAAATAACTAATTTATCATGAAATACCATAGATCACCCACACACAAGATACCGACAGTTTCACTGTGTAGTTGTTCGTACAATCATTAAATATTGTATTACAAAATATGTGATACATGTTTCATGATACATGTTTCATTCAATGACATCTGCCATGATGTCATTGCATGCGTCATCCGTGGCCTGGAGAAGGGTGGCTTGTTCGTGAGGACGCCTATTATATACCTTCCACCTCCATGTGGAGAAAAATTCCTCAATCGGGTTAAGGAAAGGAGAGTATGGGGGTAAGTACAGGGTGGTAAATTTTTAATGGGCCTGAAACCATGCTTGCACCATTTGAGTATGGTGGAACCTGACATTATCCCACACAATGACATAGGTCATGCCATCAGCTCTACAGACCTGCTTTAGCTCATAAAGGAAGGTAACAAGGAGAGCTGCATTATATGATCCAATACGAGGTCTGCGTCCCACCACACCATCTTCTCATATAGCCACACACATGGTGATGTTGGCCCCACGTTGTCCAGGTACTTGGATGGTTGCCCGCTGGCCAATGAAATTCCGACCTCTCCTCCTTGTCTTGGCCAGGTTGAAGCCTGCCTCATCCAAAAAGAGGAATTTGTGATGTTTTCGTCAGCATCCAGCTCCATCACCCTCTAAAAATACATTTTGGAAAGAGAATTACTCATTACAATGACGTATAATTTTTTGCGAATTTTTCACAACAGGCATCTTGAAACTGAACATACCTGAACATACTCAGTCCTCAGTTGCTTCACTCTGCATTTCTTTCAAAAGGCACAGGGTATAGCTGTTTTAGAGGCACCTGGTGCCTTTTCAACATGCGGGCAATAGTCGGCAAACTTATGGCTTCCACATTGTTGAACATGTCGTCATTGTCCAAGATGTGCTGCCGAATTTCTGTAAGGTGAATGTCATTTCTGGCCCGAACCAAATTGACCACAGCCCGCTCGTTGGTCAGTTAGATGTTTGCCTTCCCTATTTGGCCTAGTCAATTCTGCAAGGAAAATTACATTAAGAACACATTTAGTCACATCACCTACTCTGTGGTACACATTGGCATGCAGTATACAGTCATTTGACAATTGAGAGTAGCCTAATGTTTAGTGCATGCTGAAGACTTACCGGTTCTCATTGCGGAAAGTTCTGATGATTGAGGCCATGGTTGATCTTCTGAGGTTTGGTTGAATCATTGTAGCTGCCTCAGTCATTGTCATGCCATGATTTACGACATGGTCTACAACTATTGCTCAGATTTCATTGGACACTCTTTGCTGTTGCTGCCGCTGTCTTGGTCCGTGGCCTTGTCCTCTACTACGTTCCCCCACACCTCTCAAACGAGGCCCACTACCACCTCTCAGAAGGATTGCTTGTCCCCTGCCATTCCTTTGACCACCACATCTTCCTCGTCTTCCTCCTCCCACTGCTTGTCCTCTATTGTGACCTGAATCACCTGCTGGCTCCATCTATTTTGTGAAGTGCACCAGTCCCTCCTGCAGCAAAGCCCCCCCACAACATGCTGCTGCCACCCCCGTGCTTCACTTTTGGGATGGTGTTCTTCGGCTTGCAATCCTCCACCTTTTTCCTCCAAACATAACGATGGTCATTATTGCCAAACAGTTCTATTTTTGTTTCATCAGACCAGAGGACATCTGTCCAAAAAGTACGATCTTTGTTCCCATGTGCAGTTGCAAACCGTAGTCGGGCTTTTTTAATGGCGGTTTTGGAGCAGTGGCTTCTTCCTTGCTGAGCGGTCTTTCAGGTTATGTCAATATAGGACTCGTTTTACTGTGGATATAGATACCTTTGTACCTGTTTCCTCCAGGATCTTCACAAGGTCCTTTGCTGTTGTTCTGGGATTTATTTGCACTTTTCGCACCAAAATAAGTTCATCTCTAGGAGACAGAACGTGTCTACTTCCTGAGCGGTATTGTCACGTCCTGACCAGTATAAGGGTTATTTGTTATTGTAGTTTGGTCAGGACGTGGCAGAGGGTATTTATGTGGTTCGGGGTGGTGTTTTTGGTAGAAGGGTATTTGATTTATGTATTCCAGGGTTTTTGGGCACTGTTCCTTGTTTATGTATTTCTATGTTTAGTCTAGTTAGTTGTATTTCTATGTTTAGGTTAATGGGGGATTGGACTCTCAATTGGAGGCAGGTGCTTTCTCGTTGCCTCTGATTGAGAGTCCTATATATGGGTATGTGTTTGGTTTAGTGTTTGTGGGAGATTGTCTCTTGTTTTGCGTGTGTGAGCCTTACAAGACTGTTTGGTTGTTCGTGCGTTTTTCCGTTTTTATTATTTTGGTGTTCACTTTATTTTATAAATAAATATCAAGATGAGCATCCACATTCCTGCTGCGTTTTGGTCCTCCATTCCAGACAACAACCGTGACAGGTATGACAGCTGCGTGGTCCCATGGTGTTTATACTTGCGTACTATTGTATGTACAGATGAACATGGTACCTTCAGGTTTTTGGAAATTGCTCTCAAGGATGAATCAGACTTGTGGAGGTCTCCAATTTTTTTTCTGAGGTCTTGGCTGATTTCTTTTGATTTTCCCATGATGTCAAGCAAAGAGGCACTGAGTTTGAAGGTAGGCCTTGAAATACATCCACAGGTACACCTCAAATGATGTCAATTACCAAATGATGTCAATCAGAAGCTTCTAAAGACATGACATCATTTCTGGAATATTCCAAGCTGTTGAACGGCACAGTCAATTTAGTGTATGTAAACTTCTGACCCACTGGAATTGTGATACAGTGAATTATAAGTGAAATAATCTGTCTGTAAACAGTTGATGAAAAAATTACTTGTGTCATGCACAAAGTAGATGTCCTAACCGACTTGCCAAAACTATAGTTTGTTAACAAGAAATTTGTGGAAAGGTTGAAAAATGAGTTTTAATGACTCCAACCTACAGTGAGGGAAGAAAGTATTTGATCCCCTGCTGATTTTGTATGTTTGCCCACTGACAAAGAAATGATCATTCTATAATTTTAATGGTAGGTTTATTTGAACAGTGAGAGACAGAATAACAAAAACAAAAATTAAGAAAAATGCATGTCAACATTTTTATAAATTGATTTGCATTTTAATGAGGGAAATAAGTATTTGACCCCTCTGCAAAACATGACTTAGTACTTGGTGGCCAAACCCTTGTTGGCAATCACAGAGGTCAGACGTTTCTTGTAGTTGGCCTCCAGGTTTGCACACATCTCAGGAGGGATTTTGTCCCACTCCTCTTTGCAGATCTTCTCCAAGTCATTAAGGTTTCGAGGCTGTCGTTTGGCAACTCGAACCTTCAGCTCCCTCCACAGATTTTCTATGGGATTAAGGTCTGGAGACTGGCTAGGCCACTCCAGGACCTTAATGTGCTTCTTCTTGAGCCACTCCTTTGTTGCCTTGGCTGTGTGTTTTGGATCATTGTCATGCTGGAATACCCATCCACGACCCATTTTCAATGCCCTGGCTGAGGGAAGGAGGTTCTCACCCAAGATTTGACGGTACATGGCCCTGTCCATCGTCCCTTTGATGCGGTGAAGTTGTCCTGTCCCCTTAGCAGAAACTTCAGACGGGCATGTATATGTGCCTTTCTTGAGCAGGGGGACCTTGCGGGCACTGCAGGATTTCAGTCCTTCACGGTGTATTGTGTTATCAATTGTTTTCTTGGTGACTATGGTCCCAGCTGCCTTGAGATCATTGACAAGATCCTCAGGTGTAGTTCTTGGCTGATTCCTCACCGTTCTGATAATCATTACAACTCCACAAGGTGAGATCTTGCATGGAGCCCCAGGCCGAGGGAGATTGACAGTGCTTTTGTGTTTCTTCCATTTGCGAATAATCACACCAACTGTTGTCACCTTCTCACCAAGCTGCTTGTCGATTGTCTTGTAGCCCATTCCAGCCTTGTGTAGGTCTACAATCTTGTCTCTGACATCCTTGGAGAGCTCTTTGGTCTTGGCCATGGTGAAGAGTTTGGAATCTGATTGATTGCTTCTGTGGACAGGTGTCTTTTATACAGGTAACACGCTGATATTAGGAGCACTCCCTTTAAGAGTGTGTTCCTAATCTCAGCTCGTTACCTGTATAAAAGACACCTGGGAGCCAGAAATCTTTCTGATTGAGAGTGGGTCAAATACTTATTTCCCTCATTAAAATGCAAATCAATTTATAACATTTTTGACATGCGTTTTTCAGGATTTTTTTGTTGTTATTCTGTCTCTCACTGTTCAAATAAACCTAGCATTTAAATTATAGACTGACCATTTCTTTGTCAGTGGGCAAACGTACAAAATCAGCAGGGGATCAAATACTTTTTTCCCTCACTGTAAGTGTATGCAAATTTCCGACTTCAACTGTATGAACGCGGCTCACACCCAGTCAGTTAGAGAGCCTTCTCTTAATGATCCCCACCAAACAGCCCAGGTACATACTTCCACAGTTCCAACATTCCAGACCTGGGTTCAAATACTGTTTGAAGTTTTTGTTACATTTCATTTTGTGTGCGTTCAGTGCCAGATAGTTTTTTTTAAATGTACTTTAAATTCAGTTTCATATGTGATTTTGGGAATATTCTGTTTGATTTCATTGAAGTAATGCTTCAGGATTTGGGCATAGTCAGGTGGACAAATGGATGCAATTTTTATGTCTCTGTGTCCAGTATGAAGGCATTTAGAGGTAGTTTCACGAGCCAATGCTAACTGGCGTTAGCGCAATGACTGGAAGTCTATGGTTATCTACTAGGATGCTTAGCAACATGTATCCCTTTAATCCAGTCAAGATGAATAAAGCACAGATAATGCATTTAAAAAGATTTTTGGTAACACTACATTTATAACAAGCATTGTAACAAGCATTTCTTGTTACACCCCTGTAGTTACAGACTGCAATTACCATGTTATTACAGTGTAACTATTGATTATTCAAATGAATTACAATACTTGTTACAGTATAATAACACATGTAATTACATTGTATTAAGGACTCCTTAAAATGAAATGTTACCTGACTTTTAATAGTCTCTGAACCCAGGTTTGAAACGTTCCTATATTGAAATCAGCCAGCCTCTCTTTCACCTCCACCACCACGCTCTGATTGTGCCTCGGAAACAATTATTGTGTTGTTGTGAATTCTGAATGATGCCGTTCCATTGTTTAATTTTTATTTTTAAAAGGTGGAATGAGTTCTTTGTGTAATGCTTCTTGTTATTTCACCGTCAGTTAATGGCTGTGCTATCAATGTGGCTTGTTGGCAAAGTGTCCCACATGTAAATCTAGAACACTGAAACAAAATAATCTTCATTTAGAATGTCTCCCTTCCTGTTGTTATTGATGTGCAGATATCTGAGGATAGGGGATATGGTGCCAATGAACTCTTTCACATTTTGTACGATGAGATTTGCTGTAGCATAATGAATGTGATGACACAGCCCAGACTATTCATTTACAGTTGAACATTGCCACAAGGAAATGTCCCATCTCAATTACAGTTAAACAATTGGAGCTTCGCTTGCCGTTAATCCATACTGTGATTTCTGGCAGTTTTACAACTGATACTCTATGATTAACTTGAAATAGTCTGTGACCCACCATTTGAAAAGAGAGACCAAATCAGCAGTTTTATTTAGATTACAGGAGAGAGGGAGAGAGAAAGAGTGAGAGAGAATAGAAAAAAACTCCTTATTTTGCAAAGCGAGGGGAAATTGTATCGACCCTCATGCATTGTCTCGTTAATTTTGCCTTGAGGTGTGGATTCCTGCTGATCAATATCCTGCGACTGCATCTTTATTCTTCTGTGTAACTTATTACTGTCAGAGAAATGCAAAGCCGCGCCGCAATTAGAGCTCTGAAGCACTGCGGCCGATCGATACCATAGATGTATGATCCATTCGGGTGGGAAGCAATAAGTAGTCAAAGTCACAGTGCATCTTCTCCCAAGACTAAAGGCTAATCTGCCTGAGAGCATGCCTCAGTCTTAGTCAATCGCTGTTTTCCGTGTGTCTCTCTCTACCGTGGAGGTTAATACGTAAAGAGACCAAGTGCTTGTCTCTGTAGGACCAGTGCCACCGGGGGCACTGGGGTCTTTATTGAGTAATGATTTCCTCCTCTGTTTCTGTGGGATTGGATTTAATGTTTGCTTTTGCATGTGTGAGTTGTTGGTTCAATGGATCAGTTGGTTGGAGCAGTGGTGGAAAAGTACCCAATTGAAATATTTGAGTAAAAGTAAAGATACCTTGATAGAAAGTTACTCAAGTAAATTTGAAAGTTACCCAGTAAAATGCGACTTGAGTAAAAATCTAAAAGTATTTAGTTCTAAATATACTTAAGTATCAAAAGTAAATGTAATTGATAAAACATACTTACGTTTTAAAAGTATAAATCATTTTAAAGTCCTATATTAAGCAAAGCAGACGGCACCATTTTCTTGTTTTTAAAATGTACAGAGAGCCAGGGGCACACTCCAACATAATTTACAAATGATGCATTTGTGTTTTGTGAGCCCGACAGATCAGAGGCAGTAGGAATGATAACATATTTTTTTATTTATTTTACAAGGCAAGTCAGTTTAGAACAAATTATTATTTACAATGACAGCCTAGGAACAGTGGGTCAACTGCCTTGTTCAGGGGCAGAACCACCATTTTTCACCTTGTCAGCTCGGGGATTTGATCTAGCAACCTTTCGGTTACTGGCCTAAAGCCCTAACCACTAGGTTACCTGCCACCCCAATTGTCTTGATAAGTGAGTGAATGGGACCATGTTATTGTCTTGCTAAGCATTCAAAATGTAATGAGTACTTTTGGGTGTCAAGGAAAATGTAGAGAGTAAAAGGTACATTATTTTCTTTAGGAATGTAGTGAAGTAAAATGTCTTTTCATATGTTTACTGTTGGTCAAAGAGCTTATATACTGTATCTCCCACTGTTTTCTTATCATTGACGACAATTGACATATTTCCCTGTCCTTTCTGTCTGTCCTTTCGATGGCATACAAACAAATTGAATGTCTATAAATCACTTGTAGTCCTACAGCAGAGCTACGATTATGTTTAGCATAATGGCAGAGTAATACATCGTGGGGCGCTGACTGGACAAGACAACAAAAGTTGTTTATGGGTTGGTAATATAATTTTCATCCAGATTAGTTGACATTGACAGATTGCATAAGTTTTGGGAAAATGCAAACTGATGTACTTATGTTTTGTCACAGTTTTGTGTATTTTCTATGATCCAACTTGTCGAGTTGATATTGGAAATGTAAATTAATTCTAATGGGTTGTTCGCAGAGTTGTATTTCAAGTTTTAGAAAAGCAGATGAACTTTTAGCCATTGGCTGTAGCCTTCTCCTTTATTGCTCATGTTTGTGTATCTGTCACATTTTCACTGTCATCATATCACAATGATACATTTCACAATGGCCAATAAACCAACATGACATTACCACGTAGTTCTACAGTACATTAGTATGTCATTGGCCAGGTTGGTTCTTCATTCACTCTCTGTAAATGCAAGTGACTCTGTGAAAAACAGTGGTCTCCGACCATCATTTGTCTATAGATTTCACTGTCACATTTGAAAAGTTGCACTTCTCAGGTACTCACTGCTGCATGAAAAGCAATAAACAGGAGAGTTACAGTATCTCACTGTTAAAGTCCACCCTCCCCTCTGAAGCATGGGTGCTCTATATGTAAATGAGAGTGCCGGAGTAACAAGCACAGCACACAGCATTGGCTGATTCTGCAGCACTAGCACTTTAGCTAGATGAAAACAAAATACTCAATGAAGTTTCTTCTTTCAATGTGCTCCTTTCCAGGATGCGAGGTGACTGCAGGCTTTGACGTACGCCATTCAGACTACCACATGTTGTTTTGTTTTGTTTTTTTCTCCTTTCCTGTCCTTCTTCCTTTAATTCCCGTCTCTTGGGGAATTGAGTCGAAAGGCTCGTGCCAAGTCGGTAATGTCATGAAAATCTTTAGGCAGGCAGTGGGGGCCGCAGAGGAGGACGTTGTAAGGATTGGAGCTGTTATTCAAAGTATGCTTGTGTTCTGCTCAACCTTTCAGATGTCTTAATGACCTCCTCTGGGGAAATAGACCAATGTCATTGTACCGATAGACCAGAGACATCGTACCGATAGACCAAAGACTACTTAAACCAAACCTTGTTTTACCTCAACAGGGTGACAGAAAGAAACTGATCCAAGATCCTCTATTTCATTCCCATGGTTCTTATGGAAAGGGTCAAACAAGGGAACACTCAAGAAAACTAATTAAGAATACAGGATTGAGTATTTAATCAACCATGGCAACATGGTTTGGACTAATGAGCAATTCTTCCCAGCTTAAGCCTGCCTGCCTGCCAGTCTTCAGTCTCTGTGGCTTCTCACTGTTGCTCGGGGCAACTAAACATCTCCGTCAGTCAGCCACAAAATTGAAAGCGAGGGTACAGTGGTTGCCAGAGCCCAGTAAGTGAACGTACATAAGAATGAAGTCACTCCTTTGCCAACAGGCTTCCTGGTGCACAGCAAGGGTTTAATAAAGAATATTCCATGAAACTATTCTTTTTAATAGAATCCATGGTTTTCTGTTTGACAAAATACAGTTGGCCGCCATGTGTCTCCCTGTTTAATTTGCTCTCTCTATCATTCTCTCTCTCTTTCTCTCTCTCTCTCTCTCTCTCTCTCTCTCTTGCACTCTATCATTCTCTCTCTCTCTTCAATTCAATAGACTTTATTGACATGGTAAGTTAAATTACTTACATTGTCAAAGTATACATAAAACAAAATGGTGGGACCAACAGCAATAATAGTAGTAGTGGAAATGGGATTACCATTAACAGCAACTACAAAAACAATATTAATGAGAATAACAATACATTAAAGCGATAGTAGTAGGCCAGTCTCAACCTGACTGAGAAGCCACATGACATGGTATGAAAGATTATTAGATGTTCTTCTTTTTTATAGTTTCAAATTCTTCCTATATATATATATATATCTCTAGGAAAAATATATATATATATATATATATATATATATATATATATATATATATATATATATATATATATACTGCTCAAAAAAATAAAGGGAACACTTAAACAACACATCCTAGATCTGAAAGAAATAATCTTATTAAATACTTTTTTCTTTACATAGTTGAATGTGCTGACAACAAAATCACACAAAAATAATCAATGGAAATCCAATTTATCAACCCATGGAGGTCTGGATTTGGAGTCACACTCACAATTAAAGTGGAAAACCACACTACAGGCTGATCCAACTTTGATGTAATGTCCTTAAAACAAGTCAAAATGAGGCTCCGTAGTGTGTGTGGCCTCCACGTGCCTGTATGACCTCCCTACAACGCCTGGGCATGCTCCTGATGAGGTGGCGGATGGTCTCCTGAGGGATCTCCTCCCAGACCTGGACTAAAGCATCCGCCAACTCCTGGACAGTCTGTGGTGCAACGTGGCGTTGGTGGATGGAGCGAGACATGATGTCCCAGATGTGCTCAATTGGATTCAGGTCTGGGGAATGGGCGGGCCAGTCCATAGCATCAATGCCTTCCTCTTGCAGGAACTGCTGACACACTCCAGCCACATGAGGTCTAGCATTGTCTTGCATTAGGAGGAACCCAGGGCCAACCGCACCAGCATATGGTCTCACAAGGGGTCTGAGGATCTCATCTCAGTAACTAATGGCAGGGCTGTACGGCCCCCCAAAGAAACCGGTCATGCCCCCCAAAGAAACCCCCCCCACCGCCAAACCAGTCATGCTGGAGGATGTTGCAGGCAGCAGAACGTTCTCCACGGCGTCTCCAGACTCTGTCACGTCTGTCACATGTGCTCAGTGTGAACCTGCTTTCATCTGTGAAGAGCACATGGCGCCAGTGGCGAATTTGCCAATCTTGGTGTTCTCTGGCAAATGCCAAACGTCCTGCACGGTGTTGGGCTGTAAGCACAACCCGCACCTGTGGACGTCGGGCCCTCATACCACCCTCATAGAGTCTGTTTCTGACCGTTTGAGCAGACACATGCACATTTGTGGCCTGCTGGAGGTCATTTTGCAGGGCTCTGGCAGTGCTTCTCCTGCTCCTCCTTGCACAAAGGCGGAGGTAGCGGTCCTGCTGCTGGGTTGTTGCCCTCCTACGGCTCCTCCACGTCTCCTGATGTACTGGCCTGTCTCCTGGTAGCGCCTCCATGCTCTGGACACTACGCTGACAGACACAGCAAGCCTTCTTGCCACAGCTCGCATTGATGTGCCATCCTGGATGAGCTGCACATCCTGAGCCACTTGTGTGGGTTGTAGACTCCGTCTCATGCTACCACTAGAGTGAAAGCACCGCCAGCATTCAAAAGTTACCAAAACATCATCCAGGAAGCATAGGAACTGAGAAGTGGTCTGTGGTCCCCACCTGCAGAACCACTCCTTTATTGGGGGTGTCTCGCTAATTGCCTATAATTTCCACCTGTTGTCTATTCCATTTGCACAACAGCATGTGAAATGTATTGTCAATCAGTGTTGCTTACTAAGTGGACAGTGTGATTTCACAGAAGTGTGATTGACTTGGAGTTACATTGTGTTGTTTAAATGTTCCCTTTATTTTTTTGAGCAGTGTATATATATATATTTTTTTTTTTGGGGGGGGGGGTAGATCAGCTTTAATATTGCAGATAGATTGTAGCTTCCATCAATGTGTAGGTCGTCATTATAAATAACTAAATAAAAAATTAATTCAAATGTCATTGTCTGCATCACTTCCAATACCCAATATATTTTTGGACAAATATATATATATATATATATATATATATATACATATTCATACATACACATACATACATACACACAGGCCGGCTCATAGCCTGTGGCAAAAATGAGGGGACTTGAACAACAGGTATAGGCCAATCAAAAGGTTCTATATTGTCAACCAAAAACTATTAACTTTAAACAAAGAAAAAGGAATGAGGTGTGGAAATGTCATAATGTAGGGTGTATGTAAAGTGCATGGATGCATGAATCTGTGTGTGTGAACATGACTGAGTGGAAACTAAGTAAACCTACAAAACAGGATCATACCTGGAGGAGCAGAGGAGAGAGAGAGAGAGAGAAAATACTTTGAGCCCAGGTGGCTCCAATCACTAACGACCCTCCTCTGCCTGCAGGAGGAACCGCCCCTGCAGTGCAGAGGAGGGGCCGTGACAATATGCAGACACACATACATACAGTTGAAGTCGGAAGTTTACATACACCTTAGCCAAATACATTTAAACTCAGTGTTTCACAATTCCTGACATTTAATCCTAGAAAAAATTCCAGTTAAGATCACCACTTTATTTTAAGAATGTGAAATGTCAGAATAAAAGTAGAGAAAATGATTTACTTCAGCTTTATTTCATCACATTCCATGTGGGTCAGAAGTGTTACATACACTCAATTAGTATGTGGTAGCATTGCCTTCAAATTGTTTAACTTGGGTTAAATGTTTCAGGTAGCCGTCCCATTCCTTCTAACAGACTCCTAACAGAGTCAGGTTGGTAGGCCTCCTTGCACACACACACTTTTTCAATTCTGCCCACAAATTTTCTATAAAATTGAGGTCAGGACTTTGTGATGGCCACTCCAATACCTTGACTTTGTTGTGTTTAAGTCATTTTGCCACAACTTTGGAAGAATGCTTAGGGTCATTGTCCATTTGGAAGACCCATTTGCGACCAAGCTTTAACTTCCTGACTGATGTCTTGAGATGTTGCTTCAATATATCCACATAATTTTCCTTTTTCATGATGCCATCTATTTTGTGAAGTGCACCAGTCCCTCTCGCAGCAAAGCACCCCTACAACATGATGCTGCCACCCCCGTGCTTCACGGTTGGGATGGTGTTCTTCGGCTTGCAAGCGTCCCCCTTTTTCCTCCAAACATAACGATGGTCATTATGGCTAAACAGTTCTATTTTTGTTTCATCAGACCAGAGGACATTTCTCCAAAAAGTACAATCTTTGCCCCATGTGCAGTTGCAAACCGTAGTCTGGCTTTTTTAATGCCGGTTTTGGAGCAGTGGCTTCTTCCTTGCTGAGCGGCCTTTTATTTGGTTATGTTGATATAGGACTCGTTTTACTGTGGATATAGATACTTTTGTACCTGTTTCCTCCAGGATCTTCACAAGGTCCTTTGCTGTTGTTCTGGAATTGATTTGCACTTTTCGCACCAAAGTACATTCATCTCAGCTGCGTGGTCCCATGGTGTTTATACTTGCGTACTATTGTTTGTACATATGAACGTGGTACCTTCAGATGTTTGGAAATTGCTCACAAAGATGAACCAGATTTGTGGAGGTCTACAATTTCTTTTCTGAGGTCTTGGCTGATTTATTTTGATTTTTCCATGATGTCAAGCAAAGAGGCACTGAGTTT
The DNA here is from genome assembly GCF_965601325.2 of Salmo salar. Classification (NCBI taxonomy): domain Eukaryota; kingdom Metazoa; phylum Chordata; class Actinopteri; order Salmoniformes; family Salmonidae; genus Salmo; species Salmo salar. The sequence goes on along the minus strand of NC_138296.1, from coordinate 82,262,716 downwards.
GAAGGTAGGCCTTGAAATACATCCACAGGTACACCCCCAATTGACTCAAATGATGTCAATTAGCCTATCAGAAGCTTCTAAAGCCATGACATAATTTTCTGGAATTTTCCAAGCTGTTGAAAGGCACAGTCAACTTAGTGTATGTAAACTTCTGACCCACTGGAATTGTGATAATATGAATTATTATCGAAATTATCTGTCTGTAATCAATTGTTGGAAAAATTACTTGGGCCATGCACGAAGTAGATGTCCTAACCGACTTGCCAGAACTATAGTTTGTTAACAAGAAATTTGTTGTGTGGTTGAAAAACTAGTTTTAATAACTCCAACGTAAGTGTTTGTAAACTTCTGAATTCAACTGTACAAAAGATTGAGGTCACTTAGAAATGTCCTTGTTTTTGAAAGAAAAGCATTTTTTTTTGTCCATTAAAATAACATCAAATTGATCAGAAATATAGTGCAGACATTGTTAATGTTGTAAGTGACTATTGTAGCTGAAAATTGCAGATTTTTTTATGGAATATCTACATAGGCATACAGAGGCCCATTATCAGCAACCATCACTCCTGTGTTCCAATGGCACTTTGTGTTAGCTAATCCAAGTTTATCATTTTAGAAGGCTAATTTGTCATTAGAAAACGCTTTTGCAATTATGTTGGCACAGCTTTCTGCCCATATAAGACACTTATATGTACCGGGATTTATTTTCTCGCTAAAAACCGTGTTCTTGATACATTGCGCTACATTATTTACAACTGTCCCGTAGACGGGACACCGATCCCTAACAAGATATTAACTTCTTACGGAAAGGGGGCAGTATTCGGAAGTTTGGATGACTGAGGTGCCCAAAGTAAACTGCCTTTTACTCAGGCCCAGAAGCTAGGATATGCATATGCATGGTAGTATTGGATAGAAAACACTCTAAAGTTTCTAAAACTGTTAAGATAATGTCTGTGAGTATAACTGAACTGATGTGGCAGGCAAAATCCCGAGGAAAATCCATCTAGAATAATGTTCTTTTAGCTCACCACTCATTATAATGGCTGTCTATGGGAATATAAAAGGTATACTTCCCATATTGCAGTTCCTAGGGCTTCCAGTAGATGTCAACAGTCTTTAGAAAGAGTTTCAGGCTTGTTTTTTGAAAAAATAAGATAGAAGTTGAAGTTTTTCTAAGTGGCTCCCATTTTGGCTGTAGTGTTTGTTGCGCGCTCCAGACGAGGGCGTGCACTTCGTTATTTATCTCCGGTAATGAACATACTATTCTCTGTCTTAAATTGTATTGTTAATTTACATATTAGGGTACCTGAGGATTGATTAGAAATGTTGTTTGACTTGTTTGGACGAAGTTTATTGGTAACGTTTGGGATTCATTTGTATGCATATTGAACGATGGAAACAGGTGGATTACTGAATGAAGCGCACCAGTTAAACTGACTTTTTGGGGATATAAAGAAGGACTTTATCGAACAAAATGACCATTTGTGATTTAGCTGGGACCCCTTTGGATTGCAAACAGAGGAAGATCTTCAAAGGTAAGTGATTTATTTTATCGCTATTTCTGACTTTCGTGATGCCTCTGCTTGGTTGGAAAATGTTTGTAATGCATTTGTATGCTGGGCGCTGTCCTCAGAAAATTGCATGGTATGCTTTCGCCGTAAAGCCTTTTTGAAATCTGACAAAGCGGCTGGATTAACAAGAAGTTAAGATTTTAACCAATGTATAACACTTGTATTTTCATGAATGTTTAATATTACGAATTTTGTATTTTGAATTTCGCGCTCTGCTATTTCACCGGATGTTGTCGAGGCCGGGCACTAGCGGTACGCCTATCCCACAGGTCAACATTTGCAAGGCCGCGGGGCCAGGCGGATTACCAGGACGTGTACTCAGAGCATGCGCAGACCAACTGGTAAGTGTCTTCATTGACATGTTCAACCCCTCCTTGACCGAGTCTGTAATACCTACTTCTTTCCTAGCTGGCAAAGTACCAGGATGTTGTCTTTGGTTTTGATTACGAATTTAGGGAACTGAATTTGAAAAATGAATCTGAATGCATCTAAGAAGTTGAGTATATGCAACTTTAGTAAACTTGAAATGATAGTTTGCAAGCTTGATACACAGACAATGAATGCAATATCTACCATATTGGACCTGAAAATATAAATATTTAATTTGAATATCCAATAAATTTGAATTTCATTTTATATCTGAGTGCAGTATTCCTTAAATTCAGTTTCAAATCATGAATTACAAGTTCAATTTATGAACTGCTGGACATCATCTATCTCAGCCTCTAATTTCCAACAAAATTGTGGCAGCATTCAATACATATTGGACAAATGGTGGCAGCACTCAAAATATGTTGTACAAATTGTGGCAGCATTCAAAACATATTCGACAAATTGTGGCATTGACTCCTTTTATGGGGTTGTGAGTTCCTACTGAGTGCTTTCCTGTGTTTTTCTTACGCCTGGCTAACACAACTGTACATAAATGTTCACCTGTGTGTGTGTGTGTGTGTGTGTGGGGGGGGGGGGGGGGGTGCATGGCTGTGTGTTTGTGTGAGGATGCATGGCTGTGTGTGTGCTTGCTTGTGTGCACGTGTGTTACACGATTCACCAGATATGGGCCTGTCTAGTGAACAGTAAATGCCCATCACTCTTTGCCTGCCATTGCTCCAGTCACTGTGATGCCTCAGCGTATTGGCATCTACGACAGCATGTCGATAAGGATTTTAACCGCATTTCAAAATGGGCAATTGTGGCCTTTATGTGTTTCGTTGTCACTTACCTAAAATGAATGGCTCCTCGGCCCTGCAATCCATCACCAGCTGCCTTTCTCTTTATATGATTCAGTTTATGTGTGTGTGTACGCACTCAAAGTCACTTTAGTTTATGATGGAACATCATGCCTCTATGGTAAAATGACATTGGTAGCGAGATGAGGGTGGACAGCTTGAACCACCCGCACATTTTACATTTAAGTCATATAGCAGACGCTCTTATCCAGAACAACTTACAATAGGGAGTGCATATATTTTCATATTTTTCCATACTGATCCCCATGGGAATACAACCCACAACCCTGGTGTTACAAGTGCCATACTCTTCCAACTGAGCCCCACAGGAAAACGTCTGCTGCATTTGAATGGATTGGCTTAGAAACTATTATGACCACTCTATTGAAAGCTGAAACACGTTTTCCCCTAGGACACCCACAAGTCTCACAAAAATCAGGTCCCCGGTATCAGTTAAAAAAAATGAATGGAATTATATATGGAGATACTTTAGTGCCTGAAATAAGTGGATAAATACATGTAAAAAAATATATAAATAGTTTTTAAAATCTTTCTTATTAAGTGAAGGAAAAAAGTATTTGAGCCCCTGCTGATTTTGTACGTTTGCCCACTGACAAAGAAATGATCAGTCTATAATTTTAATGGTAGGTTTATTTGAACAGTGAGAGACAGAATAACAACAAAAAAATCCAGAAAAACGCATGTCAAAAATGTTATAAAATGATTTGCATTTTAATGAGGGAAATAGGTATTTGATGTTTTGCAGAGGGGTCAAATACTTATTTACCTTATTTCACAAAATCAGCAGGGGATCAAATTATTTTTTCCCTCACTGTATCTCTCACATGTAGGACAGACACTTCAGAACAAACTTCCTTTAGATTTTGTGGGGGACCATCTGTTGTTCCATGTAGTGAACCTGTTATACAATGTGATTATATTGTTTAATAGCAGTAATGCCAAGTTAACCCCCGGATATCATAAGGTGAATGCACCAATTTGTAAGGCGCTCTGGATAAGAGCGTCTGCTAAATGACGTAAATGTAAATTGTTTCATACAATATTTATACATATTTTTTGATACCTTAAGGGGTCTTGAAATTCAAAATCAAATAGCTAAATGTTCCTTGGTATGTCCATCTTAAAACAATTCCATAACGTTAGCTTAGAATCAGTTAATCAATCAAATGTATTTATAAAGCCCTTTTTACATCTGCTGATGTCACAACGTGCTGTACAGAAACCCAGCCTAAATGCCCAAACAGCAAGCAATGCAGGAGTAGAAGCACGGTGGCTAGGAAAAACTCCCTAGAAAGGCCAGTTCCGAGGAAGAAACATAGAGAGGAAACAGGCTATGAGGGGCAGCAAGACCAGGTAGACTGGGAACAGCAAGGAGTCATCAGGCCAGGTAGTCCTGAGGCACGGTCCTAGGGCTCAGGTCCTCTGAGAGAGAGAGAGAAAATACTTAAATTGACACAGGACACCGGATAAGACAGGAGAAATACTCCAGATATAACAGACTGACCCTAGCCCCCTGACACATAAACTCCTGCAGCATAAATACTGGAGGCTGAGACAGGAGGGGTCGGGAGACACCGTGGCCCCGTCTGACGATACCCCCAGACAGGGCCAAACAGGCAGGATATAACCCCACCCACTTTGCCAAAGCTCAGCCCCCACACAACTAGAGGGATATCTTCAACCACCAACTTACCATCCTGAGACAAGGCCGAGTATAGCCCACGAAGATCTCCCCCATGGCACGAACAAGAGGGGGGACGCCAACCCAGACAGGAAGATCACGTCAGTGACTCAACCCACTCAAGTGATGCACCGCTCCTAGGGACAGCATGGAATAGCACCAGTAAGCCAGTGACTCAGCCCCTGTAATAGGGTTTGAGGCAGAGAATCCCAGTGGAGAGAGGGGAACCGACCAGGCAGAGACAGCAAGGGCGGTTCGTTGCTCCAGTGCCTTTCCGTTCACCTTCACACTCCTGGGCCAGACTACACTCAATCATAGGAGCTACTGAAGAGATGAGTCTTCATAAAGACTTAAAGGTCAAGACTGAGTCTGCATCTCTCAGATGGTTAGGCAGACCATTCCATAGAAATGGAGCTCTATAGGAGAAAGCCCTGCCTCCAGCTGTTTGCTTATAAAATCTAGGGACAGTAAGGAGGCCTGCGTCTTGTGACCGTAGCGTATGTGTAGGTATGTACGGCAGGACCAAATCAGAAAGATAGGTAGGGGCAAGCATATGTAATGCTTTGTAGGTTAGCAGTAAAACCTTGAAATCAGCCCTTGCCTTAACAGGAAGCCAGAGTAAGAGAGGCTAGCACTGGAGTAATATGATCAAATTTTTTAGTTCTAGTCAAGATTCTAGCAGCCGTGTTTAGCACTTACTGAAGTTTATTTAGTGCTTTATCCGGGTAGCCGAAAGTAGAGCATTGTAGTAGTCTAACCTAGAAGTGACAAAAGCATGGATTCATTTTTCTGCATCATTTTTGGACAGAAAGTTGCTGATTTTTGCAATGTTACATAGATGGAAAAAAGCTGTCCTTGAAACAGTGTTGATATGTTCTTCAAAAGAGAGATCAGGGTCCAGAGTAACACCAAGGTCCTTCACAGTTTTATTTGAGACTACTGTACAGCCATCAAGATTAATTGTCAGATTCAACAGAAGATCACTTTGTTTCTTGGGACCTAGAACTAGCATCACTGTTTGTCCAAGTTTAAAAGTAAAACATTTTCCGCCATCCACTTCCTTATGTCTGAAACCCAGGCTTCCAGGGAGTGTAATTTTGGAGCTTCACCATGTTTGATTGAAATGTACAGCTGTGTGTTGTCCGCATAGCAGTGAAAGTTAACATGTTTCCGAATGACATCACCAAGAGGTAAAATATATAGTGAAAACAATAGTGGTCCTAAAACGGAGCCTTGAGGAACACTGAAATGTACAGATGATTTGTCAGAGGAAAAACCATCTACAGAGACAAACTGATATCTTTCCGACAGATAAGATCTAAACCAGGCCAGAACTTATCCGTGCAGACCAATTTGGGTTTCCAATCTCTCCAAAAGAATGTGTTGATCGATGGTATCAAAAGCAGCACTAAGGTCTAGTAGCACGAGGACAGATGCAGAGCCTCGGTCTGATGCCATTAACCTCTTACATCTAGACGTTCCGCTAGCGGAACACCTGCTCCAATATCCAATGATAGGCGTGGCGCGAATTACAAATTCCTCAAAAAATACAAAAACTTCAATTTTTCAAACATATGACTATTTCACAGCATTTTAAAGACAAGACTCTCCTTTATCTAACCACACTGTCCGATTTCAAAAAGGCTTTACAGCGAAAGCAAAATATTAGATTATGTCAGCAGAGTACCCAGCCAGAAATAATCAGACACCCATTTTTCAAGCTAGCATATAATGTCACAAAAACCCAGAAGACAGCTAAATGCAGCACTAACCTTTGATGATCTTCATCAGATGACACACCTAGGACATTATGTTATACAATACATGCATGTTTTGTTCAATCAAGTTCATATTTATATCAAAAAACAGCTTTTTACATTGGCATGTGACGTTCAGAACTAGCATACCCCCCGCAAACTTCCGGGGAATTTACTAACAATTTACTAAATTACTCACGATAAACGTTCACAAAAAGCATAACAATTATTTTAAGAATTATAGATACAGAACTCCTCTATGCACTCGATATGTCCGATTTTAAAATAGCTTTTTGGTGAAAGCACATTTTGCAATATTCTAAGTACATAGCCCAGCCATCACGGGCTAGCTATTTAGACACCCGGCAAGTTTAGCCTTCATGAAAATCAGATTTACTATTACAAAAGTTTGATTACCTTTTGTTGTCTTCGTCAGAATGCACTCCCAGGACTGCTACTTCAATAACAAATGTTGGTTTGGTCCTAAATAATCCATCGTTATATCCGAATAGCGGCGTTTTGTTTGTGCGTTCCAGAAACTATCCGAAATGGTAAATCAGGGTCGTGCGCATGGCGCAATTCGTGACAAAGAATTTCTAAATATTCCATTACCGTACTTCGAAGCATGTCAACCGCTGTTTAAAATCAATTTTTATGCAATTTATCTCGTAAAAAAGCGATAATATTCCGACCGGGAATCTCCTTTTCGGCAAACAGAGAAAAAATCACAAAGACGGGGGCGGCCAGGGCACGCGCCTAAGCCCACAGTCCCTTGATCGGCCACTTGATAAAGGCGATAATGTGTTTCAGCCTGGGGCTGGGATGACGACATTCAGGTTTTTCCCGGGCTCTGAGCGCCTATGGACGACGTGGGAAGTGTCACGTTAGAGCAGAGATCCTTAGTAAATGATAGAGATGGAAAAGAAGTTCAACAAATGGTCAGACAGGCCACTTCCTGTAAAGGAATCTCTCAGGTTTTGACCTGCCATTTGAGTTCTGTTATACTCACAGACACCATTCAAACAGTTTTAGAAAATTTAGGGTGTTTTCTATCCATATGTAATAAGTATATGCATATTCTAGTTACTGAGTAGGAGTGGTAACCAGATTAAATCGGGTATGTTTTTTATCCAGCCGTGTCAATGCTGCCCCCTAGCCCTAACAGGTTAAGGTATTTGAAAATCGCGCCACTGGATTATACTGGCTGTTGCGTAGGTGGGACGAATTCGTCCCGCCTAGCCCAGAGAGGTTAAAGTCCCCTGCCCGCTGGGAGTGACACTTCTAGATGAGCATTTTCTTGTTTGCTTATGGCCTTATACAGCCCGTTGAGTGCGGTCTTAGTACCAGCGTCGGTTTGTGCTGGTAAATAGACGGCTACGAAAAATGTAGTTGAGAATTCTCTTGGTAGATAGTGTGGTCTACAGCTTATCATGAGGTACTCTACCTCAGGCGAGCAATACCTTGAGACAACCTTAATATTAGACTTCGTGCACCAGCTGTTATTGACAAATAGAGACACACCCCCACCTCTCGTCTTACCGGACGTAGCTGTTCTGTCCTGCTGATTCAAGGAAAACCCAGCCAACTGTATATTATCCTTGTCGTCTTTCAGCCACGACTTGGTGAAACGAACTGAGCTCATCCAGTTTATTCTCCAGTGATTGCACATTTGCCAACAGAATGGATGGTAGAGCTGTTTACCCACTTGATGACGAATTCTGCGTCCCTTGTATTTCCTTATTTTCTTCATGGGAAGGACAGGGATTTGGGCCTAGTCCTGGAGCAACATTATATCCTTCGTGTCAGACTCATAAAAAAATAAGTATTTGTCCAGTTTGAGGAGGTTATTGCTGTACTGATATCCAGAAGCTCTTTCCAGTCATATGAGACGGTAGCATCAACATTATGTACAAAATAAGTTACAAACAATGTAAAAAAAAAAACCACACAGAATTACACAATTGGTTAGGAGCCGTAAAACCGTATTCATCCCCTCTGGCACCATTCTTCTAGAACCGTGTGTTCTTAGAACTGTGTGTTCTTCACAAGCATACACACACACACACACACACACATATATATATATAAAGGCACTGTCCTGTGGCTTCCTGGGGAGATAAAAATGAAATAAAAACAAGTCTGTCAACAGCTGCCAAAAGAGCTCCCCAACCATTACAAAAGAAAGCTACATTGGGCTTAATGTAATCTAATGAATAACCCAAACAACCAAAACCCTGAAAACATTTCAATATTTCTTTTTCTTTCACATGCTTCGTAAATAATAGTATATTATAGTTTAGAATAGTGTACTATATTTTATAGTATATTGCATATACTTGTCACGTCCTGACCAGTATAAGGGTTAATTGTTATTGTAGTTTGGTCAGGACGTGGCAGAGGGTATTTGTTTTATGTGGTTCGGGGTGGTGGTTGTTGTAGAAGGTCATTTGATTTATGTATTCCGGGGTTTTTGGGCACTGTGTCATATTCATGTATTTCTATGTTTAGTCTAGTGTATCTGTTTCTATGTTTAGTTAATTGGGGTTGGGACTCTCAATTGAAGGCAGGTGTTATCTCTTTGCCTTTGATTGAGAGTCCTATATATTAGGGTGTGTTTGGGTTTGTATTTTGTGGGAGATTGTTTCTTGTTTAGCGTGAGTGAGCCTGACGAGACTGTTATGTTGATCGTGAGTATCGTTGTTTGTTATTTTGGTGTCCTTTTGAGTTAAGAATAAACGTAAAGATGAGCATCCACATTCCTGCTGCATTTTGGTCCTCCTATCCCAACGACAAACGTGACAATACTTAAGCAATAAGGCACGAGGGGGTGTAGAATATGGCCAATATACCACAGCAAAGCGCTGTTCTTACGCTTGGCGCAAAGCGGAGTGCAGGGACACAGCCCTTAGCTGTGGTATATTGGCCATGTACCACAAACCCCCGAGGTGCCTTATTGCTATTATAAACTGCTTACCAATGTAATTATAGCAGTAAAAATAAATGTTTTGTCATACCTGTGGTATATGGTCTGATATACCACGGCTGTCAGCCAATCAGCATTCAGGGCTCAAACCACCCAGTTTATAATCTAAAATACAACCACGGCTAATGGCACTCCGCGTTACGTTGTGCATAAGAACAGCCCTTAGCCGTGGTATATTGGCTATATACCACACCCCCCTGGGCCTCATTGCTTAAATATACTGTAAAAGTGGAGTAAACTATGCTACACTATAATAAGTCTCTCCCTACCTAACTGCTTCCTGACTACCTACCCCCCTCCCTCCCTACTTAACTCCCTCTATTGATAACAAACAATCCAGGAAGTCTTTTAATTAACCATGAGAGAGAGGGGCTGGGATCAGAGAGGCTTCTTCCTCAGCCTCCTCAGCTCAGCAGCAACCGATCTGACCATGGATGGGAGGGACTGTGAATAGAAATAAAGCCATTTCCTCAGGAACACGCTCGGATACATAAGCCAGAAATCCATAAATGCAAATTATGTTTTGGATGCGTTTTTATCAGAGAGACGGGAACTTCATATTATAGTAGCCGAGCTCATCGCTTAATGCACGTTTGGTCAGTTGAACGGTCTTTGCATTGATTTTTCCTGCAGATGGGGGATGTCTTTATGTTGTTTTACTTGTTCCATTACTAGCACTTTGATGCTTGTCATATTTCATTGGACATGTGTAGAGGACCGCTGTCATTTTTATTCCTCCTAACCAGCCAGTTGAAGTTCAATTCATAACAGAACAAGGTTGAAATTGAAAGAGCACTCATCAAGTTCTAAACAAAATCCCCAAGAGAGAATACCTTTAATAAAATACCTTTAATAATAATAGGGATACAGCATTTGATCATGGAATTAAGTGCTTTAAAGGCCATACTATCTTGACTATATGACAATGTGACTAGGGTTAGAATTCAAACTCTTGCCTGTTTTACTAGAAAGCAATGACTGTTAGGTACAGTACAAGCCGGCAGGCGGTACAGGCCATGACAGCAGTCTGAAAGCTCCATGCTTCTCTCTCTTTGTGACACCTTTGTCGTCGACTATAATGGGTTCTTATGTAAAAAAGTATAACATGGTTGAGTATAGCTGCTGATACTGCTTGATTTATTAGGGATTCTCACAAAGTTAAAAGGTATGCTAGAGTTACCTCTTGGCTTCCATATCAATTACCAAGATTCATCACAAGCGAGAGGCAGACAAGCCACTGATACACCCTAAGTTGAGGGAATCAATCAGTATTGATCACCAATAAATTGATATATAGTAACACCTCTGCCTGAGACCTTGTGCTGTCGTGAGTGATGGTGACGAATAGCACTGGCTGCTGTCTCAAACACAATCCACCCTCTGAAAAAAAACAGATATGGGTGTCATGCTTTACACAACACACACACGCACAAACACGCTGACACACAACCACACAACACACACACACACACACAAAGGCACTGTCCTGTAGCTTCCTTGGGAGATACAAAAAAACATTCTGTCAACATTTGCAAAAAGAGCTCTGCAACCATTACAAAAGAAAGCTACATTGGGCTTAATGTAATCTAATGAATAACCCAAACAACCAAAACCCTTGAAAACATTCAATAAATTATTTTTTTGGGGGGGGGGGGTGGTCACATGCTTCGTAAAACAACAGTGTAGACTAACAGTGAAATGCTTTCTTACTTGTCCTTTTGAAACAATAAAGACAAAGGTTAAAAAAAATGTAAAAAATGTAAATAGTGACACGAGGAAAAAAATACACAGTGAATAACGAATAACAATAACGAGTAAAAATAACATGACTATGTACAGTGAGTGCCAGTACCGGTCAATGTGCAGGGGTATGAGGTAATTGAGGTAGGTATGTACACTGAACAAAAATATAAACGCAACATGCAACAATTTCTAAGATTTTATAAAGTTACAGCTCATATAAGGAAATCAATAAATTTAAATAATTAATTAGGCCCCAATCTATGGATTTCACATGACTGTGAATACAGATATGCATATGTTGGTCACAGATACCTTTAAAAAAAAAGGTAGGTGCGGGGATCAGAAAACCAGTCAGTAGCTGGTGTGATCATCATTTGCCTCATGCAGCGCGACACATATCCTTCGCATAGAGTTGATAAGGCTGTTGATTGTGGCCTGTGGAATGTTGTCCAATTCCTCTTCAATGGCTGTGCAAAGTTTCTGGAAACTGGCAGAAACTGAAATAAGCTGTCATAAAAGTCGAACCAGAGCATCCCAAACACGCTCAATGTCTGGTGAGTATTCAGGCCATGGAAGAACTGGGACATTTTCAGCTTCCAGGAATTGTGCACAGATCCTTGCGACATTGGGCCGTGCATTATCAGGCTGAATTGTGAGGTGATGGTGGTGGATGAATGGCACAGCAATGGGCCTCAGGATCTCATCGCTGTATCTCTGTGCATTCAAATTGCCATCAATAAAATGCAATTGTGTTCATTGTCCACAGTTTATGCTTGCCCATACCATAACCCCATGAACACTTTGTTTACAACGTTGACATCAGCATTCCGGTTGCCCACACGACACCATACGCACTGTCTGCCATCTGCCCTGTACAGTTGAAACCGGGATTCATCCATGAAGAGAGCACACTTCTCCAGCGTACCAGTGGCCTTGAAAGGTGAGAATTTGCCCACTGAAGTCAGTTACGATGCTGAACTGCAGTCAGGTCAAGACCCTGGAGAGGACGATGAGCATGCAGAAGAGCTTCCCAGAGACGGTTTCTGATAGTTTGTGCAGAAAGTATTCAGTTGTACAAACCCACAGTTTCATCAGCTGTCCGGGTGGCTGGTCTCAGACAATCCCGCAGGTGAAGAAGCCGGATGTGGGGGTCCTGGGCTGGTGTGGTTACACTAGGTCTGCGTTTGTGAGGACATTTGGACGTACTGCCAAATTATCTAAAATGACGTTGGAGGTGGTTTATGGAAGAGAAATTAACATTCAATTCTCTGGCAACAGCTCTGGTTGACGTTTTATTTCAGCTCATGAACTTTACATGTTGTGTTTATATTTTTGTTCAGTTTATATTATTTTACTAAACAATAGTATAAGGTGCATTAATAATAGTGTCTTTGTTACTCACAATGCTGTCAAATAAAAACATCAGAAGAATTGATACAGAGAAATTGGGTCCATTACTTTGTTAGTATTGCACTCCATTAAACCCAAAAGAGAAACAAAGGAAACAAAGAAATAAACATCTAAAAGTGTCAGTACAAACTTGTTCTCCTTCTGTGTACTATGATAACAGCAGCAACAACACACACAGCTGTTCCCACAGACACTCCCACGAGGGTGATCATGGGGGTCTGAGACCCTGAAATTACAAAAGAGGGGGTGAGGGTCTTTAAGTGGTGGACCTGAGAGGACCAGAGAGAGGATGGGGGTCTGGTTTAGTGGAGAACATGAGAGGACCAGAGAGGGGGTGGGGGTCTGGTTTAGTGGGGGACCTGAGAAGACCATAGAGGGGATGGGGGTCTGGTTTACTGGGGGACCTGAGAGGATCAGAGAGAGGATGGGGGTCTGGTTTAGTGGGGGACTTGGGAGGACCAGAGAGGGGATGGGGGTCTAGTTTAGTGGGGGACCTGAGAGGACCAGAGAGGGGATGGGGGGTCTGGTTTAGTGGGGGACTTGACAGGATCAGAGAGAGGACGGGGGTTTGGTTTAGTTGAGGAGAACCAACCAGGACCAGAGAGAGGATGTGGATCTGGATCAGTGGGGGAGAACCAGAGAGAGGAAGGGGGTCTGGTTTAGCCGATGAGAACCAGAGAGGACCAGAGGGGATAGGGGTCTGGATTAGTGGGGGACCTGAGAGGACTAGAGAGGGGATGGGGGTCTGGTTTTGTGTGTGAGAACCTGAGAGGGGGTACAGTCAGCTGTTAACTTACACATCCTTTAGCTTTAGCAGAAAATACGTAATTGTTACGCTAGCCTATGCCGAGTCCCCAACAATAGGATGTTCGGGTTTTCAGTGGAAATGGAAAGAGAACCTGTGACACAACTTCGGCTTTTGGACGTTAACCTGTTGGGGCTAGGGGGCAGTAATTTCACGGCCGGATAAAAAATGTACCCGATTTAAACTGGTTACTACTCTTGCCCAGAAACGAGAATATGCATATAATTAGTAGATTTGGATAGAAAACACTCTAAAGGTTCTAAAACTGTTTGAATGGTGTCCGTGAGTATAACAGAACTCATATGGCAGGCCAAGACCTGAGAAGATTCCATACAGGAAGTGCCCTGTCTGACAATTTGTTGTCCTTCTGTTGCATCTCTATCGAAAATACAGCATCTGTGCTGTAACGTGACACTTTCTAAGGCTTCCATTGGCTCTCTAAAGCCGCCAGAAAGTGGAATGGGGTGTCTGCTGTCTCTGGGCAAAGTTCAGCAGCAGAGTTTGTAAGTGGTCAGCCTGGGGACAGTGAGACTGAGATGCGCGTTCACGAGACTTCTCAATTTTTTTCTTTCAGCCTTTGAATGAATACAACGTTGCCGGTTGGAATATTATCGCTATTTTACGATAAAAAATAGCATAAAAATTGATTTTAAACAATGTTTGACATGCTTCAAAGTACGGTAATAGAATATTTTGAATTTTTTTGTCACGAAATGCGCTCGCACGTTACCCTTCGGATAGTGACCTGAACGCACGAACAAAACGGAAGTATTTGGATATAACTATGGATTATTTGGAACCAAAACATCATTTGTTGTTGAAGTAGAAGTCCTGGGAGTGCATTCTGACAAAGAACAGCAAAGGTAATCCAATTTTTCTAATAGTAATTCTGAGTTAAGTGAGCCCCAAACTTGGTGGGTGTCAAATTAGCTAGCCTGTGATGGCCGAGCTATGTACTCAGAATATTGCAAAATGTGCTTTCGCCGAAAAGCTATTTTAAAATCTGACACAGCGTTTGCATAAAGGAGTTCTGTATCTATAATTCTTAAAATAATTGTTATGTATTTTGTCAACGTTTATCATGAGTAATTTAGTAAATTCACCGGAAGTTTTCGGTGGGTATGCTAGTTCTGAACATCACATGCTAATGTAAAAAGCTGTTTTTTGATATAAATATGAACTTGATTGAACAAAACATGCATGTATTGTGTAACATAATGTCCTAGGAGTGTCATTAGATGAAGATCATCAAAGGTTAGTGCTGCATTTAGCTGTGGTTTTGGTTTTTGTGACATATATGCTTGCTTTGAAAATGGCTGTGTGATTATTTTTGGCAGGGTACTCTCCTGACATAATCTAATGTTTTGCTTTCGCTGTAAAGCCTTTTTGAAATCGGACAATGTGGTTAGATTAACGAGAGTCTTGTCTTTAAAATGGTGTAAAATAGTCGAAGTCGATGCCTTTCCTTGTTCGGGCGGTGCTCGGCGGTCGACGTCACCGGTCTTCTAGCCATCATTGATCCATTTTTCATTTTCCATTGGTTTTGTCTTGTACTTCCTACACTCCTGGTTCCAATCCCATTCATTACATGTTGTGTATTTAACCCTCTGTTTCCCCTCATGTCCTTGTCAGAGATTGTTTGTTGTTATGCTCGTGATATTAGATTGGTGCGCGACGGGTTCTTGTACCCATGTTTATTTTATTATGTACTTTGGTTTTGGAGGTTTTGTTTTACGTTATTAAACTAACTACTCCATTTATACCAAGTTTGATTCTCCTGCGCCTGACTTCCCTGCCACCTACACGCACGGCATGACATGGTAATGGCTATTTACTCACTCGCCTACGAATCCTAACATCTTCACACGAATGACGGGGATTTGGACCTGTTTTCCCGAAAGCAGTATATCCTTCGGGTCAGACTCATTAAAGAAAAAAATCTTCATCCAGTTCGGTGAGTAATCGCTGTTCTGTTGTCCAGAAGCTCTTTTCGGTCATAAGAGACGGTAGCAGCAACTTTATGTACATAATAAGTTACAAACAATGTGAAAAAACGAACAGAATAGTGCAGTTGGTTAGCAGCCCGTAAAATGGCAGCCATCCCATCCGGCGCCATTCTTGCTACTGTTCATACAACAGTAGCTAAGATGGGGAGAAGTCTGTCCGTAATAAGACACTGCTCTATCTTTTAAACAGCACTATGCACAAGGCAGGTTCTACAGCCCTTAGTTTTGTCGTACCTGGACTACTGTTGTGGTCAGGTGCCACAAAAGTGGACTTAAGACAATTGCAATTGGCTCAGAACAGGGCAGCATGGCTGGCCCTTGGATGTACATAAAGAGGTAATATTAATAATAATATGAATGTCAATCTCTCCTGGCTCAAAGTGGAGGAGAGATGAACTTAATCACTATTTGTATTTATGAGAAGCATTGACATGCTGAATGCACCTATGAATACCCCACAAGACATACCACAAGACGTCTCTTCACAATCCCCAAGTCCAGAACAGACTATGGGAGGCAAAAATGACCTTGTAGAGCCAAGACTACATGGAACTCTATTCCACATCAAGTAACTCATGCTAGCAGTAAAATTAGATAATAAAAAAACAGATACAAGTAAACCTTATGGAACAGCGGGGACTGTGAAGCAACACAAACATAGGCACAGACACATGTATACGCACACACGATAACATACGCACTATACAGTATGTACTGTAGATATGTGGTAGTGGTGGAGTAGGGGCCTGAGGGCACACAGTGTTTTGTGAAATCTGTGAATGTATTGTAATGTTTTTAAAATGTTATAACCTGCCTTAATTTTGCTGGGCCCTAGGAAGAATAACTGCTGCCTTGGAATCAGCTAATGAGGATCCATAATAAATACAAGTACAAATACAAAATACTCCAGCATCCTCAGGTCTGACATTACTAACATGTAGAGAACAGTCAGACCCTAGGCTCAGTCAGTCTGCTCTTTTGTTCTGTTCTTTATTTTTCACCATCCCTAGATGGGCTTCTTCAATAGAGCCATTAGATCCAGGTCTGTTATAGAGCCATGTAGTTGAGGAGCAGTCAGGATAAACCACATTGTTACACGGCAGACTGACATCATCTCCCACTCTGGAGAACATAGAGAGAGTTTCTCCACTGACACCTGGAAGGAGTATGACATCAGATAATTATTAACTGGTAATACAGATTACATTATATTTCATAGGTATTCTCATTGATATTCTTCAGTGTGAATAATAGTGTAATATACTGTCTGTTATACAATAGTGAAGATAAGAGTAAACAGATACACAACAGAAATGTCATCATAATATTAGTACAATGTTAGCATAAATGACATGATTTCTCCCTCTCCTCTGTCAGAGTATCTCAGCACTATGAGTTTCTTACAGCATCTCTATTCACCAGTATAGCATCACTGTAATGGATTTTTATTTATTTTTTAACCTGTTAGGGCTAGGGGGCAGTATTGACACGGCTGGATAAAAAAACATACCCGATTTAATCTGGTTACCACTCCTACCCAGTAACTAGAATATGCATATACTTATTACATATGGATAGAAAACACCCTACATTTTCTAAAACTGTTTGAATGGTGTCTGTGAGTATAACAGAACTCATTTGGCAGGCAAAACCCTGAGACATTTTCTGACAGGAAGTGGATACCTGATGTGTTGTATTGCCTTTAAACCTATCCCATTGAAAAACACAGGGCTGAGGAATATTTTGGCACTTCCTATTGCTTCCACTAGATGTCACCAGCCTTTACAAAGTGTTTTGAGTCTTCTGGAGGGAGATCTGACCGAACAAGAGCCATGGAACGATGATGTCCCATTAGACACCTGGCGCGCGAGTTCATGTTGGGTACCCTCGTTCCAATACGTTATAAAAGAGTATGCATTCGTCCACCTTGAATATTATTCATGTTCTGGTTAAAAAAGGCCCTAATGATTTATGCTATACAACGTTTGACATGTTTGAACGAACGTAAATATATTTTTTCCCCTCGTTCATGACGAGAAGTCCGGCTGGCTTAGATCATGTGCTAACAATACGGAGATTTTTGGACATAAATGATGAGCTTTTTTGAACAAAACTACATTCGTTATGGACCTGTGATACCTGGAAGTGACATCTGATGAAGAGAATCAAAGGTAATGGATTATTTACATAGTATTTTCGATTTTAGATCTCCCCAACATGACGTCTAGTCTGTATCGCAACGCGTATTTTTCTGGGCGCAGTGCTCAGATTATTGCAAAGTGTGATTTCCCAGTAAGGTTATTTTTAAATCTGGCAAGTTGATTGCGTTCAAGAGATGTAAATCTATAATTCTTTAAATGACAATATAATATTTTACCAATGTTTTCTAATTTTAATTATTTAATTTGTGACGCTGACTTGACTGCCGGTTATTGGAGGGAAACGATTTCCTCAACATCAATGCCATAGTAAAACGCTGTTTTTGGATATAAATATGAACTTGATAGAACTAAAAATGCATGCATTGTCTAACATAATGTCCTAGGAGTGTCATCTGATGGAGATTGTAAAAGGTTAGTGCATCATTTTAGCTGGTTTTATGGTTTTGGTGACCCTGTCTTTGAATTGACAAAACATTACACACAAGTCTTGTAAATGTACTGTCCTAACATACTCTAAATTTATGCTTTCGCCGTAAAACCTTTTTGAAATCGTAAAACGTGGTTAGATTAAGGAGATGTTTATCTTTCAAAGGGTGTAAAATAGTTGTATGTTTGAAAAATTTGAATTTTGACATTTATTTGGATTCAAATTTGCCACTCTTGAAATGCACCTGCTGTTGATGGAGTGCACCACGGGTGGCACGCTAGCGTCCCACCTAGCCCATAGAGGTTAAAACCTGTTGGGGATCTTATCCCGGTATTGGGATTCATTGTCAAGAGACCATGGCGGGAAATTCAAAACTGCAAGAATCTAATAATTTCAATTTCTCAAACAATCAACTATTTTTCATAATTTGAAAGATAAACATCTCCTAAATCCAACCACATTGTCCGATTTCAAAGAGGCTTTACGGCGAAAGCATAAAGTTAGGTTATGTTAGGAGAGTACATTGAAAATAGCTGTGTGTAATGTTTTGTCAATTCAAAGACAGGCGTCACCAAAAGCAGATAACCAGTTAAAATTATGCACTAACCTTTGACAATCTTCCTCAGATGACACTCCTAGGACATTATGTTATACAATACATGCATTTTTTGTTCCATCAAGTTCATATTTATATCCAAAAACAGCATTTTACAGTAGCGGTGAAATTCAGAATTTTTTTCCCCTCAAATGCTTCCGGTCAATCAACGTTACAATTTACAAAATTACTATTCGAAAACATTGGTAAATTATAATCTTGTCATTCAAATAATTATAGTTTAACATTTCGTAAATGCTACTGCATTGCCAGATTTCAAAATAACTTTACTGGGAAATCACACTTTGCAATAAACGGGGTGCTGTGCTAAGAACAATAGGCTAGGATATACAGGTTAGCACCATCTTGTAACCATCTAATATCAATAATACTATTGTCAATAATCCCTTACCTTTGATTATCTTCATCCATTGGCACTTCCAGGAATCCCAGGTCCACAAAAATGTGGTTTCTTTCGACAAAGTTCATAATTGATGTCCAAATAACTCCAAGTTGTTCCATGTTAGCGCTTCGGTGGCTACTCAAAAGTAGGGCGGGGGGGAAGTCACGACGAAAAGTAAAAAAAATAATCTATTTACGTTCGTTCAAACATGTCAAACGTTGTTTAGCATCAATCTTTAGGCCCATTTTTAACGTGAAACATCAGTAATGTTTCAACCCGACCTCTCCTGTGTCTTGAAAAACGTTTTTGAAAAATGTCTCGCCTCACATGAACTCACATGAATGCGCAGGTGCGGGCAATAATGAAGTGACGACATCCCAGGGAGGTCAACTTCTCTTCCTTGTCATCCGGTCCCTGTTCATCATAGACACTTCAAACAACTTTATAAAGATCGTTGACATCTAGTGGAAGCCGTGGGAAGTGCGAAATGAATCCTTTCTCACTGTGTGATCTATTAACAATGACTCGAAAAAATAGTACAGCCACAAAATTATTTTGTTTTTCTCAGGTTTTTGCCTGCCATATGAGTTTTGTTATACTTATAGACACCATTCAAACAGTTTTAGAAAATTCAGAGTGTTTTCTATCCAAATCTGGTAATAATATGCATATCCTAGCTTCTGAGTTGGTGTAGGAGGCAGTTAAAAATGGGCACATATTTTTTTCAAAATTCTCAATACTGCCCCCTAGCCCCAACAGGTTAAATGGAACAAGTTTTCAAACGGAAAGCATTTCTGACACCTTGGTAAAAATGCTCCAGCTCACCAGCAGTTGAAAGCCTCATTCACATGTATGAGAGTATATAGTGATGATGTAGTGAATTTTCCTTAATGTGGTTATGCTCACTTGATTGGTTAATCAGATTTGCTACTCCTCTGTTCCTCTAATTCTGGTACATCCTGATTTGATCTAAATTGTTTACAGGACAGACATAAGTGAAGTGACATAGTCAACATGTCAACATGACATATTAGTGGAATCAAGTCTCGTCTCTCCAAGGACTTAGAACGCATTCAGAGATGCTACTGCATCATTGGCACTTCCATCAACTCACCTTCAAAAGGCTCCTGTCCAATCACACAATAAAATGTTTCTAACCCCTACACAGAGACAGTATGATCTGAGAAGTTCAAGGCAACAGGCTGCACTACCAGACACCAGAGATCATTATTGACAAGAGCTCTCAAACTATGCAAATGACATCACTAAAGACATTTGATATGACTATTTATTGATTTGGTTTTGTACCTCTTTGTTGTGTACGACATTTGTTGATGCACTGCCCATATACTTCGGCAGGTTATATATTTGACATGTTTGTGTATGACATTACATTTTATGTATGTTTCTGCATATTTACCAATATGTTCAAATAAACCTAAACCTATTGAGTGCTGAACAGGACATCCACTCACTTCCTGTAATAGCAGGATATGTCACTCATGCCAGCTTAAAGAAGCAGCACATTTATCTGTGTTTTCTAGCTAAAAGTAAAAAAATATATATGATTTGAGAATGGTTATTTGTTTACAAACTAAAGATTCACTACTAGTTATCAAAACATTTTCTGCAAAGACTCATATCCCACCTTAGTCATGGAGGGAATTTCAAAAGAGAACTGAATGTAACTGCAACCAAAGATGAGAACAGAAGAGTATGTCTCTAACCAGGGTTCCATCCAACCTTTTTAAGCCAGTAAAGTAATGTAAATGTTGGATAGAAAATGTCACAGCACCCTGATGGAAACAGCAAATTTGACATTAAACTTTCAAAATGTCAAGAAAACAAAATAGGCTAGACAAGGTGGGATCTTTCTGTGTGGGCAAAATTAATTAAGTAAAATATGGCGTTGGAAATGCCTTTATGTTCCAGTATTGATTTAATCAGCATCATATTAAGTAAACTTGGAGTCACTCGATGATATGGTGTGTGGTCCTCCCACTATGACTCAGGAAAGCATGCAGTTTATTAGGCTACAGATCAAATAAGTTATGATGAACTTCAGAGACGGTGTGAAAGTGCACAATGATGAGTTTGATGTTCCTTTACAATAAACATTGTCCGTCTGGCTACTCTACCATAAACATCCGTCTGGCCACTCTACCATAAAGGCCTGATTGGTGGAGTGCCTCAGAGATGGTTGTACTTCTGGAAGGTTCTCCTATCTCCACAGAGGAACTCTGGAGCTCTGTCAGAGTGACTGTTGTGATCTTGGCCACCTCCCTGACCAAGGCCCTTCTCCCCCGATTGCTCAGTTTGGCCGGGCAGCCAGCTCTAGGAACAGTCTTGGTGGTTCCAAACTTCTTTCATTTAAAATAATGGAGGCCACAGTGTTCTTGGGGACATTCAAAGCTGCCAACATTGTTGGTACCTTTCCCCAGATCTTTGCAACGACACAATCCTGTCTTGGAGCTCTACAGACAATTCCTTCGATCTCTTGGCTTGGTTTTTGCTCAGACATGCACTGTCAACTGTGGGATCTTATATAGATAGGGGTGTGCCTTTCAAAATTGTGTCCAATCAATTGAATTTACCACAGGTAGACTCCAATCAAGTTGTAGTAACATCACAACGATAATCAATGGAAACAGGATGCACACCTGAGCTCAATTTCGAGTCTCATAGCAAAGGGACTGAATACTTCTGTAAATAAGGTATTTCAGTTTTTTTTTATTATACATTTGAAAACAATTATTATGGGTTTTTGTGTGTAGATTGATGAGGATTTTTTTATTTAATCCATTTTAGAATAAGGCTGTAACGTAAAAAAATGTGAAAAAAATCAGTAAACTCTTCAGTTTCATCAGCTGTCTGGGTGGCTGGTCTCAGACTATCCCACAGGTGAACAAGCCGGATGTGGAGGTCCTGGGCTGGCGTGGTTACACGTAGTCTACGGTTGTAAGGCCGGTTGGACACTGCCAAATTCTCAAAAATATTGTTGGAGACAGCTTATGGTAGAGAAATGAATATTAAATTATATGGCAACAGCTCTGGTGGGCATTCCTGCAATCAGCAGACCAATTGCACACTCCCTCAAAACTTGAGACATTTGTGGCATTGCGTTGTGTGACAAAACTGCACATTTTAGAGTGGCCTTCATTGTGTAATGATCATGCTGTTTAATCAGCTTTTTGATATGCCACAACTGTCAGGTGGATAGATTGTCTTGGCAAAGGAGAAATGCTCACTAATAGGGATATAAACACATTTGTGCAAAACATTTGAGAGAAATACGAATTTTGGTGCATTTGGAACATTTCTGTGATCTTTTATTTCAGCTCATGAAACATGGATCCAACAATTTACATGTTGCATTTATATTTTTGTTCAGTATAAATGTCCAATACAGATTTAATACATGGTTTGTCATTTAGCTGCTTGCCAAATACTGAGCGTACATGGTTAAACTGTCATTTCATAAAAGGACCATACTCTGTCCATCTCTAAGAGTGTCCAATATGTCCCAGGCTCTGGACCTCTGGGTCTGATGTGATACTAGTCTGGGTCCATGGTAACAGAAAGTCCATCCCCTAACTCAGCCAACACAGATGGTCCTGGCGTCTGTGCCTTTCTATCGGACCTGACCTCGCTCACCTCAACCCAGTTCAGCAGGTGCTTGGCAGAGTAGTATTCCCCCTCCACAGCACGACCGGTTGGCTGGTCTGAGGCCTAGCAAACAGTACAATAAAAGAGATGGCAATTTGGCCCAGTTACTAGAGATCAAATCTCTTCGACACACACACCACACACATACAGACGGCCCATATTTTTGCCTTAGCAACACAATGATTCTGACTCATTGTCTGTATGTGTAATTCTTTACATCTACAATTTAATTTATTCAAATCTAACAGCGCACTCGAAAGTTTTGATTTAGATTTTTAGATTTTATTAGGATCCCCATTAGCCGACACCAGTGGCGACAGCTAGTCTTACTCGGGTCCGACACAAAATGAAAAATACATTACAGACAAAAGACTATCAGTTACACATACATGTCAGTACAACACACAAGTAGGTCACTTGTGGGAGAGGTGTTGTGTCATGAGGTGTTGCTTTATTTATTTTTTTAAACCAGGTTTCCTGTTCACTTGTGCTATATGAGATGGAAGGGAGTTCCATGCAGTCATGGCTTTGGATAATACCGTACATTTCCTTGATTTTGTTCTGGATCTGGGGACTGTGAAAAGACTCCTGGTGGCATGTCTGGTGGAGTAAATGTGTGTGTCAGTGCTGTGTGTATGTTGACTATGCAAACAATTTGGAAATTCCAACACAATTTCTTTTTTTATAAAAACAAGTAGCGATGCAGTCAGTCTTTCCTCAACACTTTGCCAAGAGAGATTGGCATGCATATTATTATCTCCTCAACTTGCTCAACAGCCACACCAATCATTACCAGATTCCACTGAGGTTTAGAACTTAGGAAATTCTTTGTAGAGTTTTAGAGATGTTCAGGACCACTTTTTTACTGGCCACCCATTCTAAAATGGAAGACTTTGTTTAGGGTTGCAGTGATTTCACTAGCTGTGGTTGTTGACGGGTATAGGATTGGATCATCAGCATACATGGACACACAGGCTTTGTTTAATGCCAGTACAGGTCATTGGTAAAAATAGAAAAGAGTAGAGGGCCAAGAGAGCTGCTGTAACGACCGTCGCCGCAATGAGACCAAGGTGCAGCGGAGGATGTGTTCATCATAAAGGATTTTAATAAACGAATGAACACTACAAACAAAACACGAAAAGAAACGACAGCCAAACAGTCCTGTCAGGATTAACACAAACCTAGACAGAAAATAATCACCCACAAACCCCAAAGGAAAAACAGGCTGCCTATGTATGACTCTCAATCAGCAACAATGATCTACAGCTGTTCCTGATTGAGAGCCACACACGGCCAAACCAAAGAAACAAACCAAAATAGAAAAATAAACATAGAACGCCCACCCATGTAACACCCTGGCCTAACCAAAATAGAGAACAAAAAAAACCTCTATGGCCAGGGCGTTACAGCTGCCCTGCAAAACAAATCAAATCAAATGTTATTTGTCACAAGCACAGAATACAACAAGTTACTTACGAGCCCTTTCCCAACAATGAAATTAAACAGTACGAAAATTAACAAATAGATAAAAATTAAATAGTAACACAATAAAATAACAATAACGAGGCTATGTACAGGTTATGGATAAGGAGTACCAGTACCAAGTCAGTGTACTGGGGTAAGAGGTAGTTGATTGAGGTAATATGTGATTGATTTAAGTACTATGTACATGTAGGTTTGTTTAGGTGATTGATTTAAGTACTATGTACATGTAGGTTTGGTTAGGTGATTAATTTAAGTACTATGTCTATGTAGGTAGGGTTGAAAAGTAGAAATTCCGGGTAGCTGTTTAATGAACTGTTCAGCAGTCTCATGGCTTTGGGTTAGAAGCTGTTCAGGAGACTTGGTGCTCTGTTTCCGCTTGCCGTGCAGTACCTACCCTCACCACCTGGGGCGGCCTGTCAGAAAGTTGCAGACGGAGGTGTTTAATCCCAGGGTCCTTAGCTTAGTGAGGAACTTGGAGGGCACTAAGGTGTTGAATGTTAATCTGTAGTCAATGAACAGCATTCTCATGTAGGTGTTCCTTTTGTCCAGGTGGGAAAGGGCAGTATGGAGTGCAACAGAGATTGTGTCATCTGTGGATCTGTTGGGGCGGTATGTGAATTGGAGTGGGTCCAGGGTGTCTGGGATGATGGTGTTGATGTGAGCCATGACCAGCCTTTCAAAGCATTTCATGGCTACAGTTGTGAGTGCTACGGGGCGATAGTCATTTAGACAGGTTACCTTAGTGTACTTGGGCACAGGGACTATGGTGGTCTGCTTGAAACATGTTGGTATTACAGACTCAGACAGGGAGAGGTTGAAAATGTCAGTGAAGACACTTGCTAGCTGGTCAGCGCATGCTCTGAGTGTGTCCTGGTAATTCGTCTGGCCCTGCGGCCTTGTGAATGTTAACCTGATTAAAGGTATACTACACTTACATGTTTGACATTAGAGAAGCTTCCATTAAAGAAAACCATTGGTGTTCAATTAGATAGATAGCTCTGAATCCATGATATGGCAGAGGTTGAAAAGCCAAAACACACACTACCATTCAAAAGTTTGGGGTCACTTAGAAATGTCCTTGTTTTTGAAAGAAAAGCACATTTTTCGTCCATTAAAATCACATCAAATTGATCAGAAATACACTGAAGACATTGCTAATGTTGTAAATGACTATTGTAGCTGGAAATGGCAGATTTTTTTTATGGAATATCCACATATGCATACAGAGGCCCATTATCAGCAACCATCACGCCTGTGTTCCAATGGCACGCTGTGTTAGCTATTCTAAGTTTATCATTTTAAAAGGCTAATTGATAATTAGAAAACGCTTTTGCAATTAGGTTAGCACAGCTGAAAACTTGTTCTGATTAAAGAAGCAATAAAACTAGCCTTCTTTAGACTAGTTGAGTATCTGGAGCATCAGCATTTGTGGGTTCGATTACAGGCTAAAAATGGCTAGAAACAAATAACTTTCTTCTGAAACTCGTCAGTCTATTCTTGCCCTGAGAAATGAAGGCTAGTCCATGCGAGAAATTGCCAAGAAACTGAAGATCTTGTACAATGCTGTGTACTGTACTACTCCCTTCACACACAGAACAGCGCAAACTGGCTCTAACCAGAATAGAAAGAGGAGCAAGAGGACAAGTACATTAGAGTATCTAGTTTGAGAAACAGATGCCTCACAAGTCCTCAACTGGCAGCTTCCTTAAAACCTCTTAGGGATAGGTGGCAGTATTTTTACGGCTGGATGAAAAACGTACCCAAATTAAACTGCCTGCTACTCGGGCCCAGGAGGTAGGATATGCATATTATTAGTAGATTTGGATAGAAAACACTCTGCCGTTTCTAAAACTGTTTGAATGATGTCTGTGAGTATAACAGAACTCATATGGCAGGCAAAAACCTGAGAAAAATCCAACCAGGAAGTGGGAAATCTGAGGTTGTAGTTTTTTCAAGTGATTACCTTTACAGTGACTTAGGGTTCATTTTGCACTTCCTAAAGCTTCCACTAGATGTCAACAGTCTTTAGAACCTTGTTTGAGGATTCTATGGTGAATTTGAAGGGAAAAACAGCCCAAGGAAGTAGGTTTCCCATTATAAGCCATGGGTTCAGTCACGCGCAGAGACTTGGGAGCGAGCTGAGTTCATATTCATTCCTAAAGAGAACGGATAGGTCTGGTTGGAATTTTATTGAAGATATATATTAAAAACAACCCAAAGATTGATTCTATACATTGTTTGACATGTTTCTACAAACTGTAGTATAACTTTTTGGACTTTTCGTCTGGACAAAGTAAGCACACGCTTTGTGGATTTGGATAGTGAACCTTACGCTCGAACAAAATGGATGTATTTGGACATAAAGATAAACTTTATCGAACATTTATTGTGGAGTTGGGATTCCTCGGAGTGCATTCTGATGAAGATAATGAAAGGTAAGTGAATATTTATAATGTAATTTCTTAGTTTTATTGACTCCAAGATGGCGGGTTTCTGTTTGCTTGTTGTTGGTGTCTTCTGGGCTGTACTCAGATTATTGCAAATTGTGCTTTCGCCATTAACCTTTTTTGAAATCTGACAAAGCGGTTGCATTTAGGAGAAGTGTATCTATAATTATGTGCATAACACTTGTATATTGATCAAAGTTTATAATGAGTATTTCTGTAATATGTGTGCTCATTGTGCTCATTCACAGGAGGTTTGGAGGGAAAACATTTCTGAACATTACGCGCCAATGTAAAATGGGTTTTTGTATATAAATATGAACTTTATCGAGCAAAACATACATGTATTGTGTAACATGAAGTCCTATGAGTGCCATCTGATGAAGATCATCAAAGGTTAGTGCTTAATTTTAGCTGTATTTCTGGTTTTTGTGACGTCTCTCCTTGCTAGGAAAATGGCTGTGTGGCTTTTCTTGTTTAGGTGGTGTCCTAACATAATCTAATGTTTTGCTTTCGGCGTAAAGCCTTTTTGAAATCGGACAATGTGGTTAGATTAAGGAGAATCTTTAAAATGGTGTATAATACTTGTATGTGTGAGAAATTTTAATTATGAGATTTTTGCTGTTTTGAATTTGGCGCTCTGATTTTTGACTGGCTGTTGTCAAATCGATCCCACTAACAGGATCCGCCTGTTAAGGGGTCACTAAGAGGTTAAATAGTACCTGCAAAACACCAGTCTCAACTTCAACAGTGAAGAGGCGACTCCAGGATGCTGGCCTTCTAGGCAGAGTTGCAAAGAAAAAGCCATATCTCAGACTGGCCAATAAAAATAAAACATTTATATGGGCAAACGAACACAGACACTGGCCAGATATGACAGATAGGAGTGGCTATAGATTCAGCTACCATCCTTAGTAGCTTTCCATCCAAGTTTTCAATTCGATAACAATACTTTTTCCACCTGTCACACAGTAACTTTACAAAATTCAAACTTACAATGCTTTTCTTTAATTATTCTAATTTTTTATGCTTGGTTACGATGGCTCACTGTTTGTTGTTGGCATTTCCTGACTAAGTTTACCCACTGCCAATAAAGTAATCATTAAAATAATTGGCAACATCAAACGGTTTTGTGATGACTAAGCCATCTGATTCGATGAAACATGGAGTTGAATTTGTCTTTCTGCCCATCATTTTATTTGAAATACTCCAAAGATTTTTTTCTATCATTCTTTATATCATTGATCTTGGCTCCATAATACCGTTTCTTCTTCTTTTTGTTGAGTTTAGTCACATAGTGTCTCAAATCAGCCAGTCAGATGTGCAGCCAGACTTACACTACATAAGCAAAAGTATGTGGACACCTGCTCGTCGAACATCTCATTCCAAAAATAATATGGAGTTGGTCCCCCCTTTGCTGCTATAACAGCCTCCACTCTTCTGTGATGATTTTCAACTAGATGTTGGAACATTTGGGCGGAGACTTGCTTCCATTCAGCCACAAGATCATTAGTGAGGTCAGGCAGTGATTTTGGGCAATTAGGCCTGGCTCGCAGTAGGCATTCCAATTCATCCCAAAGGTGTTCGATGGGGTTGAGGTCAGGGCTCTGTGTAGGCCAGTCAATTTCTTCCATACCAATCTCGACAAACCATTTCTGTATGGACCTCACTTTGTGCATGGGGGCATGTTCATGCTGAAACAGGAAAGGGCCTTCCCCAAACTGTTGCCACAAAGTTGGAAGCACAGAAACGTCTAGAATGACATTGTATGCTGTAGCGTTAAGCTTTCCCTACACTGGAACTAAGGGGCCTAGCCCGAACCATGAAAAACAGCCCCAGACCATTATTCCTCATCCACCAAACTTTACAGTTGGCACTATGCATTGGGGCAGGTAGCATTTTCCTGGCATCCGCCAATACCCAGGTGGTGAAGCATGATTCATCACTCCAGAGAACGCATTTCCACTGCTCCAAAGTCCAATGGCGGCAAGCTTTACACCACTCCAGCCAACATTTGGCATTGTGCATGGTAATCTTAGGCTTGTGTGCGGCTGCACTACCATGGAAACCCATTTCATGAAGCTCCCAGCGAACACTTCTTGTGCTAATGTTGCTTCCAGAGGTAGTTTGGAATTCTGTGAGCTTGTGCTGCCTATCACTTCGTAGCTGAGACATTGTTGCTCCTAGACGTTTCCACTTCACAATAACAGCACTTACAGTTGACAGGGGCAGCTCTAGCAGGGCAGAAATTTGCTTGGAACTGACTGGTTGGAAAGGTGGCATCCTATGACGGTGCCACTTTGAAAGTCACTGATCTATTCTGTAAGGCCATTATACTGTGTTTGTGTATGGAGATTGCACGGCTGTGTGCTCGATTTTATACTCATGTCAGCAACGGTTGTGACTGAAATAGGCAAATCCACTAATTTGAAGGGATGTCCACATACTCTTGTACATACAGTGTATTAGCCACTCCTTCTGCCCCATCTCTTTCAAGCATTCAGTTTTTCAATTCCTCATCAATCGATGGAGCCTTAACAGTTCTAACAGTCAGTTTTGTAGCCCTTCCCTGCAGTCAAATTACCAAATAATCCTCTGGTGGCCTCATGGGTGGAACCTTATTTATATTTTCATAATTTCTTAATTAATGAATCAACATGATTTAAAAACCCTGCCAAAAATCTGGTGTTTCTATGTCAAATAGTTTGGTTAAATGCCACTATTCTTTGATGGATATAAAGTGTGATATTGGGATGCAAACTCAAAATCTATGGGATCTATTTTCACCTGGCATTAAGGCAGCGCTAGTGTCAATCACACGTTAGTTTGCAATTTAGTCATGTTAAATCTGCCACACATTTTCCAGCCCTGCCAGGTTCGGCAGTTTACCTTTCTAACATCAGCACTCTTGTGATCAGATGGGAGGGGTTGTAAATATTTTAGGCGTGTCCTTAAAAACAAGCATAGCCTCCCCCTCCTCTAAATTAAGGCTTTTTTTGTCCTCCCCAATGCAATAGCGAAGTAGTCAAGACTGTCAATAAAGGGTTTGGCTCCTGAGACCGCTTATTAAAATAGAACGTTTGAGAGGAGTTAAACAGTGAGCTGACATTCCCTTTTCATCTATGCATTGTAGGCAGGCCCACAATATTTTTGCCATGGAGGTCCCATTTTGGATGTGTGCAAAACCCTCCATAGTCTGCATTGTTTGAAAATTACCTCGATGTAGCAAAACTTGAAATGGTGTTTTCTTTTTCCTCTGATAAAAGTAGAGACTTAGACCAAGAAACTGGTATATCATACACTGCAGTTGAGGAAGAGTGGGAAAGTCATTCTGCTTTCAAAGATTATAAACTTGGAACCAGTGTGCCACTTTTGAGAAAAGGGTCCATAAATGTTTTGGAACACTTACTGTAGACCTCTTCTTTGTCTACACCCATTCAGCATTGTTCATCGTTCACACCCTCTTAATCCTTAGCCCCACACATCTCTTTAAGGGTTCACATGTGAGGCCATGTGCTAAACAGAGTGAGTAAGGTGGTGTAGTAAACAACTAAAGATTTCAAGACAAAAAGTGGTGAAAGTAGTAGTAAAAATACACTTTTAGCCCTTGGTCTATATCCTAATCTGACTTTGGTGCCGGTTATGTTGTTCTTAACATTACCATCTCTGGTAAACACACACTATATCACATCAAATCTATGTTTATTTGTCACATGCACAGGATACAGAAGGTGTAAACTGTACTGTGAATGGTTACTTGCATATGGAGTCTTTTGTTTAGACGATGAACCATAATCCCAACCCATACGACTACACTCTCTACACTGGCGAGTGTAGAGAGTATAGAGATATTGTTATCCACGTCGGCACCAACGATGTTAGGATGAAAGAGGTCACCAAGCGCAACATAGCTTCAGCGTGTAAATCAACTAGAAAGATGTGTCGAGTAATTGTCTCTGGCCCCCTCCCAGTTAGGGGGAGTGATGAGCTCTACAGCAAAGTCTCACAACTCAATCGCTGGTTGAAAACTGTTTTCTGCCCCTCCCAAAAGATAGAATTTGTAGATAATTGGCCCTCTTTTTGGGACTCACCCACAAACAGGACCAAGCCTGGCCTGTTGAGGAGTGACGGACTCCATCCTAGCTGGAGGGGTGCTCTCATCTTATCTACGAACATAGACAGGGCTCTAACTCCTCTAGCTCCACAATGAAATAGGGTGCAGGCCAGGCAGCAGGCTCTTAGCCAGCCTGCCAGCTTAGTGGAGTCTGCCACTAGTACAGTCAGTGTAGTCAGCTCAGCTATACCCATTGAGACCGTGTCTGGTTGGGCAAAACTAAACATGGCGGTGTTCGCCTTAGCAATCTCACTAGAATAAAGACCTCCTCCATTCCTGCCATTATTGAAAGAGATCGTGATACCTCACATCTGAAAATAGGGCTACTTAACCTGTTAGGGCTAGGGGGCAGTATTTACACCGCCGGATAAAAAACGTACCCGATTTAATCTGGTTACCACTCCTACCCAGTAACTAGAATATGCATATACTTATTACATATGGATAGAAAACACCCTAAAGTTTCTAAAACTGTTTGAATGGTGTCTGTGAGTATAACAGAACTCATTTGGCAGGCAAAAATCTGAGAAGGTTTCATGCAGGAAGTGGCCTGTCTGACAAGGTGTTGTTGTTCTTGCTTCTGTTTATTGAAGAGTCAGGATCTTAGCTGTAACGTGACATTTCCTAGGGCTCCAATAGGCTCTCAGAGCCCGGGAAAAACCTGAACGATGACGAGGCAGCCTCAGGCTGAAACACATAATCGCCTTTGCCAAGTGGCCCATCAGAGGACAATGGAATTAGGCACGTGCCCGATTCGACCCAGTGATATATTTTCCTTCGGCTGTCTATCTAATTGCAGATTCCCGGTCGGAATATTATCGCTTTTTTACGAGAAAAATGGCATAAAAATTGATATTAAACAGCGGTTGACATGCTTCGAAGTACGGTAATGAAATATTTAGAAATCTTTTGTCACGAAATGCGCCGTGTGCACGACCGTTATTTACCATTGGGATAGTGTCTGGGACGCACGAACAAAACGTCGCTGTTGGAACATAACTATGGATTATTTTGGACCAAACCTACATTTGTTATTGAAGTAGAAGTCCTGGGAGTGCATTCTGACGAAGAACAGGAAAGGTAAGACCATTTTTCTTATAGTAAATCTGATATTGGTGAGTGCTAAACCTGCTGGGTGTCTAAATAGCTAGCCCTGTGATGCCGGGCTATGTACTTAGAATATTGCAAAATGTGCTTTCACCGAAAAGCTATTTTAAAATCGGACATATCGAGTGCATAGAGGAGTAATGTATCTATAATTCTTAAAATCATTGTTATGCTTTTTGTGAACGTTTATCGTGAGTAATTTAGTAAATTGTTAGTAAATTCGCCAGAAGTTTGCGGGGGGTATGCTAGTTCTGAACGTCACATGCTAATGTAAAAAGCTGTTTTTTGATATAAATATGAACTTGATTGAACAAAACATGCATGTATTGTATAACATCATGTCCTAGGTGTGTCATCTGATGAAGATCATCAAAGGTTAGTGCTGCATTTAGCTGTGGTTTTGTTTTTTGTGACATTATATGCTAGCTTGAAAAATGGGTGTCTGATTATTTCTGGCTGGGTACTCTGCTGACATAATCTAATGTTTTGCTTTCGTTGTAAAGCCTTTTTGAAATCGGACAGTGTGGTTAGATTAACGAGAGTCTTGTCTTTAAATAGCTGTAAAATAGTCATATGTTTGAGAAATTGAAGTAATAGGATTTTTAAGGTATTTGAAAATCGCGCCACAGGATTCAACTGGCTGTTACGTAGGTGGGACGAATTCGTCCCGCCTGCCCCATAGAGGTTAATGTTAGATCCCTCACTTCAAAGGCAGTTATAATCAATGAACTAATCACTGATTATAATCTTGATGTGATTGGCCTGACTGAAACATGGCTTAAGCCTGATGAATTTACTGTGTTAAATGAGGCCTCACCTCTTGGTTACACTAGTGACCATATCCCCCGTGCATCCATCAAAGGCGGAGGTGTTGCTTACATTTAAGATAGCAAATTTCAATTTACAAAAAAAACCCCGATGTTTTCGTCTTTTGAGCTTCTAGTAATGAAATCTATGCAGCCTACTCAATCACTTTTTATAGCTACTGTTTACAGGCCTCCTGGGCCATATACAGCGTTCCTCACTGAGTTCCCTGAATTCCTATCGGACATTGTAGTCACAGCAGATAATATTCTAATTTTTGGTGACTTTAATATTCACATGGAAAAGTCCACAGACCCACTCCAAAAGGCTTTCGGAGCCATCATCGACTCAGTGGGTTTTGTCCAACATGTCTCTGGACCTACTCACTGCCACAGTCATACTCTGGACCTAGTTTTGTCTCGTGGAATAAATGTTGTGGATCTTAATGTTTTTCCTCATAATCCTGGACTATCGGACCACCATTTTATTACGTTTGCAATCGCAACAAATAATCTGCTCAGACCCCAACCAAGGAGAGTCAAAAGTCGTGCTATAAATTCTAAGACAACCCAAAGATTCCTTGATGCCCTTCCAGACTCCCTCTGCCTACCCAAGGACATCAGAGGACAAAAAGCAGTTAACCACCTAACTGAGGAACTAAATTTAACTTTGCGCAATACCCTAGATGCAGTTGCACCCCTAAAAACTAAAAACATTTGTCATAAGAAACTAGCTTACATTTACATTTTAGTCATTTAGCAGATGCTCTTATCCAGAGCGACTTACAGTAGTGAATGCATACATTTCATACATTTAATTTCATGCATTTTTTTTGTATGTATTATTTTTGTACTGGCCCCCCGTGGGAATCGAATCCACAACCCTGGCGTTGCAAACACCATGCTCTACCAACTGAGCCACAGGGAAGCTCCCTGGTATACAGAAAATACACGAGCTCTGAAG
The DNA here is from genome assembly GCF_965601325.2 of Salmo salar. Taxonomy (NCBI): domain Eukaryota; kingdom Metazoa; phylum Chordata; class Actinopteri; order Salmoniformes; family Salmonidae; genus Salmo; species Salmo salar. Next base: position 82,229,340 of record NC_138296.1, on the reverse strand, counting down.
CAAGCTTCAAGAAAATTGGAACGGAAATGGCTCCACACCAAACTGGAAGTCTTCCGACTAGCTTGGAAAGACAGTACCGTGCAGTATCGAAGAGCCCTCACTGCTGCTCGATCATCCTATTTTTCCAACTTAATTGAGGAAAATAAGACAATCCGAAATTTCTTATTGATACGGTCGCAAAGCTAACTAAAAAGCAGCATTCCCAAGAGAGGATGGCTTTCACTTCAGCAGTAATAAATTCATGAACTTCTTTGATCATGATCATTAGAAAGCAAATTACGGACTCCTCTTTAAATCTGCGTATTCCTCCAAAGCTCAGTTGTCCTGATTCTGCACAACTCTGCCAGGACCTAGGATCAAGGGAGACACTGAAGTGTTTTAGTACTATATCTCTTGACACAATGATGGAAAATAATCATGGCCTCTAAACCTTCAAGCTGCATACTGGACCCTATTCCAACTAAACTACTGAAAGAGCTGCTTCCTGTGCTTGGCCCTCCTATGTTGAACATAATAAACGGCTCTCTATCCACCGGTGTGTACCAAACTCACTAAGAGTGTCAGTAATAAAGCCTCTCTTGAAAAAGCCAAACCTTGTCCCAGAAGATATAACAAACTATTGGCCTATATCGAATCTTCCATTCCTCTCAAAAATGTTAGAAAAAGCTGTTGCGCAGCAACTCACTGCATTCCTGAAAACAAACAATGTATACGAAACGCTTGAGTCTGGTTTTAGACCCCATCATAGCACTGAGACTGCACTTGTGAAGGTGGTAAATTACCTTTTAATGATGTCAGACCGAAGCTCTGCATCTGTCCTCGTGCTCCTAGATCTTAGTGCTGCTTTTGATACCATCGATCACCACATTCTTTTGGAGAGATTGGAAACCCAAATTGGTCTACACGGACAAGTTCTGGCCTGGTTTAGATCTTATCTGTCAGAAAGATATCAGTTTGACTCTGTGAATGGTTTGTCCTCTGACAAATCAACTGTAAATTTCGGTGTTCCTCAAGGTTCCATTTTAGGACCACTATTGTTTTCACTATATATTTTACCTCTTGGGGATGTCATTCGAAAACATAATGTTAAATTTCACTGCTATGCGGATGACACACAGCTGTACATTTCAATGAAACATGGTGAAGCCCCAAAATTGCCCTCGCTAGAAGCCTGTGTTTCAGACATAAGGAAGTGGATGGCTGCAAACTTTCTACTTTTAAACTCGGACAAAACAGAGATGCTTTTTCTAGGTCCCAAGAAACAAAGAGATCTTCTGTTAAATCTGACAACTAATCTTGATGGTTGTACAGTCGTCTCAAATAAAACTGTGAAGGACCTCGGCGTTACTCTGGACCCTGATCTCTCTTTTGAAGAACATATCAAGACTGTTTCAAGGGCAGCTTTTTTCCATCTACGCAACATTGCAAAAATCTGAAGCTTTCTGTCCACAAATGATGCAGAAAAATTAATCCATGCTTTTGTTACTTCTAGGTTGGACTACTGCAATGCTCTACTTTCCGGCTACCCAGATAAAGCACTAAATAAACTTCAGTTAGTGCTAAATACGGCTGCTAGAATCCTGTCTAGAACCAAAAAATGTGATCATATTATTCCAGTGCTAGCCTCCCTACACTGGCTTCCTGTTAAGGCAAGGGCTGATTTCAAGGTTTTACTACTAACCTACAAAGCATTACATGGGCTTGCTCCTACCTATCTTTCCGATTTGGTCCTGCCGTACATACCTACACGTACGCTACGGTCACAAGACGCAGGCCTCCTAATTGTCCCTAGAATTTCTAAGCAAACAGCTGGAGGCAGGGCTTTCTCCTATAGAGCTCCATTTTTTTGGAATGGTCTGCCTACCCATGTGAGAGATGCAGACTCGGTCTCAACCTTTAAGTCTTTACTGAAGACTCATCTCTTCAGTGGGTCCTATGATTGAGTGTAGTCTGGCCCAGGAGTGTGAAGGTTAACGGAAAGGCTCTGGAGCAACGAACCGCCCTTGCTGTCTCTGCCTGGCTGGTTCCCCTCTCTCCACTGGGATTCTCTGCCTCTAACCATATTACAGGGGCTGAGTCACTGGCTTATTGGTGTTCTTCCATGCCGTCCCTAGGAGGGGTGCGTCACTTGAGTGGGTTGAGTCACTGACGTGGTCTTCCTGTCTGGGTTGGCGCCCCCCCTTGGGTTGTGCCGTGGCGGAGATCTTTGTGGGCTATACTCGGCCTTGTCTCAGGATGTTAAGTTGGTGGTTGAAGATATCCCTCTAGTGGTGTGGGGGCTGTGCTTTGGCAAAGTGGGTGGGGTTATATCCTTCCTATTTGGCCCTGTCCGGTGGTATCATTGGATGGGGCCACAGTGTATCCTGACCCCTCCTGTCTCAGCCTCCCGTATTTATGCTGCAGTAGTTTATGTGTCGGGGGGCTAGGGTCAGTCTGTTATATCTGGAGTATCTCTCCTGTCTTATCCGGTGTCCTGTGTGAATTTAAGTATGCTCTCTCTAATTCTCTCTTTCTTTCTCTCTCTCGGAGGACCTGAGCCCTAGGACCATGCCTCAGGACTACCTGACATGATGACTCCTTGCTGTCCCAGTCCACCTGGCCGTGATGCTGCTCCAGTTTCAACTGTTCTGCCTGCGGCTATGGAACCCTGACCTGTTGACCGGTCGTGCTACCTGTCCCAGACCTGCTGTTTTCAACTCTCTAGAGACAGCAGGAGCGGTAGAGATACTCTCAATGATCGGCTATGAAAAGCCAACTGACATTTATTCTTGAGGTGCTGACTTGTTGCACCCTCGACAACTGTGATTATTATTATTTGACCATGCTGGTCATTTATGAACATTTGAACATCTTGGCCATGTTCTGTTATAATCTCCACCCAGCACAGCCAGAAGAGGACTGGCCACCCCTCATAGCCTGGTTCCTCTCTAGGTTTCTTTCTAGGTTTTGGCCTTTCTACGGAGTTTTTCCTAGCCACCGTGCTTCTACACCTGCATGGCTTGCTGTTTGGGGTTTTAGGCTGGATTTCTGTACAGCACTTTGAGATATCAGCTGATGTAAGAAGGGCTATATAAATACATTTGATTTGATTTAGTTTACTAGCAATACAAACAGATTGTCATAGCTAGCCACTCTTCATGAATCTGCAGGTAGCTAAAGCTAACCAACTAGGTTCAATGTTAACTAGCTAGCTAACATTATGCTGTAACTAGCAAAGCAAATGGATTTCTGAGATACGAATAATATTACTACACAGATCATACACATAACGTTAGCTAGTGAGCCAGCCAGCTAACGTTAGCTAGCTAGCTAACAGTGCACTTTAACTTGGAATGAAAATGACTTTCTGACAAAATTAGAAACGTATAATATCTGAAAATGTAGCTAGACTCTTACCCGTATAAATGGATGAACGGTTCTCCCTCTCTGTCATGGATGCCATGGTTGCTCTTAGTTTGAAGATGTAATCCGGAAACAGGTGTTTCATGCAACAAACAGCCTGCTGTGTTCTCATTTCGACTCCCTCCGCATTTGAAATCATACTCTGCTTCGACCGGGCATTCATTTGAAAGAAGCTGATTTATGGAAATGCAATTAAGTTTGAACGGAGGGAACAGAAATAATCTCTGCATTCCGTAACATACAGCAGATACGTTAAGAGAGAAAAGTGGTAAGAGATAAGAGGTTTGCCCTGTTTTCCAGATATACATTTTGACAGTAATCTCATGACTATACCCTTCTGACACATGCCAACACATCACTTTGACCTAATTAGCTGTTCACACTTGCTTATCTGCACACGCACATACACACACACACACACACACACACACACACACACACACACACGCACACGCACACATACACAAATACACCATGCACAAGTACAAGCACGTAGACATCAACGTCTTCAACTTCTTCTAAAAGAAAATAAACAGAGGTGTCCCCAAAATTTGATTTTCATTCATTCCTGGCAGCAATCTGTGAATTTGCATGCCTTAGAGAAGCTAAAAAAATAGCTGGAGCTCCTTTACGCTAAACTCCCAAAATGTCAGTTACAGTTAAACATAATAAAGCAGATGCCTAAATATGTTTTGATCATTGCAGTTCACTAACAGTGTTGTGAGAGCAGATTGAGAGATAATCAAAGTCCATAAGGCTGATATAATGCAGTAGTAATGTAGTGTTTTCTGAGCGCTGAATCAGTCTAATATATTGAACAACTGAGAAGGACATTAAAAACATATTTATTTTCTTCTTTTTTTTGTTGGGTATGCACAATGTTTTATATAAACACTAGAGGACTGAGAGTGGCCGCTGTTTTGAAGCCATTGCGCCTCCATCTTGGTACTCCTCCATTGTAAAGTTTTTTTGAAAAGCTATAGAATTGCATTTATTAATGTCTACATTTGATTTTGCCTCATTTATCTATTACAGACACCTTAATGCATACTTAAAAAATATATTATGTGAACTAAACATGAATACAATGTAAGAAATATTGACTTTTTTGAAAATACTAATGTTGCTGCCCCCACTACAAAAAAACAAATATTTAAATACATGCAATTTTGTCCTTCAAATATTTAATTGAAATACTGTAATTCCATCAATTCCTATGGAGGACTACTCCTTCTGGGGAGTGCCAATATGGCTCATTGGCCATTACGTAGCATCAGAAATCAAGGGTTCATATTCAGTGCATTCAGAAAGTATTCAGACCCCTTGACCTTTTCCACATTTTTTTACGTTACAGCCTTATTCTGAAATGGATGAAATAAAAACATGTCCTCATCAATCTACACACAATACCCCATAGTGATAAAGGGAAAACAGGTTTTCATACATTTTTGCAAATGTATAAAAATAAAAAACAGAAATACCCTATTTACATAAGTATTCAGACCCTTTGCCATGAGACTCGAAATTGAGCTCAGGTGCATCCTGTTTCCATTGATCATCCTTGAGATGTTTCTACAACTTGATTGGAGTCTACCTGTGGTAAATTAAATTGATTGGACATGATTTGGAAATTCACACACCTGTCTATATAAGGTCGCACAGATGACAGTGCATGTCAGAGCAAAAACCAAGACATGAGGTCGAAGGAATTGTACGTAGAGCTCAGAGACAAGATTGTGTCGAGGCACAGACCTGGGGAAGGGTACCGCAAAATTTCTGCAGAATTAAAAGTCCCCAAGAACACAGTGGCCTTAAATGGCAGAAGTTTGGAACCACCAAAACTCTTCCTAGAGCTGGCCGCCAGGCCAAACTGAGCAATCGGGGAGGAGGGCTTTGGTCAGGGAGGGGTGACCAAGAACCCGGTGGTCACTCTGACAGAGCTTCAGACTTTCTTTGTGGAGATGGGAGAACCTTCCAGAAGGACAACCATCTCTGCAGCACTTCACCAATCAGGCCTTTATGGTAGAGTGGCCAGACAGAAGCCACTCCTCAGTAAAAGGCACATGACACCCCACTTGGAATTTGCAAAAAGGCACTGTAAGGACTCTCAGACCATGAGAAACAATATTCTCTGGACTGATGAAACCAAGTTTGAACTCTTTGGGCTGGATGCCAAGTGTCACGTCTGGAGGTAACCTGGCACCATCCCTAAGGTGAAGCATGGTGGTGGCAGCATCATGCTTTGGGATGTTTTTCACCGGCAGGGACTGGGAGACTAGTCAGGATCGAGGGAAAGATGAATGGCGCAAAGTACAGAGAGATCCTTGATGAAAACCTGCTCCAGAGTGCTCAGGACCTCAGACTGGGACGAAGGTTCACCTTCCAACAGGACAACTACCTTAAGCACGCAACCAAGACAACGAAGGATTGTCTTCGGGATAAGTCTCTGAATGTCCTTGAGTGGCGCAGCCAAAGCCCGGACTTGAACTTGATCGAATATCTCTGGAGAGACCTGAAAATAGCTGTGCAGCGACGCTCCCAATCCAACCTGACAGAGCTTGAGATGATCTGCAGAGAAGAATGTGAGAAACTCCCCAAATACAGGTGTGCCGAGCTTGTAGCATCATACCCAAGAAGACTCAAGGCTGTAACCGCTGCCAAATGTTATTCAACAAAGTACTGAGTAAAGGGATTAAGACCCTTTACTCTGTGCTTTGTTGAATAACCATTGTCAATGATTACAGCCTTGAGTCCTCCTGGGTATGTGATATTAAGTAAATGTGATATATATTTTTATAAGTAAATGTGATATTTCAGTTTTTTAGGTTGCAAAAATGTCTTAAATCCTGTTTTTGTCATTATGGGTTAACGTGTGTAGATTGAGGGGAAAAAACAGTTTAATACATTTTAGAATAAGGCTGTAACGTAACAAAATGTGGAAAAAGTGAAGGGTTCTGAATACTTGCCAAATACACTGTACCTCATTTGTATGGAGGACAGTCTACACATTTCCCCAGGGCTGGACTCATTGTGAACCAAAATAAGACATAACACTTTTTGTTCTTCAATCTTACCAAGTGTTTATAATATGGATTTTCAACAATTTACTCAGCAATTATATTCAATAACACTTCATTTGGATAGTCAATTTCTACTGACTATCTACAGACTATTAGTATCTATTCAACTAACTATCTATGAATCCAAACCCTAGCTCCAACCCTAACATTAACCCTTATCCTAACCCTAGCACTTACCATGATCCTAGCCCTTATTCTTAACCTAACCCTAACTGTAACCTTAGCAAGCAGTTGCTTACAACAGATAGTTTGTTGATAGTATGACTGTCTGCCAGACTATTCCAAATAAAGTGTGCCCTTCAATTATTGTGGTATTGCTACATCAACAGCATTTTGCTTTGGTTCAAATAGCTCCACAAAAAAATCTAATACTTTTAATTGATTGACTGATTTTCCTCATCAACACTTTCCATCTTTCCTCTGTCCCTTGGTTGGCATGTTTTATTGGAGTTACTACTCATGCTTGCTTTGCAAATTGCACTTTTTACTTTAACACAGCAGAGCTTAATTAAAGGCGCATGCTTGAGTGGTCACGGGGTCTTCTGAATCACAAAGAAGCAAATCATTGCCTTCGGAATTTCAAAGGAGCAAATTGCGTGGCGGCCCGTTGCGGATTGTTCTAGAATGAGTCGGAGTGCCAAGCTGCAATTCACTGACCTGCAGCCATAGACCAAAGCTCTGTCCATCTCCAGGGCACTGGCACCAGATGGCAGTGCCAGACACACGGATAGAAAAAGAAAGGAAGAGAGAAAAAGGGGGGCGAGAGAGGCAGGGAAGGAGAGAGGGAAAGAGAGGGGAGGGAAAGAAAGAGAGAGAGAGGAAAAAGAGGAAAAGGGAGGGTATAAGGAAGAGAGCGAATAAAGCATTTCAGTTCAGTCAGATCATTAGATTTCTAAACTTGGCGGTGGAGGAAGGATTTGCATAGCCTAGGGTTTGTAGTGGCCCACTTTCCCCTCCTCTTTCTCTCTCCTCTTTTTCATCTCTCTCTCTCTCTCTCTCTCTCTCTCTCTCTCTCACTCTCCTTCATGTTGATTATCTGAAAGGCATTCCACTATTTGTGTCAAGGCAGGTTCAGTGATGAAAAAAATAACAGTCAAAGTTTAAGGCTCCCCCCCTTCAGTCCTCTTGTATTCACAAGCTGGTTCCTGAATGCAGCCCAGGTCTCTGGTGAGAAGGGATGGAGGACACAGGGCACCTCTACAGAGAGAGGGGGGATACTAGGAGCCCCCCTCCCCACCCCACACACAGTTCTAATGTATCAGAGAGATTATTACTGGCTGGCTGGTGGGTGGAAAGTGCCTGGTTAAACTGTGTCTGTGTGTGTGTCTGTTTTAGTAAACTTTTTTTTTACAAGGTTATTCTGGACCAAGACAGCAGCATCAACACATCTGTTGCAGACAAACAGACTCATGACATCAACCAGATGACGATACATCAATTTAAAAGCCACACAAGGTAATGAACATGTGAACAACATGTAAACGTGTGTGTGTACGTATGTGCGTGTGTGTGTGTCGTGTTGTGTTTCCTGTTGTGTTTCCTGTTGTGTTTACTGTTGTGTTTCCTGCTGTGAATCCTGTTGTGTTTCCTGTTGTGTTTCCCATTGTGTTTCCTGTTGTGTATTCTGTTTTGTGTCCTGTTGTGTTTCCAGTTGTGTTTCTTGTATTTCCTGTTGCATTTTGATTACTTTGTTTCCTATTTTGTTGCCTTACAACCTGGAATTAAAATGGATTTTGTGGGGTTTGTATCATTTGATTTACACAACATGCCTACCACTTTGAAGATGCAAAATATTTTTTCTAGTGAAAAAAACAAGAAATAAGACAAAAAAACTGAAAACTTGAGCGTGCATAACTATTCACCCCCCCCCCCCCCCCACCAAAGTGAACACTTTGGAGAGCCATCTTTTGCAGCAATTACAGCTGCATGTCTCTTGGGGTATGTTTCTATAATCTTGGGACATCTAGTCACTGGGAGTTTTGCCCATTCTTCAAGGAAAAACTGCTCCAGCTCCTTCAAGTTGGATGGGTTCCGCTGGTACAGCAATCTTTAAGTCATACCACAGATTCTCAATTGTGTTGAGGTCTGGGCTATGACTAGGCCATTCCAAGACATTTAAATGTTTCCCCTTAAACCACTCGAGTGTTGCTTTAGCAGTATGCTTAGGGTCATTGTCCTGCTGGAAGGTGAAACTCCGTCCCAGTCTCAAATCTCTGGAAGACTGAAACAGGTTTCCCTCAAGAATTTCCCTCTATTTAGGCTTTATCACATCCGGCCGTGATTGGGAGTCCTTTAGGACAGCACACAATTGGCCCAGCATCATCCGGGTTTGGCCGGGGTAGGCCGTCATTGTAAATAAGAATTTGTTCTTAACTGACTTGCCTAGTTAAATAAAGGTTAAATAAATAAAATTCATACAAATATAGCGCCATCCATCATTCCTTCAATTCTCAAGGATATGGTGCCATATTCTTCCCATTTTTTAATAATGGATTTAATAGTGCTCCGTGGGATGTTCAAAGTTTCGAATATTTTTTTATAACCAAACCCTGATCTGAACTTCTCCACAACTTTGTCCCTGACCTGTTTGGAGAGCTCCTTGGTATTCATGGTGCCGCTTGCTTGGTGGTGCCCCTTGCTTAGTGGTGTTGCAGACTCTGGGACCTTTCAGAACAGGTGTATATATACTGAGATCATGTGACAGATCATGTGGCACTTAGATTGCACACATGTGGACTTTATTTAACTAATTATGTGACTTCTGAAGGTAATTGGTTGCACCAGATCTTATTTAGGGGCTTCATAGCAAAGGGGGTGAATACATATGCACGCACCACTTTTCCGTTTTGTTTTTTTTTTGAATTTTTTGAAACAAGTTATTTTTTTCATTTCACTTCACCAATTTGGACAATTTTGAGTATGTCCATTACATGAAATCCATATAAAAATCAATATCAATGACAGGTTACAATGCAACAAAATAGGAAAAACGCCAAGGGGGATGAATACTTTTGCAAGGCACTGTAATTTTCTACTAAAATAAACTACACAGCATGACTAGCTTCCAGAGTTGTGTATTGTAATGAATGGTGGTGGTACTCATTTTCACTGTCACTGGATGGAATAGAACAAATATGCCCCAGTGAGTTTAGAATGTGCTGACGTAACAAACAACACTGACTGATTGATAGAGGAACCACTGGACCTAGCCATCCATCATTACGGTAAATAAATGGCACATTTTCATTGGACATTTTCTTATTTTAAAATAACAATTTACAAGCTGCAGTGAAAGCAATCAATTGTGATTTGGTTGCTCTGTTAATGACAATACATACCATTTTTATTTTGGAGACATTAACTGGGGTTGTAATATTTGGTGAGGGTGGACAATGAATTTGAAATATGAAAAGATCATTGTTCCCAGAGCTACTTAAGAGAAGCCACTCTACCATATAACTACTCTTGCCGAGATAAATTATAAGGTATGAATCATGATGTGCTTGCTTTAGAAAAACTAACTTAAAAAAAGTAACGTTTTTAAAAAAAAAAAGGAACGATTGACATGCATCATTGAGTATAATGGTGGAATGGAGAACAGAGAATGGAGATTGGCTGGTTTCTCCAAGTATTCTGCCTTATTAAGCAATAACCCACTGATATTTAAATGTGTACAAGCTGTTAGTTGTCAAGACAACTGGTTGGCAGTTGCAGCATAGAATTAAAAAAAATGCTATGGTTGGCAGTCACCCTGGCATTGCTGTGGATTGTCACCTTGGCATTGGCTTCTAGTAATCCATTGGACGAAAAAAGCCCTTCACATGAGATATGGAATGCATCAGTTGTCAAGGTCTCCAACTGGAATGAGAGTTTGAATATCTTTAGCCTTGATTAAAGGTCCAATGCAGCCATTTTTCTTATCTCAATATCAAATAATTTATTGGTAACAATTAGGTACCTTACTATGGTAAAAAAGTGGTAAAAAAAGAAACAACAATAGCTTCTTAGCAAAGAGCAATTTCTGGGAGTGGTCTAAGTGGGGAGGGGAAAACTGAAAATGAGATGTTATTGGCAGAGAGGTTTGGAACTCTCTTTCCCATCGGTCTATTAACTAATTTACCACCTGGTTATGTAACCAGACAGGCCAAAACACAATCCCACCAAAACAGGATGACATTTCAGGCAGTCTTTTCAAACAGTATTATTCCAACCTCATAGTGTGGAAATAAACTATATATACACTTTTTGACTGCACTGGGCCTTTACGACATATTTTTGGGTGACTCATTTCAACATTGTGGTGGAATTATTGTAATCAAAAGGAGAGGTTTTTAGATTTCTTCAAAACAATAAAACTTTATTATTTAATTACTGCAGTAATGGAGCTGGTCGGTAATCACCCTTGGAGGTGATCACTGAGAACTCAACGAGCAGATTTGAACCACAGAATTGTATATCAATGTCCATCCTCCTGGATGTTCATGACAAATAACAGACGTATGGAATGGGTCACAAGGTTACTAATAATTAACAGCAAACAGTATCTTCTGTAAATACTGTCCTCAATGTGTAGAGACCAGGGTCTGTCCCAAGCCATCTCTCCCTGATACCTTCCAGTCAGAAAAATTAACTCATGCTATGGAATGCGGTATCACCCAAAGACATCGTAAATCTTCCAGAGGCCCATCCTCAGAAGAATACACACAGATGAGCATTCTAGCAACCCCTTATTGCATAAAACAACCATTTGATGCAATAATAGCATTATAACAAAATCTTGTAATTTCTCCACCATAACATTTTAATGCAATAGATTATTAGGGTAGAAGAACGCTTGACACATTCCAAAATTCAGTGAATGAGAAAAAAGCACAACATGTTCTATGACTATTATCCTTCCAGGTAGGAAGGTGAATTAAAATCGCAAGGTTAATGTGTCTGCTGCCTTCAACACAAAAGATTCCCTAAATTGCACTATAGTGTTTTTTTGCCTCTCTCTGAATTTAAAACAAGTCTAATTCTTATGTAGGTCAGAGATAAGAAAAGAGGAAAGAGGAAGACATTGGTCTGTGTGATTATTCAGAGGAGATACAAATTAAGCGAGACTAGACAGAGATGAAGAAATGTGTTTTATAACACAACCATCCCTGGGGTGATACACAATGAGTTCATACAATAATACAGACACAGACACAGACACATATACAGACACATATATAGACACACATACAGATACAGACAAAGACACATACACAGACACAGATACAGACAGAGACACAGATACAGACAGAGACACAGACACATGCACAGATACAGACACCGATACAGACACAGACACCGATACAGGCACAGACACAGATACAGACTCCGATACAGACACAGACACCGATACAGGCACAGACACAGACACAGATACAGATACAGTTGAAGTCAGAAGTATACATACACCTTAGCCAAATACATTTAAAATCTGTTTTTCACAATTTTTGACATTTAATCCTCATTTAAAAATTCCCTGTCTTAGGTCAGTTAGGATCACCACTTTATTTTAAGAATGTGAAATGTCAGAAAAATAGTAGATAGAATGATTTATTTCAGATTTTATTTCTTTCATCACATTCCCAGTTGATCAGAAGTTTACATACACTCAATTAGTATTTGGTAGCATTGCCATTAAATTGTTTAACTTGGGTCAAACCTTTCGGGTAGCCTTCCACAAGCTTCCCACAGTAAGTTGGGTGAATTTTGACCCATTCCTCTTGACAGAGCTGGTGTAACTGAGTCAGGTTTGTAGGCCTCCTTGATCGCACACGCCTTTTCAGTTCTGCCCACATATCTTCCATAGGATTGAGGCCAGGGCTTTGTGATGGCCACTCCTGTCACGTCCTGAACTGCAGAGGGAGCAATTGTATTAGTTTTGGTCAGGACGTGGCAGAGATTTTTGTGTTACGTGTGAGTTGGTTGTTGGACTCCCAATTGAAGGCAGGTGTGTTGAGTTGCCTTTGATTGGGAGTCCTATATAGTAGTGTGTGTTTTTCCTTGTGGTGGTGGGTAGTTGTTTTTGCCCTGCATTTTGTGTGCCTGCAAAACTGTTCCTGTCGTGTTTATTGTTTTTTTTCCTGTGGATGCTTTACTTGTGTTTATTAAAAATATGAGTATCCACATTCCCGCTGCGCCTTGGTCCATTCCTGACGACATACCTTACAACTCCAATACCTTGACTTTGTTGTCCTTAAGCCATTTTGCCACAACTTTGGAAGTATGCTATGGGTCATTGTCCATTTGGAAGACCCATTTGCGACCAAGATTTAACTTCCTGACTGATGTCTTGAGATGTTGTTTCAATATATCCACATCATTTTCCTTTTTAATGATGCCATCTATTTTGTGAAGTGCAACAGTCCCTCCTGCTGCAAAGCAACTGCCACAACATGATTCTGCCACCCCCGTGCTTCACGGTTGGGATGGTGTCTTCGGGAAGCCTCCCCCTTTTTTCTCCAAACATTACGATGGTCATTATGGCCAAACAGTTCTATTTTTGTTTCATCAGACCAAAGGACATTTCTCCAAAAGGTACAATCTTTGTCCCGCTGTGCAGTTGCAAACCATAGTCTGGCTTTTTTATGACAGTTTTGGAGCAGTGGCTTCTTCTTTGCTGAGCGGCTTTTCAGGTTAAGTCGATATGGGACTCGTTTTACTATGGATATAGATACTTTTGTAGCTGTTTCCTCAAGCATCTTCACAAGGTCCTTTGCTGTTGTTCTGGGATTGATTTGCACTTGTCGCACCAAAGTATATTCATCTCTAGGAGACAGAACGCGTCTCCTTCCTGAGCGGTATGACGGCTGCGTGGTCCCATGGTGTTTATACTTGCGTACTATTGTTTGTACAGATGAACGTGGTACCTTCAGGCATTTGGAAATTGCTCCCAAGGATGAACCAGACTTGTGGAGATCTACAGTTTATTTTCTGTGGTTTTGGCTGATTTCTTTTGATTTTCCCATGATGCCAAGCAAAGAGGCACTGAGTTTGAAGGTAGGCCTTGAAATACATCCACAGGTACACCTCCAATTAACTCAAATTATGTAAATTAGCCTTTCAGAAGCTTCTAAAGTCATGATATCATTTTCTGGAATTTTCCAAGCTGTTTAAAGGCACAGTGAACTTAGTGTATGTAAACTTCTGACCCACTGGAATTGTGATACAGTGAATTATAAGTGAAATAATCTGTCTGTAATCAATTGTTGGAAAAATTACTTGTCATGCACAAAGTAGATGTCCTAACCGACTTGCCAAAACTATAGTTTGTTAACAAGAAATTTGTGGAGTGGTTGAAAAACGAGTTTTAATTACTCCAATCTAAGTGTATGTAAACTTCCGTCTTCATGTGTACAGGCACAGGCACAGGCATAGATACTGACACAGATGTGCAGTGAGCTGGACACTCCAACTAATCCACGTGATTTTCCTAGAGAGAGTGAGAGAAAACCAGAACAGATAATAGGGGAAGGAGAGAGAGAGAGAGAGCAGAACATAGAGTACAAGAAAGAAACAGAAAGAGAGAGAGAAATAGTGGGGAGAGAGAGAGGGATATTTAGAAAGAGAGGGATAAGGCGTGTTGCATGTGCCGAGTTTAACAGTCAACTTTTAAGGGCCTGCTATTGAAATTATGCATTGGTGTAAAGTACCTAAGTAAAAATAATTTAAAGTACTACTTAAGTTGTTTTTTGGGGTATCTGTACTTTACTTGCTATTAATATTTTTGACAACTTTTACTTTTACTTCACTACATTCCTAAAGAAAGTCTTGTACTTTTTACTCCATACATTTTCCCCGATACCCAAAAGTACTTGTCCAATTCACGCACTTATCAAGAGAACATCCCTGGTCCTTCCTACTGCCTCTGATTTGGTGGACTCACTAAACACAAATGCTTCATTTGTAAATTCTGTCTGAATGGCTATCCGTAAATAAATAAAAACAAGAAAATTGTGCCATCTTGTTTGATTAATATAAGGTTCCATGACTTTGTCGACACAGGGCATCGGAACACACAAAATACATTTTGATGATTTTCATAACATTTTGAGTGTTTTATTTAACTTTTGTACACTCGTGGTGTTCCCATGTCAAAAATGACCAGTCATTAGAAATTAATGGGTGAGACTACAATTAGTGTATAAAATTGAGTTCAGGCACATGGCCATTCATCAGATGGACACACTTCCCCTCCCAGACCCCCACATGCATGTGTGTTTGAGCACACACACACACACACACACACACACACACACACACACACACACACACACACACACACACACACACACACACACACACACACACTTCCCTTCTTGGCTTCCATGGCAACCCACACGGGAACCTTTCCCCAACAGAATCTTTCCCCCACGGGAACCACACCTGTTGGCATTCTCACAAACAATCGCAACATTGTTTCCATAACATATAGGACTTTTCTCGCAGCTCTGGTATATAAAGCTTTTTAAAGGTCTTGCTCACAATCTATTCTGTGGCAGCCCAATGACCAAACGATATACTGTATGTGAGGCTCTTGATCATATCTTTGATCATGGCACTGGTGAGGAAGAGAGAGCAAAATGGAACATTGGACATAGGAGAAAACGGGAATAATATGCAAACTTTACATTTACATTTTAGTCATTTAGCAGACGCTCTTATCCAGAGCGACTTACAGTAGTGAATGCATACATTTCATACATTTTTTTCTCCGTACTGGCCCCCCGTGGGAACTTTGACACAAAGTAGTCTGTGATAAATAGCACAATATGTTTCATCTGAGTATTTGCCTTCCCTGTGGCTCAGTTGGTAGAGCATGGTGTTTACAATGCCAGGGTTGTGGGTTCGATTCCCACGGGGGGCCAGTACGAAAAAAGAAAAAAAATGTATGAAATGAAATGTATGGATTCACTACTGTGAGTCGCTCTGGATAAGAGCGTTTGCTAAATGACTAAAATGTAAAATGTAAATGTATTTGTTATAGTCAAAATAATTCATACATTATGCTTTTTTTACTCAAAAATTAGTTGTATGAGCTCAGGTCAATGAGGCCTACAGGCCATAAATAGCCAATAGAAGTTCAAAACTTGTAATGTTCACAAGAACTTAAGTTGATAAAAAGATAAAAAGGTGATAATATATGTATTATTATGGATTTATAATCAGCTATATTGGGGCGGTCATTTTGTACCGGGAACACAGAATCAATTAACATGAAACGAACACAACAGGAGGGTTAAAGTATCTTTATTTTCACTCAAGTATGACAATTGAGTACTTTTTCCAACACTGAAATTATGTTTGTAACATTTCTATTCTGAACCCTTAAAGCTGCTAAAGAGCAGGCCTGGTTGGTTAGACTCAGAGATAATGTACTCAATATCACTCACGCTCAGTTCAGAATCAGCCCTCCAACGCACAGTACATTAGAGCAAACCAAGTATTAGACAGAGCATTAGGAGCAAGCATCTCTGTTTTATTTCAACAGTCCACTTCAACTCTTTAAAATGACTGTTCTATTCCCATACCCTGGTCTGATTCAAGAGCCATTCAAACCATTAGGGCCCTAATTGAAAGTAATGTTTAAAAAGAGAGTTTAGATTGAAAATATTTGAGATGACCACATAGAACATATAGTCATTTGGTCAATTAGGAACACATCAAAACAGCTAATCTGCTGCGGTACTTGGAAGATGTAGTCTCATCTATGTTTACAGTCATTTAGAAAAAGTAGCAAGATATGTACTTTCACTAACTGCTTATCTCAATCTTCCCGGGCATTACTGTCACAGCATGACCTCTTCCACCTTAAACCATCTGAGATCTGTACTATCTGCCTCCTGTGTCTGCATCAGGGTCATATCCTGAGTCGTGATAGTATGAACTAGCCATGACTGATCCAGCAGACTCAGACCAGCTCCACAATGCTGTCTCCCAGCAAGGAGCCACCAATGGAAGACACGAGGAGTTACTGCAGTCCCTTATGGAGGGACTCCATACCCTGGCAGAACACCATGATGAGGCTTCGATACATTGCTGGAGCAATTCTGCGGATTCCCTACTGGGCAGCGGGCCACACCAGTAACTATTATGACTCAGGATATGACCCAGATGCAGACACAGGAGGCAGATAGTACAGATCTCAGATGATTTATTTTAAACACAGGGCAGGCAAAGAGCAGGTCGAGGACAGGCAGGGATTCGTGATCAGGTCTGAGTCAGGCAGGTACAGGATGGCAGACAGGCTCGGGTCAGAGCAGGCAGAGGTTTATAATTAGGTCAGAGTCAGGCAGATACAGGATGGCAGGCAGGCTCGGGGTCAGGGGAGGCAGAAATAGTCAGAACCGGGAAAACTTGGAAACAGAACTTGAGAAAAAGGAAGACGGGAAAGCACGCTGGTAAGACCTGACAAGACGAACTGGCAACAGACAAACAGAGAACACAGGTGTAAATGCACAGAGATAATGGGAAGATGGGCGACACCTGGAGGGGGGTGGAGACAAGCACAAAGGCAGGTGAAACAGATCAGGGTGTGACAATTACTGGACAATGTGTAACGATTTTAGAGAATGGTAACGGTGTACTTCTTCTTGTGGGTCTCAAACTCAGGTCTCCCTGCCCATAGTCAGACCTGCTAACCACTGCTGCAACAGGCTGTACAGGCTTACCTAGGCAAGGTTAATTAAAAATGGATGAGATGGTCTCTGATGTAGACACTAGCTACGTAGCAGCTGAACATGTCTCACCATTCTTTCTGATGAGTCTACAACCTGTGTAATGGCTTAGCTAGGGGAAACATACGGCATCTGCTAGGGCTAGGCAGTTCAATCCCCCCAAACCCCTTAGAGAAGCACCCCACCACTTATAACAACAGAAATGATTGATGAGAAAAGCCCTCCTTCTTCCATACCGCCACTTTGGAAATAATCTTTTAGGCCCCAAAGCTGAGAGTCAGGGCTCCTTGTAGTGTCAGGTCTCTAATAGTCTCTCTGTAGGAGAATGGGAGCCATTAGCCAAGTAAATGACACCAGCAAGCTAAAGAACGTCCAAGGGCAAGTGAAAATGTTGCTAGGGTGAAAAGGTTTCAATCCAGCCTGAGGTTCTGGTGATGTTTGGATGTTTACCATGTATTTTCTGTAGTCCTTGGTGGGACTTCATACATACGCCTCTGTGCCCCTATCTGAGGTTGCACAATTACCAGGTTTTCTAGAAATCCTGGCTGGAAGACTCTGGATTTCCTGTTTATTCACTCCTTATTCTGTGAATCTTCCATCTGGGATTTCTGGGAAACCTCAGAATTTTTGGAAAGTTATCAGAAAGTTTTAACCCTGCTTCAGAAATACAGCTGTTCAGTCAACTGCAGTTAAAAGCTAACCACATTGTGGGTTCATTCAGAATGTTTATTATGTGCCAGAGATGTTAATGGCATTTGAACCAATACTCTTTATCAGGAATTGATTGAATTGGGTGTCATGTGTGGGGATTGGAGAAGACAGTGTGAAAGTTTGATTTGACTGACTAGAATGTGTACATTATGAGGACAATTTCCCGCTGCAGTCCTCGCCTCCTTGGCTGTTCACATGCTGAACTGGATGCCAATTCTACAGTATACACGACATTGCAAAGATGTTTATCCTTTTATTTAACCCTCTGATAATAACAGCTATCCTTATAACTAATGCGGTGTAGCCCTACATTGTGGTGAATTTACACTCTGAATGCAACATCTTGTTGACCACAAAATGAAAAGTCCCTGGCTGTTGTGTCTAAGCCTGTAGACTGTATGTTGTTGTGGTGGTTAGCTAGCTTAGCTTAGCCATAAGGAACAGAGTTGAAAAGCCCTATAATGGCTATATATAAAGGTGAATAGAGTGTCAGTGGGTGTTCAAAACAGCAGTCATACTGTCTTTTCTCTTTCTTTCTCTATCTCAATCTCTCTCCTCATCTTTTCAGTGGGAGTTGGACCATGACCTATTCTTGAAAGATGGCGCAGACAGCCATAGGTATTTCTGCTTCTAGCTCCTAAGCAAATTTGCAGTATTTCGTTTTTGTTGTGTATTATTTCTTACATTATTAGCCCAGAACGTTTTTTGTGTTATTACATAAAGACAGAAATAACTTTTGGATATCAGAGCAACAGTAACTCACGAGTATTACGACCAGGAATACGACTTCCCGAATTAAATCCTTTGTTCACACCCCCAGGGAAATTGAACTTATCCCAGAGGCTGCCCCGAAACGGCGGAGAAGAGGTATTCAAAGTGTACTTCTAGTCCCACTCAGGAGGCGGGCACACCATCCACCACTTCCGAGTATATTACTAGCTAATGTTCAGTATCTGGACAATAAAGTAGACAAGCTCAGGGTGGGGATCTCCTTCCAGAGAGACATCAGGGACTGTAACATACTCTGTTTCATGGAATCATGGTTCTCTCCAGATATACTGTCCTCGTCCATACAGCTAGCTGGGTTCTCGGTACATCGCACAGACATGAATAAAAAAACTCTCCGGGAAGATGGGCTGGGGTGTATGTTTCATGATTAACCACTCATGGTGTGATTGTGATAACGTACAGAAAGTCAAGTCCTATTGTTCACTCGACCTAGAATACCTCACAATCAAATTCCGACCGTATTACTTCCCAAGATAATTCTCTTCGGTTATAGTCACAGCTGTGTATATTCCCCCTCAAGCCGATACCATGACGGCCCTCAAGGAACTACACTGGATTTTATGCAAACTGGAACCACATAGCCTGAGGGCGCATTTATTGTAGATGGGAATTTTACCAAAGCAAATTTGAGAAAAACGCTACCGAAGTCCTATCACCACATTGACTGTAGTACTCGCACTGGGAAACTGCTATTCTCTCTTCTGGGATGCCTACAAAGCCCTCCCACGCCCTCCCTCCGGCATATCAGATCACAACTCTATTTTGCTCCTCCCTTCCTATAGGCAGAAACTCAAACAGGAAGTACCTGTGCTAAGGTCTATTCAAAGCTGGGCTGACCAATCGGAATCCACGTTTCAAGATTCTTTTGATCATGCTGACTGGGATATGTTCCAGGTAGCCTTGGAGAACACGGACAAGGTGACTGAGTTCATCAGGAAGTGGATAGGGGATGTTGTTCCCACTGTGACAATTAACCTACCCAAACCAGAAACCGTGGATAGATGGCAGAATTCGTGCAAAACTGAAAGCGCGAACCACAGCATATAACCATGGCTTGGTGACTGGGAATATGGTTGAATACAAACGATGTAGTTATTCCCTCCATAAGGCAATCAAACAGGAAAAACGTCAGTACAGAAACGAAGTGGAGTCGCAATTCAACGGCTCAGACACAAGACGTATGTGGCAGGGTCTACAGGATACATCGCCCCCTTTGAGTATAACACAGTGCCGCTCCCAAGGACTGTGAGCTCTTGTTCTCCGTGGCCAACGTAAGTAAGACATTTAAGCGTGTTAACTCTCGCAAGGCTACTGGCCCAGATGGCCTCCCTAGCCAAGTCCTCAGAGCATGCGCAGACCAGCTGGCTGGAGTGTTTACGGACATATTCAATCTCTCCCTATCCCAGTCTGCTGTCCCCACTTGCTTCTAGATGTCCACCATTGTTCCTGTACCCAAGAAAGCAAAGGTAACTGAACTAAATGTGTCACGCATTTCGTTGTGTTGAGGAAAGGAGGACCAAAATGCAGCGGGATTGTGGACACTCATGTTTATTCCTGATAAAAACAGGTAAGGTATCCACTTGAAGAAAAAACAAAACAATAAACAATACTCACAACGGCAACAGTGTGGCAGGCTCAAACAAACGCAGTACACACAACAATCTCCCACAAAAGACACATACAAACACACCCTAATATATGGGACTCTCAATCAAAGGCAAATGACAACACCTGCCTTCAATTGAGAGTCCCAACCCCAATTGACCACACATAGATATACAACAGCTAGATCAATCATAGACATACATAACAAGGAACAGTGCCCAAAAACCCCGGAATACACAAATCAACAAACACACCACCCCGAATACCATAAAACGAATACCCTCTGCCACGTCCTGACCAAACTACAATACCAATTAACCCTTATACTGGCCAGGACGTGACAAAATGACTGTCACCACATAGCACTCACTTCTGACATCATGAAGTGCTTTGAGAAGCTCATTAAGGATCTTATCTGTCACACCCTGATCTGTTTCACCTGTCTTGTGCTTGTGTCCACCCCCCACCATGTGTCTCCCATTTGTCCCCATTATCTCCTATGTATTTATACCCATGTTTTCTGTTTGTCTGTTGCCAGTTCGTCGTGTCTCGTCAAGTCCTACTAGCGTTTTTTCCCTTTTCTAGTTTCTATAGTTGATGTTTTCTAGTCCTCCCGGTTTTGAGCATTCTGTCTGCCAGGACTCTGATCCTGCCTGCCGTTTTTTACTTTACTGACACTGACCTGGACTTTTGACCTCTGCCTGCCCTTGACCTGTCGTTTGCCTGCCCCCTGTTTTGTAATAAACATTTGAACTGTCTGCATCTGGGTCTTATCCTGAGTCCTGAAAATATCCCCTCTACCTTGCCTGACCCCTTAGACCAACTTCAATTTGCTTACCATTGGATTGCACTGCACACTGCCCTATCCCATCTGGACAAGAGGAATACCTATGTACAAATGCTGTTCAGTGACTATAGCTCACCCTTCAATACCATAGTACCCTCCAAGCTCATCATCAAGCTCGGGAACCTGGGTCTGAACCCCGCCCTGTGGCACTGGGTCCTGGACTTCCTGACGGGCCACCCCCAGGTGGTGAAGGTAGGAAACAACACCTCCACTTCCTTGATCCTCAACACAGGGGACCCACAAGGGTGCGTGCTCAGCCCCTTCCTGTACTCCTTGTTCACCCATGACTGCGTGGCCTCCAACTCAATCATCAAGTTTTCAGAGAACACAACCATAGTAAGCCTGATTACAAACAATGACGAGACAGCCTACAGGGAGGAGGTGAGGGCCCTGACAGAGTGGTGCCTGGAAAATAACCTCTCCCTCATTGTCAACAAAATGAAGGAGCTGATCGTGGACTTCAAGAAAAAGCAGAGGGAGCACACCCATATCTACATTGACAGGACTGCAGTGGAGAAGGTGGAAAGCTTTAAGTTCCTCGGCGTACACATCACTGACGATCTGAAATGGTCCACCCACACAGACAGTGGGGTGAAGAAGGCGCAACAGTGCCTCTTCAACCTCAGGAGGCTGAAGAAATTTAGCTTGGCACCTAAGACCCTCACCCACTTTTACATATGTGGAATTGAGAGCATCCTGTCTGGCTGTATCACCGCCTAGCATGGCAACTGCACCACCCGCAACCGTAGGACTCTCCAGAGAGTGGTGCGGTCTGCCCAACGCATCACCAGGGGCACACTTCCTGCCCTCTAGGAAACCTATAGCACCCGATTTCACAGGAAGGCCAAAAAGAGCATCAAGGACATCAACCACCCAAGCCACGGCCTGTTCACCTCGCTATCATTCAGATGGCGAGGTCGGTATAGGTGCATCAAAGCTGGGACAGAGAGACTGAAAAACAGCTTCTACAGTATCTCAAGGCCATCAGACTGTTAAATAGCCATCACTAGCCGGCTCCCACCCGGTTACTCAACCCTGTACCTCAGAGGCTGCTGCCCTATATAAATAGACATGGAATCACTGGTCACTTTAATAATGGAACACTAGTCACTTAAATAATGTTTACATACTGCTTTACTCATTTCATATGTATATGCTGTATTCCATTCTTCTGTATTTTAGTCAATACCACTCCGACATTGCTCATCCTAATATTTATATATTTCTTAATTCCATTATTTTACTTTTAGATTTGTGTTTATTGTGAATTGTTAGATATTACTGCACTGTTGAAGCTAGGAAAACAAGCATTTTGCTACACCTGCAATTAAATCTGCTAAATATGTGTGTGACCAATAACATTTGATTTGATTTGATTTGACCCCAAGACCTCATCATGACCCTTTAAAAGTCAGTAAAGACACCTGTTGGCACATGAAAACAGGAAGAAGAAAGGAGGACATCATTGAATGGAGCCTCAGTGCATCTTGGGCAAATTCAGTGGTTAGTTATTACTGACTTGGCACTGCAGTGATAGGTACATCGTATAAAAAACATATTGCAGATCTTTCTAATTGAGGGAGTACAAAGATTGACTGCTTAAAAGACTGAGTATGGATGTGGTATGCATACCATGAGATGTTTTGCTTGATTCCTGTAAAGTGTCTCCTGTAGTCAAATGCTTCACATGCAGAGCCTACAACTCATGCAGAGCCTACAGCTCAAGTTTCCAGTTTTTTGTCTTATTTCTTGTTTGTTTCACAAGAAAAAATATTTTGCATCTTCAAAGTGGTAGGCATGTTGTGTAAATCAAATGATACAAATCCCACAAAATCCATTTTAATTCCAGGTTGTAAGGCAACAAAATAGGAAACAAAGTAATCAAAATGCAACAGGAAATACAAGAAACACAACTGGAAACACAACAGGACACAAAACAGAATACACAACAGGAAACACAACGGGAAACACAACAGGAAACACAACAGGATTCACAGCAGGAAACACAACAGTAAACACAACAGGAAACACAACAGGACACACACACGCACATACGTACACACACACGTTTACATGTTGTTCACATGTTCATTACCTTGTGTGGCTTTTAAATTGATGTATCGTCATCTGGTTGATGTCATGAGTCTGTTTGTCTGCAACAGATATGTTGATGCTGCTGTCTTGGTCCAGAATAACCTTGTAAAAAAAAAGGTTTACTAAAACAGACACACTCACAGACACAGTTTAACCAGGCACTTTCCACCCACCAGCCAGCCAGTAATAATCTCTCTGAAACATTAGAACTGTGTGTGGGGTGGGGAGGGGGCTCCTAGTGTCCCCTCTCTCTGTAGAGGTGCCCTGTGTCCTCCATCCCTTCTCACCAGAGACCTGGGCTGCATTCAGGAACCAGCCTGTGAATACAAGAGGATTGAAGGGGGGAGCCTTAAACTTTGACTGTTATTTTTTTCATCACTGAACCTGCCTTGACACAAATAGTGGAATGCCTTTCAGATAATCAACATGAGAGAGAGAGAGAGAGAGAGAGAGAGAGAGAGAGAGAGAGAGAGAGAGAGAGAGAGAGAGAGAGAGAGAGAGAGAGAGAGAGAGAGAGAGAGAGAGAGAGAGAGAGAGAGAGAGAGAGAGAGAGAGAGAGAGAGAGAGAGAGAGAGAGAGAGAGAGAGAGAGAGAGAGAGAGAGAGAGAGAGAGAGAGAGAGAGAGAGAGAGAGAGAGAGAGAGAGAGAGAGAGAGAGAGAGAGAGAGAGAGAGAGAGAGAGAGAGAGAGAGAGAGAGAGAGAGAGATTCTGCTTGTTCGCCCGCTTGAGAAGCTGTATTGACTCATGAAGCGTGAAAACTTAAACCATTTAAAGGATTTTTACCAATGCAACAAAGACACAATAGCCCATTTATTTGACAAGCCCCTACAGAGTCTGCTGGCCTCTGACTACAGGCTTCTTGTTGGGATAGCTAATGGAAAACTCATCCGTTTGTTTCTCTCTGTCCTCTGATTACAGGCTTCTTGTTGGGATAGCTAATGGAAAACTCATCCGTTTGTTTCTCTCTGTCCTCTGATTACAGGCTTCTTGTTGGGATAGCTAATGGAAAACTCATCCGTTTGTTTCTCTCTCTGTCCTCTGATTACAGGCTTCTTGTTGGGATAGCTAATGGAAAACTCATCCGTTTGTTTCTCTCTGTCCTCTGATTACAGGCTTCTTGTTGGGATAGCTAATGGAAAACTCATCCTTTTGTTTCTCTCTGCCCCCTCAGCCCTTCTAGTGAGTAGATGATGTGAGTTAAAATGGGATGATGTTGGTAAGACATTGTAAAATCTACTGTACCTGGAGTTAGATACACACACTCGTGTAGTGACATGTGAACATGCCGGCCACACGCATGGAATCACACATGCATGGAAATACGCACACACACACACACACACACACACACACACACACACACACACACACACACACACACACACACAGCCCATATGATTGTGTACCATACAATCCATAGTACATGAAATTGAACTTTGTTTGTGAATATGATATTTAGACTAATGTCCTGCAATGTACTCACCAATGTTGTGATGTCCATCCATCTGTGCTTCCATCAGACAGCCAGTGTAAGACAGTGTTGAAGTGTCTGTCTGTCCGTTCGTCCGTCAGAAGGACAGTGTTCCATCCTGTTTCACCCTCTGATCTGGTGCTGCTCTATCACACCAGGCAACAGTGTGTGCTGGTAGAACTCTGCTGCTTCTCCCTCCAACACGGGAGCTGTAGGGCTGTGGATGTACACATGAATGATGATCTATTCTTTAGAAGGATATCATTTACACTTGTATAAGTTTGTCATTTACGTTCCCCAATGTATTTATTTGGACAGTGAAGCTAAAACAAAGCTAAACATTTATTTTGAAGGGGGTAGAGCAGCTTTAATAGTGTAGATAGATTGTGGCTTCCTTCATTATAATTGTCCGCATCATTTCCAATCACCCATATATATTTTTGTAAATATACACAGTACCAGTCAAAAGTTTCGACACACCTACTCATTCAAGGGCTTTTCTGTATTTGTACTATTTTCTACATATAATAATACTAAATACATGAAAACTATGAAACAACACATATGGAATCATGTAGTAACCAAAAAAGTGTTAAACAAATCCAAATATATTTTATATTTGAGATTCTTCAAAGTAGCCACCCTTTGCCTTGATGACAGCTTTGCACACTCTTGGCATTCTCTCAACCAGCTTCATGAGGTAGTCACCTGGAATGCATTTTAATTAACAGGTGTGCCTTTTTAAAAAGTACATTTTTGGAATATCTTTCCTTCTTAATGCGTTATGACGAGGTAGGGGTGGAAATCCAAAAGATAGCCTATTTGGTAAAAGACCAAGTCCATATTATGGCAAAAACAGCTGAAATAAACAAATGACAGTCCATCATTACTTTAAGACATGAAGGTCAGTCAATACGGAACATTTCAAGAACTTTGAAAATGTATTCAAATGCAGTCACAAAAACCATCAAAAGCTATGATGAAACTGGCTTTCATGAGGACAGGAAAGGAAGACCCAGAGTTACATCTGCTGCAGAGGATAAATTCATTAGAGTTAACTGCACCTCAGATTGCGGCCCAAGTAAATGCTTCACAGAGTTCAAGTAACAGACACTTCTCAACATCAACTGTTCAGAGGAGACTGCGTGAATCAGGTCTTCATGGTCGAATTGATGAAAAGAAACCACTACTAAAAGGAAACCAAGAAGAATAAGAGACTTGCTTGGACCAAGAAACACGAGAAATGGACATTAGACCGGTGGAAATCTGTCCTTTGGTCTGGTGAGTCCAAATTTTTGATTTTTGGTTCCAACTGCTGTGTCTTTGTGAGACGTGTAGTTGGCGAACGGATGATCTCCGCATGTGTGGCTCCCATTTTGAAGCATGGAGGATGAGGTGTGATGGTGTGGGGGTGCTTTAATGGTGACACAGTCAGTGATATATTTAGAATTCAAGGCACACTTAACCAGGATGGCTACCACAGCATTCTGCAGTGATACACCATCCCACCTGGTTTGTGATTAGTGGGACAATCATTTGTTTTTCAACAGGACAATGACCCAAAACAGACCTCCAGGCTGTGTAAGGGCTATTTGACCAAGAAGGAGAGTGATGGTGCGGCATCAGATGACCTGGCCTCCATAATCAGCCGACCTCATACAAGTACTTGGGAGAATGGATAGATGCTACACTGTCCATCTCTTAGCACATATCAAAGCTGCAGGCTAAAGTTAAATCTAGACTTGGTTTCCTCTATCGTAATCGCTCTTCTTTCTCCCCAACTGCCAAACTACCCCTGATTCAGATGACCGACCTACCCATGCTAGATTACAGAGACTTAATTTATAGATCGGCAGGTAAGGGTGCTTTTTAGCTGCTAGATGTTCTTTACCGTTCGGCCATCAGATTTGCCACCAATGCTCCTCATTACACATCATTGCACTCTATACTCTTCTGTAAATTGGTCATCTCTGTATACCCGTCGCAAGACCCACTGGTTGATGCTTATTTGTAAAACCCTCTTAGGCCTCACTCCCCCCTAACTGAGATACATTATCTACTGCAGCCCTCGCCCTCGCCCTCCACATACAACACCCATTCTGCCAGTCACATTCTGTTGAAGGTCTCCAAAGCACACACATCCCTGGGTCGCTTGTCTTTCCAGCTTGCTGCAGCTAGCGACTGGAACGAGCCGCAACAACGCTCAAACTGGACAGTTTTATCTCAGTCTCTTTATTCAAAGACTCAATCATGGACACTCTTACTGACAGTTGTGGCTGCTTTGTGTGATGTATTGTTGTCTCTACCTTCTTGCCCTTTGTGCTGTTATCTGTGCCAAATAATGTTTGTACCACGTTTTGTGCTGCTACCATTGTGTGCTGTTGCCATGTTGTGTTGCTAGCATGTTGGTGACACATTGTGTTGTTACTATGCTGTGTTGTCATGTGTTGCTGCCTTGCTATGTTGTTGTCTTAGGTCTCTCTTCATGTAGTGTTTATTTTTTTTAAATCCCCTGTCCCCGCCTTTTGGTAGGCCATCATTGTAAATAAGATTTTGTTCTTAACTGACTTGCCTAGTTAAATAACAGTTAAATCAAATAAAAAATAAATACAATTGAGATGGTTTGGGATGAGTTGGATTGCAGAGTGAAGGAAAAACAGCCAACAAGTGCTCAGCATATGTGGGAACTCCTTCAAGACTGTTGGAAAAGCATTCCTCATGAAGCTTGTTGAGAGAATGCCAAGTGTGCAAAGCTGTCATTAAGGCAAAAGGTGACTTCTCTGAAGAATCTAAAATCTAATATATTTAACACTTTTTGGTTACTACGTGATTCAATGTGTTATGTC
Source organism: Salmo salar (assembly GCF_965601325.2). Lineage (NCBI taxonomy): Eukaryota > Metazoa > Chordata > Actinopteri > Salmoniformes > Salmonidae > Salmo > Salmo salar. The sequence continues at coordinate 82,201,783 of NC_138296.1, read as the reverse complement.
ATAGTTTTGATGTCTTCACTATTATTCTACAATGTAAAAAAAAGAGTAAAAAAAAAAATCTTGAAAGAGTAGGTGTGTCCAAACTTTTGACTGGTACTGTATACAGTGCATTCTGAAAGTATTCACACCCCTTGACTTTTTCCACATTTTCTTATTTACATTTACATTTTAGTCATTTAGCAGACGCTCTTATCCAGAGCGACTTACAGTTGTGAATGCATACATTTCATACATTTCATTTCATGCATTTTTTTTTTTTGTACTAGCCCCCCGTGGGAATCGAACCCACAACCCTGGCGTTGCAAACACCATGCTCTAGAATGGATTTAATCGTTTTTTTCTCATCAATCTACACACAATATACCATAATGACAAAGCAAAAAAACATTTGGGGGAAAGTTTTGCAAATGTATAAAAAAAACAACTGATTATCTTATTTAAATAAGTATTCAGACCCTTTACTCATTACTTTGTTGAAGCCTTTTAGTCTTCTTGGGTATGACGCTACAAGCTTGGCACACCTGTATTTGGGGAGTTTCTCCCATTCTTCATGCAGATCACCTCAAGCTCTGTCATGTTGTATGGGGAGCGTCACTGCACAGCTATTTTCAGGTCTCTCCAGTGATGTTCGATCGGATTCTAGTCCGGGCTTTGGTTGGGCCACTCAAGCATATTCAGAGACTTGTCCCGAAGCCACTCCTGCATTGTCTTGGCTGTGTGTTTAGGGTTGTTGTCCTGTTGGAAGGTAAAACTTCGCCCCAATCTGAGGTCCTGAGCAGTCTGGAGCAGGCTTTTATCAAGGATCTCTCTGTACTTTACTCCGTTCATTTTTCCCTCGATCCTGACTAGTCTCCCAGTCCCTGCCGCTAAAAAACATCCCCAATGCATTATGCTGCCGATCACCATAATTCACCATAGGGATAGTGCCAGGTTTTCTCCAGATGTGACGCTTGGCAATCAGGCCAAAGTGTTCAATCTTAGTTTCATCAACCCAGAGAATCTTGTTTCTCATGGTCTGAGAGTCCTTTAGGTGCCTTTTGGCAAACTCCAAGCAGGCTGTCATGTGCCTTTTACTGAGGAGTGGCTTCCGTCTGGCCACTCTACCATAAAGGCCTGATTGGTGGAGTTCTGCAGAGATGGTTGTCCTTCTGGAAGGTTCTTCCTTTTCCACAGAGGAACTCTGAAGCTCTGTCATATTGACCATTGGGTTCTTGGTCACCTCACTGACCAAGGCCCTTCTCCCCCGATTGCTCTGTTTTGCCAGGTGGCCAGCTCTAGGAAGAGTCTTGGTAGTTCCAAACTTCTTCCATTTAGGAATGATGGAGACCACTGTTTTCTTGTGGACCTTCAATGCTGCAGATATTTGTTCGTACCCTTCCCAAGATCTGTGCCTCAACACAATCCTGTCTCTGAGCTCTATGGACAATTCTACCTTACCTGACACCCTAGACCCACTTCAATTTGCTTACCGCCCCAATACATCCACAGACGATACAATTTTCATCACACTGCACTCTGCCCTATCCCATCTGGACAAGAGGAATACCTATTTTTTTTAAACTTAAAAAAAACTTTTTTTGTCATTTAGCAGACGCTCTTATCCAGAGCGACTTACAGTACTGAATGCATACATTTCAAACATTTTTTCTCCATACTGGTCGAATGCTGTTCATTGACTATAGCTCAGCCTTCAACACCATAGTACCCTCCAAGCTTGTTATTAAGCTCGGGGCCCTGGGTCTGAACTACGCTAGGTGCAACTGGTTCCTGGACTTCCTGACGGGCTGCCCCAGATGGTGAAGGCAGGAAATAACACACTCCACTTCGCTGATCCCCAACACAGGGGCCCCACAAGGGCACATGCTCAGCCCCCTCCTGTACTCCCTGTTCATCCATGACCGCGTGGCCACGCACACCTCTAACTCAGTCATCAAGTTTGCAGATGACACAACAGTACTTGACCTGATTACCAACAATGACGAGACAGCCTACAGGGAAGAGTTGAGGGCTCTGGGAGTGTGGTGCCAGGAAGATAACCTTTCACTCAACATCAACAAAACAAAGGAGCTGATCGTGGACTTCAGGAAACAGACGGAGCACCCTCCTATCCAAATTGACGGGACCGCAGTGGAGAAGGTGGAAAGCTTCAAGTTCCTTGGCTTATACATCACTGACAAAATGAAATGGTCCAACCACACAGACAGTGTGGTGAAGAAGGCACAACAGCGCCTCTTCAACCTCAGGAGGATGAAAAAATATGGCTTGGCACCTGAAACCCTCAAACTTTTACAGATGCACAATTGAGAGCATCCTGTTGGGCTGTATCACCACCTGGTATGGCAACTGCACCGCCCGCAACCGCAGGGCTCTCCAGAGGGTGGTGCGGTCTGCCCAACGCATCACCGGGGGCAAACTACCTTCCCTCCAGGACAACAACCACCCGAGCCACTGCCTGTTCACCCCGCTATCATCCAGAAGGCGAGGTTACTGCAGGTGCATCAAAGCTGGGACCGACAGACTGAAAAACAGCTTTTATCTCAAGGCCATCAGACTGTTAAATAGCCATCAGTAGCACCTTAGAGGCTGCTGCTCTATATACATAGACTTGAAATCACTGGCCACTTTAATATTGGAACACTGGTCACTTTAATAATGTTTACATATTACTCATGTCATATGTACATGCTGTATTCTATTGTACTGTATCTTAGTCTATGCCGATCTGACATTGCTAATCCAAATAGATATATATTCTTAATTCCATTCCTTTACTTTGGATTTGTGTGTATTGTTGTGTAATTGTTAGATATTACTGTTGGAGCTAGAAACACAAGCATTTTGCAACACCCGCAATAACATTTGCTAAACATGTGTATGTGACCAATACAATTTGATTGATTTGATTTGAATTCCTTCAACCTCATGGCTTGGTTTTTGCTCTGAAATAAACTGTCAACTGTGGGACCTTAAATAGACAGGTGTATGTTTTCCAAATCATGTCCAATCGATTGAATTTACAACAGGTGAACTCCAACCAAGTTGTAGAAACATCTCAAGGATGATCAATGAAAACAGGATACATCTGAGCTCCATTTTGAGTCTCATAGCAAAGGGTCTGAATACTTTTGTAAATATGACGATTTCTGTTTTGTTTTCTTATACATTTGTAAAAATGTATAAAAACCTGTTTTCTCTTTGTCATCATGGGGTATTGTGTGTAGATTGATGAGGGAAAAAAAATATTTATTCCATTTTAGAATAAGGCTGTAATGTAACAAATGTAATACTTTCTGAATGTACTGTACATATACATATCTTTTTAAAATATATGTTCCTTTATTATTTTTCCCTAACCCTACCACCGCTCTCCTAATTGGAGTAAACTAATAGACAACAACACTTAGGCTTCTACTTCCAGCTTATACATGCTATATACATTTTGCGTACACAATGTATTTTACAATAGTTACCTTTTGTTTGTTTTTAATCCCATCCTTCATCTACCATCAACCTCTCCCATCTTTCTCTGAAGCCCATCCAGTTTGATTTCTATTTTGCCATATATTTGTAACTGTGCTGTTTCACAAAAGTTCTAAACCTATATACATTTTACGGACACAGTATATTTTACATTAACTATCTTGTTGTTTTTAATCCCATCCTTCAGGTCCACTCAACCCCTCCCATCTCTCTCTTAACACCATCCATGTTTTATTTCTATTTGCCACAAAAGTTCTGAACCTTTCTATTCTCATAGTTTCAACAGATTGTAAATGAAAGATACCATTTTTGCTAAAAGTATTATTATGTTATTGATCGATTAAATATGACTTTTCAAATCACCCAGTTGTGCTATCTGCAGAGTTAGCTCGAAGTAAATGTTGCACTTCTTCAAGCTAAAACGTTTAATTTTGATCTATACTCTAGCATTTTGAATTTGAGATCAAATGTTTAATATGAGGCGACAGTACAGAAAATCTTTTATTGAGGGTATTTTATACATAGTTGTTTAACCTTTTAAAAATGAAAGCACTTTATGTATCTAGTCCCCCCATTTGAACGTGTCATAAGTATTTGAACAAATTCACTTACAGTGTATTAAATTTAGTTAACAATGTCGTACTTGGTCCCTTATTCCTAGCACACAATGACTACTTCAAGCTTGTGACTCTATAAACTTGTTGGATGGATTTGCAGTTTGTTTTGGTACTAAACTATTGACTAAATTTAAAACGCTATACGCTAATTTGTCAAAATACTTGACACCTTCTAATGAGGGGACTAGATAGAGAAAATAGATACACTGTATGTATGAAAATCACAGGAGGCTGCTGAGAGGGGGACGGATGGAATGGCATGAAACACATAGAAACCATTTGTTTGATGTATTTGATACCATTCCTCTTACTCCACTCCAGCCATTATCACGAGCATGTCCTCCCCAATTAAGGTGCCACCAACCTCCTGTGAAAATCCCATCAAATAAAGGGTGACATTCTTTACTGTCGCCTCATATAAAACATTTGATCTCAATTCCAAAACTCTGGAGTCTAGAACCAAATAAAAGTTTTACCTTCACCGTTCAAATAAATAAGTAGGGGAGTGTATATAAATGGACGCTTCATTGGCGGCTGAAGTGGAATGATAAAACATGTATAGGGGGCTGATGGGTGCTGCCACTGATTGGCTGAATGTTAATTAGAACCTACAGAACAAAGTTCTCACCTCCACGTTTCGCTGTTCTGACCAATTCATTCTGTCACCGCTGTGCGACACAAGTGACATTTGAGAATGACAGCGGTGGCCTTTCTGTGCCGTCACTCCGGGAATCATACGTGTGCTGAAACATTACGTAGTTGATGATGCAGTGGATTAGCCTGCTGATGTTTTGAGAGGCTATCAATAAAGCTTTGGATCGCATGCTTGGAGAAATTGAGAAAATGCATGACAAAAGATAACTTCACAAAAGACTGGGGTATGGTGCAAAACCAATGATTTCAGGCTCTTTTAAGATTGTTTAGTGTGTGTGTGTGTGTGTGTGTGTGTGTGTGTGTGTGTGTGTGTGTGTGTGTGTGTGTGTGTGTGTGTGTGTGTGTGTGTATTCCTCTCAGGGGACAGCTCTTTTGACAAATGATAGACATGCACAGCACTTTGAAATGTGTCCTCTCCAAGACTGATTGCGTAATTTTTTGAATGGACTACTCCTGTGCTTTGATCTGTTCTGTATTCAGGGCCTTTGTACATACATCTAGTCATCTCACTGGGGGTATGAGAACAGTGTGAAACAAGCAAGGGCCATCTCAGAATAGCATTGTGTGAGTGAGTGATCTTTATCCCAAGTACAATGACTATATACAGTACTGTACCAGTCAAAAGTTTGGACACACCTACTCATTCAAGAGTTTTTCTTTATTTGGAAAAAAATTTCACATTGTCAAATAATACAAAACTATGAAATATCACATATGGAATCATGTAGTAACCAAAAAATTGTTAAACAAATCAAAAAATATTTTATATTTCAGGTTCTTCAAAGTAGCCACCCTTTGCCTTGCTGACAGCTTTGCACGCTCTTGGCATTCTCTCAACCAGCTTCATGAGGAATGCTTTTCCAACAGTCATGAAGGAGTTCCCACATATGCTGAGCACTTGTTGGCTGCTTTTCCTCTACTCTGCGGTCCAAATCATCCCAAACAACCTCAATTGGGTTGAGGTCGGGTTATTGTTGAGGCAAGGCACTCCATCACTCTACTCTGCAGTCCAACTCATCCCAAACCACCTATATTAGGTTGAGGTCGGGCGAATGTGGATGCGTTGGTCAAATAGCCCTTACACAGACTGGAGGTCTGTTTTGGGTCATTGTCATGTTTAAAAACAAATGGTAGTCCCACTAAACGCAAACCAGATGGGATGGCGTATCGCTGCAGAATGCTGTGGTAACCATGCTCGTTAGGTGTGCCTTGAATTCTAAATAAATCACAGACAGTGTCACCAGAAAAGCCCCCCACACCATCAGCTCTCCTCCTCCATGCTTCAAGGTGGGAACCTCATATGAGGAGATCATCCCTTCGCCTACTTTGCTTCTTACAAAGACACAGCGGTTGGAACCAAAAATCTCAAATTTGACTCATCAGACCATAGGACAGATTTCCACTGGTCTAATGTCCATTGCTCGTGTTTCTTGGCAGAAGCAAATATCTTCTTATTATTGGTGTCCTTTAGTAGTGGATTCTTTACAGCAATTCGACCATGAAGGCCTGATTCAGGCAGTCTCCTCTGAACAGTTGATGTTGTGATGTGTCTGTTACTTAAACTCTGTGAAGCATTTATTTGGCTACAATCTGAGGTAGAGTTAACTGTAATGAATTTATCCTCTGCAGCAGATGTAACTATGGGTCTTCCTTTCCTGTGGCGGTCCTCATGAGAGCCAGCTTCATGATAGCGCTTGATGGTTTTTGCAACTGCACTTGAAGATACTTTCAAAGTTCTTGAAATGTTCCGTACTGACTAACCTTTATGTCTTAAAGTAATGATGGACTGTCAATTCTCTTTGCTTATTTGAGCTGTTCTTGCCATAATATGGACTTGGTCTTTTACAAAATAGGGCTATGTTCTGTATACCACCCCTACCTTGTCAAAACACAACTGATTGGCTCAAATGCATTAAGACGGAAATACATTCCACAAATTAACTTTTAACACTGCACACCTGTTAATTGAAATGCATTCCAGGTGACTACCTCATGAAGCTGGTTGAGAGAATGCCAAGAGTGTGCAAAGCTGTCATCAAGGCAAAGGGTGGCTACTCTCAATAACTTCAAATATAAAATATTTTTTGATTTGTTTAGCACTTTGTTGGTTACTACATGATTCCATATGTGTCATTTCATAGTTTTGATGTCTTCACTATTATTCTACAATGTAGAAAATAGTAAAAATAAAAAAAAAACCTGGAATGAGTAGGTGTGTCCAAACTTTTTACTGGTACTGTATGTATGATATTTTCTCAATGTATGTTCAATTCTTGATATGCTAGGAAGTGACCTTGTCTCAGTATAACATGCTTTAATATTTTTGTATATTTTCCTGGATTCAGACAAACTGGGATTGAGCCAAAATTACAGTAACAGAAAGTGACTAGACTTGTTATTCCAGCAGTCTTCCATGTTGGATTCAAATTTTAAGCTACTGTATGCTAAGCTATATGCTTATTTGTGAGATAAGACTCTCCACAGCTCAAACAGTTGCTGGGCGGAAACAGAAATCATCAAAACGGTCACAGTTGAATGACTTGACCTACCCCACATTAATATGTTTGACAGTCTCTGGAGTATCTGTTCTCTGTTAAATACCACATCAAACCAATCATTGTGTTTTCAACCTCAACAGTGAATCTTAAGAGTAACCAGGTGTGTCCACCAGCAAGCGATAACTCCGCCGAAATGATGGAGCTCATTTTCAACGGAAGGAAGCTGCTCGCTCTGAAGTTAGCAAGGCGAGAGAAGCTCTCCGAACACAGAGTGAACAGGGCAGGACTTTATTTGGGGAAAGCTCAATATTATGTAAATGCTCCAGACTCCATTGACCAATCGAAGCTGATTGTCTGAATACCTGGGCTGTTGATTGGCTGAATACCCGGGCCGCTGATTGGCTGAAAGATTACCGGTTGTTTCTTTAAGCATATATATATATACAGTGCGTTCAGAAAATATTCAGACCTCTTGACTTTTCACCACATTTTGTTAAGTTACAGCCTTATTCTAAAATGGATTGAATAAAACATGTTCCTCATCAATCTACACACAATACACCATACTGACAAAGCAAAAACAGGTTATTAGCAATGTTTGCAAAGTTATAAAAAATAAAAACAGAAATAAATTATTTACATAAGTATTCAGACCCTTTGATATGAGACTGGAAATTCAGCTCAGGTGCATCCTGTTACCATTGACTGTCTTTGAGATGTTTCTACAACTTGATTGGAGTCCATCTGTGGTAAATTCAATTTCTGAAACATTATTTGGAAAGGCATCCTGTCTCTATAAGGTCCCACAGTTGTCAGTGCATGCCAGAGCAAAAAAGAAGCCATGAGGTGGAAGGAATTGTCTGTAGAGCTCCGAGACAGGATTGTGTAGAGGCACAGATCTGGGAAAGTGTACCAAAACATGTCTGCAGCATTGAAGGTCCCCAAGAACACAGTCACCTCCATCATTCTTAAATGGAAGAAGCTTGGAACCACCAAGACTCTTTCTAGAGCTGGCCACCTGGCCAAACTGAGCAATCGGGGGAGAAAGGCCTTGGTCAGGGAGGTGACCAAGTACTCAATGGTCACTCTGACAGAGCGCTAGAGTTCCTCTGTGGGGATGGGAGAAACTTCCAGAAGGACAACCATCTCTGCAGCACTCCATCAATCAGTCCTTTGTGGTAGAGTGGCTAGACAGAAGCCACTCTTCAGTAAAAGGCACATGGCACACACATGGAGTTTGCCAAAAAGCACCTAAAGGACTCAGACCATGAGAAACAAGATTCTCTGGTCTGATGAAACCAAGATTGAACTCTTTGGCCTGCGTTCCAAGCATCACATCTGGAGGAAACCTGGCACCATCCCTAAGTTGAAGCATGGTGGTGGCAGCATCATGCTGTGGGAATGCTTTCAGTGGCAGGGACTGTGAGACTAGTCAAGATTGAGGGAAGAATGGGAGAAACCCCCAAAATACAGGTGTGCCAAGCTTGTAGCATCATACCCAAGAAGACTCAAGGCTGTAATCGCTGCCAAAGGTGCTTTAACAAAGTACTAAGTAAAGCGTCAGAATACTTATGTAAATGTGATATTTCAGTTATTTATTTGTTATAAATTTGCAAACATTTCTAAAAAACTGTTTTTGCTTTGTCATTGTGTGTAGATTGATGAGGAAAAAAGATTTAACCTGTCTGTCCTTTCAGCCACGGTTCGTCCTTTATTTAAAGGGGGAGATCAAACTGATCCTGACTGTTATAGGCCTATTTCTCTTTTGCCCTGTTTATCAAAAGTGTTGGAAAAACTGACTGGCTTTCTTGATGTCTATAGTTTTCTCTCTGGTATGCAATCTGGTTTCCGCTCAGGTTATGGATGTGTCACTGCAACCTTAAAGGTCCTCAATGATGTCACCATTGCCCTTGATTCTAAGCAATATTGTGCTGCTATTTTTATTGACTTGGTCAAAGATTTTGATACAATAGATCATTCCATTCTCTCAAAAAGTGCAGTGTATAAAGTCAGAAAATCTGCTGTCTCAGCCACTGCCTGTCACCAAGGGAGTTCCCCAAGGCTCAATCCTAGGCCACACGCTCTTCTCAATTTAGATCAACAACATAGCTCAGGCGGTAGGAAGCTCTCTCATGCATGTATATGCAGATGATACAGTCTTATACTCAGCTGGCCCCTCCCTGGATTTTGTGTTAAATGCTCTACAACAAAGTTTTCTTTAGGTCCAACATGCTTTCTCTACCCTTAACCTTGTTCTAAAACACCTCTAAAACAATGGTCATGTGCTTTGGTAAGAAGAATGCCCCTCCTTCCACAGGTGTTATTACTACCTCTGAGGGTTTAGAGCTTGAGCCATACTCCCAAGTACTTGGGAGTATGGCTAGACGGTGCACTGTCCTTCTCTCAGCACATCAAAGCTGCAGGCTAAAGTTAAATCTAGACTTGGTTTCCTCTATCGTAATCGCTCCACTTTCACCCCAGCTGCCAAACTAACCCTGATTCAGATAACCATCCTACCCATGCTAGATTACGGAGACATAATTTGTAGATTGACAGGTAAGGGTGCTCCTGAGCGGTTAGATGTTCTTTACTGTTCGGCCATCAGATTTGCCACCAATGCTCCTTATAGGACACGTCACTGCACTCTATGCTCCTCTGTAAACTGGTCATCTCTGTATACCCATCGTAAGACCCACTGGTCGATGCTTATTTGTAAAACCCTCTTAGGCCTCACTCCCCCATCTGAGATATCTACTGCAGCCCTCATCCTCCGCATACAGCACCCGTTCTGCCAGTCACATTCTGTTAAAGGTCCCCAAAGCACACACATCCCTGGGTCGCTCCTCTTTTCAGTTTGCTGCAGCTAGCAACTGGAAGGAGCTGCAACAAACACTCAAATAGGACAGTTTTATCTCAATCTCTTCATTCAAAGACTCAATCATGGACACTCTTACTGACAGTTGTGGCTGCTTTGTGTGATGCATTGTCTCTACCTTCTTGTCCTTTGTGCTGTTGTCTGTGCCCAATAATGTTTGTACCATGTTTTGTGCTGTTGCATGTTGTGTTGCTAACATGCTGTGTTGTAATGTATTGCTGCCATGCTATGTTGTCTTACGTCTCTCTTTATGTAGTGTTGCGTTGTCTCTCTTGTTGTGATGTGTGTTTTGTTCTATGGGAGGCCTTGCACTTTTTGGTAGGCCATCATTGTAAATAAGAATTTGTTCTTAACTGACTTGCCTAGTTAAATAAAGGTTAACTAAAAGAAAAAATGTCAACATCATACATTCAAAATCTCTGCCAGCAAGCTAGTAGCCATCATCATGAATCAAGTCAACAATTTACTGGCAAATCCTTTAAATTTCTTGTCATATGAAGAGACATCATGAAGAGAAATTATTGATAGAATGTATCGGTGCTCATCGGCCATTGGACATTACAAACAACAAGTTGGAAATTACAAATTCAACAATGAGTGTTTTGGAAGGAATCAGTGGCTAACTTCAAGAGTCGAAAAGCAATCACTAACCTGCTATTCAGTGGAGTTGGTATGTGGTCCAAGTCTGGGTTTAAGGGTCTCTTTTCCAAGCTTAAAAGGATAAGCATCAAATCAAATGACATTTTGTTTGTCACATACACATGTTTAGCAGATGTTATTGCGAGTGTAGCGAAATGCTTGTGAGTGAGGGTTCACTAATTAGCGGGGGAGTGGGGACCACCCCCTCTGACAGCTTGTCAGGAGCGTCGTAAAAAGTGGAACAAGGCACAGCGGGTATCGTGCTCATCTTCCTTTTTTGTTTGGATAAACGTGAACACTTAACAAAAATAACAAAACAACGACGAAAACCAGTCCTGTAAGGCTACACAGCTATACATGGAACAACTACCCACAAAACCCATGGAAAAACACCCCTACTAAATAGGACCTTCAATTGGAGGCAACGAGGAACAGCTGCCTCCAATTGAAGGTCAGCCCAGTTAACTAAACATAGAAATATATTAACATAGAACATAACCCCAAAAAACCCGAAACACACAAAACAAACACACCCCTGCCACGTCCTGACCAACTACAATAACAAAATGACCCCTTTGCTGGTCAGGACGTGGGACACGCACTTCAAGGCTAGTGCGAGGAGCAGGAACAGTACGTACTGGACTGGGCTGACGCACTACAGGCCTGGTGCGTGGGGCTGGCTTTGGAGGCGCCAGACTAGGGACACGCACTTCAAGGCTAGTGCGAGGAGCAGGAACAGTACGTACTGGACTGGGCTGACGCACTACAGGCCTGGTGCGTGGGGCTGGCTTTGGAGGCGTCAGACTAGTAACGCGCACCACAGGGCTAGTGTGAGGAGCAGGAACAGGACGTACTGGACTGGGCAGGCGCAGTAGAGACCTGATGCGTGGGGCTGGCTTTGGAGACGCCAGACTGGTGACACGCACCTCAAGGCTAGTGCGAGGAGCAGGAACAGGACGTACTGGACTGGGCAAGCGCACTAGAGGCCTGATGCGTGGGGCTGGCTTTGGAGGCGCCAGACTAAGTACACGCACCTCAAGGCTAGTGCGAGGAGCAGGAACATGACGTACTGGACTGGGCAGGCGCACTAAAGACCTGGTGCGTGGGGCTGGCTTTGGAGGTGCCAGACAGGTGACACGCACCTCAAGGCTAGTGCGAGGAACAGGAACTGGATACATGGTGCCTTGACTACACACTGGAGGTCTAGAACGTACAAACTGCACAACCCGTTCTGGCTGGATTGTTACCGTAGCTCGGCACAGTCGGAGTGCTGGCACAGGGCGACCTGGGCTGTGCTGAGGCCGTGCGTATTTCCGCATAGCTCGGTGCCTTCATGATCCGTTGCTCCCCATAATAAGCACGGGGAGTTGGCTCAGGTCTACGACCTGACTTAGCCATACTACCCGTGTGCCCCCCCAATTTTTTGGGGGGGGGCTGCCTCTTGGGCTTCCTTGCCAGCCGTGTTCCCACATAACACTCCCGGTCCTCTCCAGCCTTCCTCCATGGTCCTTCTCCAGCTAGTATCTCCTCCCAGGTCCATGACTCCCTATAGCTCCTTTGCTGCTCCTTTCTCCTCTGTTTGGTCCTCATTTGATGGGTAGTTCTGTCAGGAGCGTCGTAAAAAGTGGACCAAGGCGCAGCGGGTATCGTGCTCATCTTCCTTTTTTATTTGGATAAATGTGAACACTTAACAAAAATAACAAACCAACGACGAAAACCAGTCCTGTAAGGCTACACAGCTATACATGGTACAACTACCCACAAAACCCATGGAAAAACACCCCTACTAAATAGGACCTTCAATTAGAGGCAACGAGGAACAGCTGCCTCCTATTGAAGGTCAGCCCAATTACCTAAACATAGAAATATAAGAACTAGAACGAACATAGAAATATATTAACATAGAACATAACCCCCCAAAAAACAAAACACACAAAACAAACACACCCCTGCCACATCCTGACCAACTACAATAACAAAATGACCCCTTTGCAGGTCAGGATGTGACACAGCTTGCACATTATTAGAACATTTGAGCATTTGGGTTTGGATTCGTTGGAAGCTGCAAAAACGATTTGCAGACATTAATGATCCATCAATACTTGAAGGAGCTGAAAGTGGTCCTATGGACAGATATTCCAAACTCCACTGTGGAGCTTTGCAGCTCCTTCAGGGTTATCTTTGGTCTTTGTTGCCTCTCTGATTAATGCCCTCCTTGCCTGGTCCGTGAGTTTTGGTGGGCGGCCCTCTCTTGGCAGGTTTGTTGTGGTGCTATATTCTTTCAATTTTTCATAAATGATTTAATGGTGCTCCGTGGGATGTTCAAAGTTCCGGATATTTTTATTATAACCCAACCCTGATCTGTACTTCTCCACAACTTTGTCTCTGACCTGTTTGGAGAGCTCCTTGGTCTTCATGGTGCCACTTGCTTGGTGGTGCCCCTTGCTTAGTGGTGTTGCAGACTCTGGGGCCTTTCAGAACAGGTGTATATATACTGAGATCATTTGACAGATCATGTGACACTTAGATTATGTGACTTCTGAAGGTAATTGGTTGCACCAGATCTTATTTAGGGGCTTCGTAGCAAAGGGTGAATACAAACGCACTCACAACTTTTCCGTTTTTATTTTTTTGACTTTTTATGAAACAAGTAATTTTTTCATTTCACTTCACCAATTTGGACTATTTTGTGTATGTCCATTACATGAAATCCCCCAAAAATCTATTTAAATTACAGGTTGTAATGCAACAAAATAGGAAAAACGCCAAGAGGGGTGAATACTTTTGCAAGGCACTGTAAACGCCTTTTCGAGGCAAGCAACACCGAAGCGTGAACGAGAGCACCAGCTGTTCTGAATGACTGTGTGATAATGATCTCGGTAGCCGATGTGAGCTTAAACAGGTCAAAATTCACAAAGCCGCGGGGCCAGATGGATTACGAGGACGTGTACTCAAAGCATGTGTTGACCAACTGGCAAGTGTCTTTACTGACATGTTCAACCTCTTCCTGAGTCTGTAATACCAACATGTTTCAAGCAGACCACCATAGTCCCTGTGACCAAGGAAGTGAAGGTAACCTGCCTAAATGATTACCACCCTGTAGCACTCAAGTCGGTAGCCATGAAGTGCTTTGAAAGGCTGGTCATGGCTCACATGAACAGCATCCTCCCGTATACCCTAGACCCACTCCAATTCGCATACTGCCCCAACAGATCAACAGATGACGCACTCTCAATTGCAGTCCACACTGCCCTTTCCCACCTGGACAAAAGGAACACCTATGTGAGAATGTTTTTCACTGATTTTACGTACGCCTCTAGGAGGGAACGCAACACCCCGCTACATCTCAACTCCCCGTGGGATGAAAAAGTATGGGATCGTAGATGCGGGGAAGGACGACAGAGGCAGAGAAAAATACAGTTTACAGGTCATTTATTCTATAGCACCCAGCACCCAGCAAAAATACAGTTTACAGGTAATTTATTCTATAGCACCCAGCAACAGTCAACAAAGAGCTATTTGAAACAGGCCAGGGCAGACAGTGAACAGATCGCCATACAGCAACTAACTTTGGCCTTCCAGATAGCCTGATTACACTTATTTTTCATTTACCAGACAGGGGGAGACAGGCCAGGGCAGACAGTGAACAGAGAGGGGTGCGTGTGGTGGAGGTGCCTGTACCAGACAGGGGAAGACAGGCCAGGACAGACAGTGAACAGAGAGGGGTGCGTGTGGTGGAGGTACCTATACCAGACATGGGGAGACAGGCCAGGGCAGACAGTGAACAGATCGCCGTACAGCAACTAACTTTGGCCTTCCAGATAGCCTGATTACACTTATTTCTCATTTGCCTGAACGATAGCCTGTCAGCCTGAGTATGCATGTGCCGAGCCTTTCGCCAAATGCAATTCTTGAGGTGGACTAACTCTGCAAGATCACGGTCGAACCAGGGGCTAAACCTGTTTTAATTCTCATTTTCTTTATGGGGCCGTGCTTGTTAACAATACGCCTGAAAATATACAAAAATTATTTCCAAGCGTCTTCGACAGAGCTGATTCTATACCATTTTATACCATTTTACAGAGGCCAGTTCATGAAGGAAGGCTTGCTCATTAAAGTTTTTTAGCAAGAGTCTATGACAAATCAGGACAGGTCGTTTCACTGAGCAACCATTACGAACACAGGCTGTAAAACAGTGATCACTAAGGTCATTACAGAAAACACCAGACTGATACCTACCAGAATTATTTGTGAGGATAACATCGAAGAGAGTAGCCTTTTCTGGGTGTTTGAAGTCATACCTTGTGGAATTGGTAACAATCTGAGAAAGATTTAGGGAGTCCCATTGCTTTAGGACTTGGTCAGGTGGTTTAAGCATGTCCCAGTTTAGGTCACCAAGCAGGACATATTCAGACTTGGTGTCGGGGGCCAGGAGAGAGCTTAGGGCAGGTAGGGTATATGCCGGTGCTGATGGAGGACGATAGCACCCAGCAACAGTCAACAAAGAGCTATTTGAAAGTTTAATGCTTAAAACCAGCAAATCAAATTGTTTGGGGACAGACTTAGTGGAGACAACCGAGCACTGAAGGTGATCCTTGGTAAAGATTGCCACTCCCCCACCTTTGGAAGTTCTGTCTTGCCGAAAAAGGTCATAACCAGAAAGGTTAACATCAGTATTCAAAACACTCTTCCTTAACCACGTCTCAGTAATGACCAACACATCTGGATTGGAGCTGTGAACCCACACTTTCAATTGATCCATTTTAGGTAATAAGCTTGTAGTGTTAACGTGCAGAAAACCCAGGCTTTTACGAGAGCAGAAATCAGTGAAGCAGATATCAGAGCACAAGTCAGAATTGGGGCTAGCAACAGCAGATGGGCCAGGGTGTACATGCACATTTCCAGATATCATCAACTGTAATACAATCAAGGCACGGCATAGTACAGGGAGTGCTCTGCAGTGCTGATTTATGACATCTGAATGTGCATCAGATGGCAACAAGATCATACTGTACAGCAATTTCATGAGGTAACATCGGTACTCTGAGAGTCAGAGTCCCAAGTGTGGGAACAAACACAGTCTGTCCCACGGTTGGGTAAAGAAAGTTTGTAGTCAACAAAGTATGCAGGAGTCATGAGGCAAATAGCAAAATGCTATTTGGAGCTAGCCATTCAGAGTCACTCGCCCCAACAGTGCGTGAGTGCTGGAGGTGAGAGAAAGCTCTGGAGAGAGGGGTGCATGTGGTGGGGGTACCTGTACCAGACAGGGGGAGACAGGCCAGAACAGACAGTGAACAGAGAGGGGTGCGTGTGGTGGAGGTACCTATACCAGACAGGGGGAGACAGGCCAGGACAGACAGTGAAGAGAGAGGGGTGCGTGTGGTGGAGGTACCTGTACCAGACAGGGGGAGACAGGCCAGGGCAGACAGGGAACAGAGAGGGGTGTGTGTGGTGGAGGTACCTATACCAGACAGGGGGAGACAGGCCAGGGCAGACAGGGAACAGAGAGGGGTGCGTGTGGTGGAGGTACCTGTACCAGACAGGGGGAGACAGGCCAGGGCAGACAGGGAACAGAGAGGGGTGCGTGTGGTGGAGGTACCTGTACCAGACAGGGGGAGACAGGCCAGGACAGACGGTGAACAGAGAGGGGTGCGTGTGGTGGAGGTACCTATACCAGACAGCGGGAGACAGGCCAGGGCAGACAGTGAACAGAGAGGGGTGCGTGTGGTGGAGGTACCTGTACCAGACAGGGGGAGACAGGCCAGGGCAGACAGTGAACAGATCGCCACGTGGAATCGAAGCAGCAACGCAGCAGGCAACGGGAGTAGGTGTTACACCCACTTGGTCAATCCAATCAAAGCTACTGTATATATAGCGTGATTTGACATAATTTTATCACCTTCTTGCCTTCTGGCAATGCTGCTCTCAATCTTCCTTTAATGATTTGCTTGTTAATTAGTTGACGTTCAAGCTGAGGTTTTGTAGGTGTAGGGGATACTCCTCTTACGGGGCACCATTGTCACGTCCTGACCAGTATAAGGGTTATTTGTTATTGTAGTTTGGTCAGGACGTGGCAGAGGGTATTTTGTTTATGTGGTTCGGGGTGGTGATTTATATAGTAGGGTGTTTGATTTATTATTTCCGGGTTTTGGTCTATGTTCTATGTTTTGTATTTCTATGTTCTTTCTGGTTTGTTGTATTTCTATGTTTAGGTTGATGGGGGGTTGGACTCTCAATTGGAGGCAGGTGCTTTCTTGTTGCCTCTGATTGAGTCCTATATATGGGTAATTGTTTGGTGTTGTGGGAGATTGTTACTTGTTTTGCCTGTGTGAGCATGACAAGACTGTTTTGTTGTTCGTGAGTTCTTCGTTTTGTTATTTTGGTGTTCTCTTTATTTAAAAATAAATACAAGATGAGCATCCACATTCCTGCTGCGTTTTGGTCCTCTATTCCCGACGACAACCATTTACAGTTGAAGTCAGAAGTTTACATACACCTTAGCCAAATACATTTAAAATCAGTTTTTCACAATTCCTGACATTTAATCCTAGTAAAAATTGCCTGTCTTAGGTCAGTTAGGATCACCACTTTATTCTAAGAATGTTAAATGTCAGAATAATAGTAGAGAGAATTATTTATTTCAGCTTTTATTTCTTTCATCACATTCCCAGTGGGTCAGAAGTTTACATACACTCAATTAGTATTTGGTAGCATTACCTTTAAATTGTTTAACTTGGGTCAAACATTTTGGATAGCCTTCCACAAGCTTCCCACAATAAGTTGGGTGAATGTTGGCCCATTCCTCCTGACAGAGCTGGTGTAACTGAATAAGGTTTGTAGGCCTCCTTGCTCGCACACGCTTTTCAGTTCTGCCCACAAATGTTCTATAGGATTGAGGTCAGGGCTTTGTGATGGCCACTCCGATACCTTGACTTTGTTGTCAAGCCATTTTGCCACAACTTTGGAAGTACACTTGGGGTCATTGTCCATTCGGAAGACCCATTTGCGACCAAGCTTTAACTTCCTGACTGATGTCTTGAGATGTTGTTTCAATATATCCACATCATTTTCCTTTTTCATGATGCCATCAATTTTGTGCAGTGCACCAGTCCCTCCTGCAACAAAGCACCCCCACAACATGATGCTGCCACCCCCGTGCTTCATGGTTGGGATGGTGTTCTTCGGCTTGCAAGCGTCCCCCTTTTTCCTCCAAACATAACGATGGTCATTATGGCCAAACAGTTCTATTTTTGTTTCATCAGACCAGAGGACATTTCTCCAAAAAGTACGATCTCTGTCCCTGTTTGCAGTTGCAAACCGTTTTTCATGACGGTTTTGGAGCAGTGGCTTCTTCCTTGCTGAGCGGCCTTTCAGGTTATGTCGATATGCGACTCGATTTACTGTGGATATATATACTTTTGTACCTGTTTCCTTCAGCATCTTCACAAGGTCCTTTGCTGTTGTTCTGGGATTGATTTGCACTTTTCTCACCAAAGTACGTTCATTTCTAGGAGACAGAACACTTCTCCTTCCTGAGCGGTATGATGCCTGCGTGGTCCCATGGTGTTTATACTTGCGTACTATTGTTTGTACAGATTAATGTGGTACCTTTAGGCGTTTGGAAATTGCTCCCAAGGATGAACCGGACTTGTGGAGGTCTACATTTTTTTCTGAGGTCTTGGCTGATTTCTTTTGATTTTCGCATGATGTCAAGCAAAGAGGCACCGAGAAGGTAGGCCTTGAAATACATCCACAGGTACACCTCCAATTGACTCAAATGATGTCAATTAGTCTATCAGAAGCTTCTAAAGCCATGACATCATTTTCTGGAATTTTCAAGCTGTTTAAAGGCACAGTCAACTTAGTGTAGGTAAACTTCTTAACCATTGGAATTGTCCTACAGTGAATTATAATTGAAATAATCTGCCTGTAAACAATTGCACAAATTGATATCCTAACCGACTCCCCAAAACTATAGTTTGTTAACAAGAAATGTGTGGAGTGGTTGAAAAACAAGTTTTAATGACTCCAACCTAAGTGTATGCAAACGTCTGACTTCAACTGTATGTAATGAGCATTGCTACATAGATGACAAATATAAATAACAGATTACAGGGATAGAAGACAGTCAGAACATGTGGCACATCACATCCGCAGCCCGTCATCAACAAAAGTACAGAGTTTTCCGAAGCGACAAGTTAGATCCATTCTCTCTCTCTTTTTGTATTCATTCAAAATACATTTGCAATTCCACGAGAGCCAACAAGTTGCTAGGCAACACAGAAACAATGTCTCCCATTTTCCTACCCAAAATGCTGTCCTCAATAAATCTTCTTGCTAATTGTCTCTCTAGCCTTTATGAAATGCATGCGTGGCAGGGCCACACTAGCACATCATCCAAATGAAAATATGATGTTGCCCACCTAGTCCAAAGCTGTCAGACTGGAACCCTGGGAAAATTGTTTGCAAAATTAAATTGTAACAATGTAACAAACTCAATTAATTTTGTGTGGGGCCCATAAATTGCCTCTATTCTCCTAAAATAGCCTTGTTTGTTTGCATGTTGTTTAGGCTTGTTTAAATTTCAATGTCAAATTAATCAGCCTTTGCAGGTGCATAAAATGGCTGTTCTTGCTTGACAATAGAATGAGCTAATTGGATTTTCTGTTCTGTCGTTCTTTTCCCTCTGTAATTAAACAGTGGGGCTGCAGATCCCTGACTTTTCAATCTGTTCCTTCCTTTCACAGCTGCTCTGTCTCTCTCTCCAGCAGACAGACCTATTATTTCAAGCGCTCCCACCTTCATTACAATCACAAAAGTGTCACGACAACATGAAACCACCTGTGTCCACCCCCTGTCATACAGACCTGTAGGGTTTGTCCCTGTGCCCCCCCACCCCCACCCCCTTCATACAGGCCTGTAGGGGTTGTCCCTGTGCCCCCCCCCCACCCCCTTCATACAGACCTGTAGGGGTTGTCCCTGTGCCCCGCCCCCCACCCCCTTCATACAGACCTGTAGGGGTTGTCCCTGTGCCCCCCCCCCCACCCCCTTCATACAGACCTGTAGGGGTTGTCCCTGTGCCCCCCCCCCCCACCCCCTTCATACAGACCTGTAGGGGTTGTCCCTGTGCCCCCCCCCACCCCCCCACCCCCTTCATACAGACCTGTAGGGGTTGTCCCTGTCCCCCCCCCATACAGGTCTGTACGGGTTGTGTCCCGCCCCCCACTTCATACAGACCTGTACGTGTTGTGTCCCCCCCACTTCATACAGACCTGTACGGGTTGTGTCCCCCCCACTTCATACAGACCTGTACGGGTTGTGTCCCCCCCCACTTCATACAGACCTGTACGGGTTGTGTCCCCCCCCCTCTTCATACAGACCTGTGCGGATTGTCCCTGTGTCCCGTCCCCCCTCTTCATACAGACCTGTACGGGTTGTGTCCCCCCCCCACTTCATACAGACCTGTACGGGTTGTGTCCCCCCCCACTTCATACAGACCTGTGCAGGTTGTGTCCCCCCCCCACTTCATACAGACCTGTGCGGGTTGTGCCCCCCCCCCCCCCCCCCCACTTCATACAGACCTGTGCGGGTTGTCCCTGTGTCCCGTCCCCCCCTTCATGCAGATCTGTACGGATTGTCTTCATGTGAAATCCACTGGTTGCTACAATAACACTTCCTGATGAATACCCTTCTGACACTGCATTATAAGCACATATATAAAGCCTTATTAACTATGCATAATGGCTTATAAAGCATAACATTGGTGTTAATAGCTGCTCATAAACATCCAGTCAATAGTACTTTACCGATGCCCTGGGATAGCCAAATCCATTGGCCGTCATTGAAATGAGTGAGGAAAATGCTAAGAATTACACTGCGTATGGCTAATGTGCAAGAGCTGTCCAAAAATATAATGTTACTAGTCGGGTATTTGATGTTATTTGGCATTTCAAATTTCACTTAGTGATAACCCAACCATTTCAAGTATTTGTCCAGTATTGCTTTTTTAATGCAGATTTCGTTGCTTGAATGTAATGTGGCTCATCATTATTTAATCAAGCCAAATGGATTTAATCTATTTCATGGCTTGCATGTTAATAGGTCTCTCCCCACTCTGAGGGCTGTAATACTGTTGCTATGCATGAGAGAGAGATAGCACATCTATGTTGTGTATATTTCTCATATGTCCTTGGTTAACCTTCTAAATGGATAAGTCAAGTCAAAATCACAGCAGAAACTGTCTCCTTACATCTCTGGAAGGATATCTTGTCTTTCCCCTCATAATTTTATCAAAATGCGCCTCTGAAGGTGTGAGGTCAGCTAGCTAGCAGAGAAAGAAATAGGATGCTTATGGGACAGCACAGAGGGCAAGGTGGACGTGGACACACTATATGCTATATTAGCCGCCCCCAAAAAAAGAAACAGAGATAAGAATCGTGTGAAGGTCGTGAGGGGGATCTCATTCTCGCCACAGAGATGAGCCCACTGATAATGTCCAGTCCTGTGAGGAGATTATATCTCTTGCTCTCTCCTTTCTTTCTATCCTTTCTCGCCGTGTCTCTATCTCTCTCGGTCTCTCTCTTTCTGTCTCTCCGTCCATCTCTCTCGGTCTCTCTCTCTCTCTGTCTCTCCGTCCATCTCTCTCGGTCTCTCTCTCTCTCTGTCTCTCCGTCCATCTCTCTCGGTCTCTCTCTCTCTCTGTCTCTCCGTCCATCTCTCTCGGTCTCTCTCTCTCTCTGTCTCTCCGTCCATCTCTCTCGGTCTCTCTCTCTCTCTGTCTCTCCGTCCATCTCTCTCGGTCTCTCTCTCTCTCTGTCTCTCCGTCCATCTCTCTCTCTCTCTCTCTCTCTCCGTCCATCTCTCTCTCTCTCTCTCTCTCTCTCTCTCTCTCTCTCTCTCCCTCTCCCTCTCCCTCTCCCTCTCCCTCTGACCTTCATCTCCCTCTCCTTCTCTCCCCATCCCAGTGCCGTGTCCCAGTGGTGTCATAACAGGACTGATCGTATCATGGCCAGTCAGCACCAACGACCCTAAAAGTCCATTAAGGATCCATTTGCCTCATGGTACATGAAACAGGAGGGGGTGAGGGGGGTACAGTGGGGGGATGGAGGTGCAGGGGGACATGGTTTCCTCAGAACACTCTCACTGACATCAGAGAGACACCATTTTGGTGAGTAAATAGGCACTAGAACGAGAATAAATGGGGTTGAATAACCCTTCTAGGTTCTAGATAGCACCTTTGTTTCTAAGTGTATGAGGGACCTTTCTTGATGAATTAATAGGGATTCATTTCATATCCTGTGTGGGAATTGCCTGAGTAGTTCAAAATTGGAGAAGGATTAAAATAGGATTAAAATAGAGAGATGCTTACCACCATGACCACATTGTATTTAATTAAATTAATCATATTGGTTTGGGTTTGTTAGCCTCTAAGTTCATTCTCAAAATGTCCTAAGAATAACAGCTTTTGGAGTAACCCTCAGTAGGTAGGAACACACTCACAGTCCAAACAAATCAATGAACAGACTCTGGATTCTAAAGGTTGTTTATTTCACCTCTACTTTACCAGGTTAGATCTCACTGGAATATACATAATTTTTTTTCAGTCAGACCCTGTACCTAGCATTTCCTTTTGATTTATTTATAGAAATTAAAAAAGGTGAACCTATACAACAAAATTCCATGCCTGCAGTGCATTCGGAAAGTATTCAGACCCCTTGATTTTTTACCACATTTTGTTATGTTACAGCCTTATTCCAGCCTTATTCCAAAATTGATTCAATAGTTTTTTTCCCTCATCAATCCACACACAATATCCCACAATGACAATGCAAAAACTGTTTTTTAAAGGTTTTTGTTGTAAATGTATTAAAAATAAATAACAGAAGTATCACATTTACATAGGTCTTCAGACCCTTTACTCAGTACTTTGTTGAAGCACCTATACAGCATCGAGTCTTCTTGGGTATGACACTCTGTAGATAGTCTGTAGAAATTGACTATCCAAATTAAGTGTTATTGAATTTAATTGCTGAGTAAATTGTTGAATATCCATATTATAAACACTTGGTAAGATTGAAGAACAAAAAGGGTAATGTCTTCTTTCAGTTCACAATGAGTTCAGCCCTGGGGAAATGTGTAGACTGTCCTCCATACCAATGAGGTACAGTGTATTCGGCGAGTATTCAGACCCCTGCACTTTTTCCACATTTTGTTACATTACAGCCTTATTCTAAAATGTATTAAACTGTTGTTTTTCCTCATCAATCGTCACACAATACACCATAATGACACAGCAAAAACAGGTGTATATACATTTTTGCAAATGTATAACACCTAAAAAAACTGAAATATCACATTTACTTTAGTATTAACCCTTTCACACGTACAATCACACGGGGTGTGATCATTCTACAGTGGTCCCTGAAGCGTATGATCACACCTCGTGTGATTAGAACACTCATTTAGAACACTCATTTAGAACGGCCAGTTTCGAATGACGCAACAATCAACATTTGAGCTGGCCACACTTTTTTCAGAAACTATTTACACAAACACAGTCCTTACAAAGTTATGTCCAGAATGTGAGCAGTTTATTTTTGGATGCAATGTTCAGATATTCACAGAAGTATCTATAGCATAACACAATCATCCTAACCGGAAAAATGTAGGCTACATTTGTCCTTGCGCTGAGGAAAGATTGACGCAACACAAGCGGTCATATTTTCTAACTATCGGCTGACATAAACTACACTATGAATTAGCTAATAGCAATTACTAAGTACAATTAATCACATCACGGGTGAGCTCACCGTTGATCAAAATAATTGAGTAAAACACTTTCTAGAAATCGAAAGTAATCCGACGATTCGTTTCAGCGCGCAGCCATGCTTTTTTACCTCACAGAAACCGAAGATAATAAGAGAAGACAAGATGAGTTGTTGAAGGGGTGTGGTCTACCATCATTCACATCCCACATTCACTTCCTGAAGTTCTCAAAAAATGAGTGAACCCTTACTCACCTCATTTTGTTATAGCATCTTTGGTCCGACAGACGATCAAGTGAAACCCAGAATGCATTGTATGTCAACAAACATGGCTCCATACACAAAGCTGGAATTAGCTTAGCTCATCATAATCAGTACAACCTTCAAAACATTATTTTACACACATACTATGCGCCCTTTACAATTTATGCAAAAATCGGAACGCATGATTTATTACGGGTAATTGAAAAACGTAAATAAAATAGTAAATATATCAATAATAGCACACAAAACATTTTCTGATAGTGATTTATTGATACAAATTGCGCGTTTAGGCAGTCAATCACGGTAACCTCTCACTCCCACTCTGAGCCATTCAGTGTTGTTGTTTATGTAACAATCACATCCTGGAATGGAGAGAACGTTCGAACATCACGTGCATAAAAAAACTCACGCTGGGGCGACCGTTAGAGATATTTGGAACTCACGCGTGAAAGGGTTAAGACCCTTTACTCAGTACTTTGTTGAATAACCTTTGGCAGCGATTACAGCCTTGAGTCCTCTTGGCTGTCCTTCTACGAGCTTGGCACACCTGTATTTGGGGAGTTTCTACCATTTTTCTCTGCAGATCGTCTCAAGCTCTGTCAGGTTGGATGGGGTGTGTCGCTGCACAGCTATTTTCATGTCTCCCCAGAGATGTTCGATCGGGTCCAAGTCCGGGTTCTGGCTGGGCCACTCAAGGATATTCAGAGACTTGTCCCGAAGCTACTCCTGCATTGTGTTGGCTGTGTGCTTAGGGTCGTTGTCCTGTTGGAAGGTAAACCTTTTATTAAGGAGTGGCTTCCGTCAGGCCACTCTACCATAAAGGCCTAATTGGTGGAGTGCTGCCAAGATGGTTGTCCTTCTGGAAGGTTCTCTCATCTCCACAGAGGAACTCTGGAGCTCTGTCAGATTGACAATTGGGTCCCGGTCACAACTTGCAGACTTGTTTACGCTGCTGTGCGTCTTGTTGCCGATCTCACTTTGCTACCTGACGGTTTTTACTTTTTCATGACCGTATATTTTTACTTTTTCCATCAACTTTTTCACCCCGGAGGTTTTATCTGGACATGGTTCGTCAGGACTTCAAACAGCCGAAGCTAAGTAACATTAACATGATGCCTTCTAATTGCAGTCGTTGTACTTATAATGTACAGGAGAACGATCGCCTTACGGCAAGGATAGCTGTGCTGCAAGCCTAGCTTTAGACGCAATCGTTAGCCAAGGGCAATTTCAGTGTAGGAAAGGATGAAACAGCGTCTGTGCCACCAGTAAGTACAGATAGTAACGTTAGTATAAACCCCCTCGCATGGTCCCCGCAGCCGGACAACTTTCTCATGGCTTCTGGAGGGAAACGCTGTAGGAATGCTCAACCGGTGTCGCTTATTCAGCCGACAGAAACTTTCAAGCGGTTCTCCCCATTAAGCGAGTCGGAGTCGGAGGCCGAGACTTCTCTGGGCTCTACTCCTCCCGTTGTGGGGTCTGAGATGCCGACGGCTCCCACCATTAGCTCTGACAAATTGAAAACCCTAGTCATTGGCGACTCCATTACCCGCAGTATTAGACTTAAAACTAATCATCCAGCGATCATACACTGTTTACCAGGGGGCAGGGCTACCGACGTTAAGGCTAATCTAAAGACGGTGCTGGCTAAAGCTAAAACTGGCGAGTGTAGAGAGTATAGAGATATTGTTATCCACGTCGGCACCAACGATGTTAGGATGAAACAGACAGAGGTCACCAAGCGCAACATAGCTTCAGCGTGTAAATCAGCTAGAAAGATGTGTCGGCATCGATTAATTGTCTCTGGCCCCCTCCCAGTTAGGGGGAGTGATGAGCTCTACAGCAGAGTCTCATAACTCAATCGCTGGTTGAAAACTGTTTTCTGCCCCTCCCAAAAGATAGAATTTGTAGATAATTGGCCCTCTTTCTGGGACTCACCCACAAACAGGACCAAGCCTGGACTGTTCAGGAGTGACGGACTCCATCCTAGCTGGAGGGGTGCTCTCATCTTATCTACGAACATAGACAGGGCTCTAACTCCTCTAGCTCCACAATGAAATAGGGTGCAGGCCAGGCAGCAGGCTGTTAGCCAGCCTGCCAGCTTAGTGGAGTCTGCCACTAGCACAGTCAGCGTAGTCAGCTCAGCTTTCCCCATTGAGACCGTGTCTGTGCCTCAATCTAGGTTGGGCAAAATAAAAAATGGCGGTGTTCGCTTTAGCAATCTCACTAGTATAAAGACCTCCTCCATTCCTGCCATTATTGAAAGAGATTGTGATACCTCACATCTCAAAATCGGGTTACTTAATGTTAGATCCCTCACTTCCAAGGCAGTTATAGTCAATGAACTAATCACTGATCATAATCTTGATGTGATTGGCCTGACTGAAACATGGCTTAAGCCTGATTAATTTACTGTGTTAAATGAGGCCTCACCTCCTGGTTACACTAGTGACCATACCCCCGTGCATCCGGCAAAGGCGGAGGTGTTGCTAACATTTACGATAGCAAATTTCAATTTACAAAAAACAAAAACAATTACGTTTTCGTCTTTTGAGCTTCTAGTCATGAAATCTATGCAGCCTACTCACTCACTTTTTATAGCTACTGTTTACAGGCCTCCTGGGCCATATACAGCGTTCCTCACTGAGTTCCCTGAATTCCTATCGGATCTTGTAGTCATAGCAGATAATATTCTAATTTTGGTGACTTTAACATTCACATGGAAAAGTCCACAGACCCACTCCAAAAGGCTTTCGGAGCCATCATCGACTCAGTGGGTTTTGTCCAACATGTCTCTGGATCTACTCACTGCCACAGTCATACTCTGGACCTAGTTTTGTCCCATGGAATAAATGTTGTGGATCTTAATGTTTTTCCTCATAATCCTGGATTATCGGACCACCATTTTATTGCGTTTGCAATCGCAACAAATAATCTGCTCAGACCCCAACCAAGGAGCATTAAAAGTCGTGCTATAAATTCTCAGACAATCCAAAGATTCCTTGATGCCCTTCCAGACTCCCTCTGCCTACCCAAGGACGTCAGAGGACAAAAATCAGTTAACCACCTAACCGAGGAACTCAATTTAACCTTGCACAATACCCTAGATGCAGTCGCACCCCTAAAAATTAAAAACATCTGTCATAAGAAACTAGCTCCCTGGTATACAGAAAATACACGAGCTCTGAAGCAAGCTTCCAGAAAATTGGAACGGAAATGGCGCCACACCAAACTGGAAGTCTTCCGACTAGCTTGGAAAGACAGTACCGTGCAGTATCGAAGAGCCCTCACTGCTGCTCGATCATCCTATTTTTCCAACTTAATTGAGGAAAATAAGAACAATCCGAAATTTATTTTTGATACTGTCGCAAAACTAACTAAAAAGCAGCATTCGCAAATGGAGGATGGCTTTCACTTCAGCAGTAATACATTTATGAACTTCTTTGAGGAAAAGATCATGATCATTAGAAAGCAAATTACGGACTCCTCTTTAAATCTGGGTATTCCTCCAAAGCTCCATTGTCCTGAGTCTACACAACTCTGCCAGGACCTAGGATCAAGGGAGATACTAAAGTGTTTTAGTACTATATCTCTTGACACAATGATGAAAATAATCATGGCCTCCAAACCGTCAAGCTGCATACTGGACCCTATTCCAACTAAATTACTGAAAGAGCTGCTTCCTGTGCTTGGCCCTCCTATGTTGAACATAATAAATGGCACTCTATCCACCGGATGTGTACCAAGCTCACTAAAAGTGGCAGTAATAAAGCCTCTCTTGAAAAAGCCGAATCTTGACCCAGAAATTATAAAAAACTATCGGCCTATATCGAATCTTCCATTCCTCTCAAAAATTTTAGAAAAAGCTGTTGCACAGCAACTCACTGTTTTCCTGAAGACAAAGAATGTATACGAAACGCTTCAGTCTGGTTTTAGACCCCATCATAGCACTGAGACTGCACTTGTGAAGGTGGTAAATGACCTTTTAATGACGTCAGACCGAGGCTCTGCATCTGTCCTCGTGCTCCTAGATCTTAGTGCCGCTTTTGATACCATCGATCACCACATTCTTTTGGAGAGATTGGAAACCCAAATTGGTCTACATGGACAAGTTCTGGCCTGGTTTAGATCTTATCTGTCGGAAAGATATCAGTTTGTCTCTGTGAATGGTTTGTCCTCTGACAAATCAATTGTAAATTTCGGTGTTCCTCAAGGTTCCGTTTTAGGACCACTATTGTTTTCACTATATATTTTACCTCTTGGGGATGTCATTCGAAAACATAATGTTAAATTTCACTGCTATGCGGACGACACACAGCTGTACATTTCAATGAAACATGGTGAAGCCCCAAAATTGCCCTCGCTAGAAGCCTGTGTTTCAGACATAAAGAAGTGGATGGCTGCAAACTTTCTACTTTTAAACTCGGACAAAACAGAGATGCTTGTTCTAGGTCCCAAGAAACAAAGAGATCTTCTGTTGAATCTGACAATTAATCTGGATGGTTGTACAGTTGTCTCAAATAAAACTGTGAAGGACCTCGGCGTTACTCTGGACCCTGATCTCTCTTTTGAAGAACATATCAAGACTGTTTCAAGGACAGCTTTTTTCCATCTACGTAACATTGCAAAAATCAGAAACTTTCTGTCCAAAAATGACGCAGAAAAATGAATCCATGCTTTTGTTACTTCTAGGCTGGACTACTGCAATGCTCTACTTTCAGGCTACCCGGATAAAGCACTAAACAAACTTCAGTTAGTGCTAAATACGGCTGCTAGAATCCTGACTAGAACCAAAAAATTTGATCATATTACTCCAGTGCTAGCCTCCCTACACTGGCTTCCTGTTAAGGCAAGGGCTGATTTCAAGGTTTTACTGCTAACCTACAAAGCATTACATGGGCTTGCTCCTACTTATCTTTACGATTTGGTCCTGCCGTACATACCTACACGTACGCTATGGTCACAAGACGCAGGCCTCCTAATTGTCCCTAGAATTTCTAAGCAAACGGCTGGAGGTAGGGCTTTCTCCTATAGAGCTCCATTTTTATGGAATGGTCTGCCTACCAATGTGAGAGACGCAGACTCAGTCTCAACCTTTAAGTCTTTACTGAAGACTTATCTCTTCAGTAGGTCCTATGATTAAGTATAGTCTGGCCCAGGAGTGTGAAGGTGAACGGAAAGGCTGGAGCAACGAACCGCCCTTGCTGTCTCTGCCTTGCCGGTTCCCCTCTTTCCACTGGGATTCTCTGCCTCTAACCCTTTTACAGGGGCTGAGTCACTGGCTTACTGGTGTTCTTCCATGCCGTCCATGGGAGGGGTGTGTCACTTGAGTGGGTTGAGTCACTGACATGGTCTTCCTGTCTGGGTTGACGCCCCCCCTTGGGTTGTGCCATGGCGGAGATCGTTGTGGGCTATACTCGGCCTTGTCTTAGGACGGTAAGTTGGTGGTTGGAGACATCCCTCTAGTGGTGTGGGGGCTGTGCTTTGGCAAAGTGGGTGGGGTTATATCCTGCCTGTTTGGCCCTGTCCGGGGGTATCATCGGATGGGGCCACAGTGTCTTCTGATCCCTCCTGTCTCAGCCTCCAGTATTTATGCTGCAGTAGTTTATGTGTCGGGGGGCTAGGGTCAGTCTGTTACATCTGGAGTATTTCTCTTGTCTTATCCGGTGTCCTGTGTGAATTTAAATAAGCTCTCTCTAATTCTCTCTTTCTCTCTTTCTGTCTTTCTCTCGGAGGACCTGAGCCTTAGGACCATGCCTCAGGACTACCTGGTATGATGACTCCTTGCTGTCCCCAGTCCACCTGGCCGTGCTGCTGCTCCAGTTTCAACTGTTCTGCCTGCGGCTATGGAACCCTGACCTGTTCACCGGACGTGCTTGTTGCACACTCGACAACTACTATGATTATTATTATTTGACCATGCTGGTCATTTATGAACATTTTAACATCTTGACCATGTTCTGTTATAATATCCACCCTGCACAGACAGAAGAGGACTGGCCACCCCTCATAGCCTGGTTCTTCTCTAGGTTTCTTCCTAGGTTTTTGCCCTTTCTAGGGAGTTTTGCTTCTTTCACATGCATTGCTTGCTGTTTGGGGTTTTAGGCTGGGTTTCTGTACAGCACTTTGAGATATCAGCTGATGTATGAAGGGCTATATATGATTTGATTTGATTTTGGTCACCTCCCTGACCAACTCCCTTCTCCCCGATATCTCAGTTTGGCCGGGCGGACAGCTCTAGTTATAGTCTTGGAGGTTCCAAACTTCTTCCATTTAAGAATGATGGAGACCACTGTGTTCTTGGGGACCTTCATTGCTGCAGACATCTTTTGGTACCCTTCCCCAGATCTGTGCTTCGACACAATCCTGTCTCGGAGCTCTACGGACAATTTCTTCCACCTCGTGGCTTGGTTTTTACTCTGACATGCTTTGTCAGCTGTGGGACCGTATATAGAATGGTGTGTGCCTATCCAAATCAAGTCCAATCAATTGAATTTACCACAGGTGGACTCCATTCAACTTGTAGAAACATCTGAAAGATGATCAACGGAAACAGGATGCAACTGAGCTCAATTTCGAGTCTCATAGCAAATGGTCTGAATACTTATTTTAAATAAGGTATTTGTTTTTTATTTTTATATGCAAAAAATTCTAAAGTCCTGTTTTCACTTTGTAATTTTGTGATATTGTGTATAGATTGATGACAATTCTCTTTATTTATTTAATCCATTTTAGAATAAAGCTGTAACATAACAAAATGTGGAAAAAATGATGGGGTCTTAATACTTTTCCGAATGCACTGTATATTAATCTATCTATATCCAAGAGCAGGGGTATTGAACTCTGACCCTACGAGGTATATTAATCTGTCTATATCCAAGAGCAGGGGTATTGAACTCTGACCCTACGAGGTATATTAATCTCTGTCTATATCCTAGAGCTTACTGGTTTTCACTTCTACCTGATAATAAATTGCACCCACCTGGTGCCCCTGGTTTAAATCAGTCTCCAATAAGAGCGGAACAATGACAAAATGTAGAGGAACTGGTTTCTATGTCCAGAGTTGAGTTTGAGGGACTAGACCATGAGTTTAGCTGGATCAGAAACTTAGATCCTATGGATGATTCCCAGCTCATAATAGCTGACCTTTTCCAAGTTTATACAGAGGAGAAGATCAAACACATGTATCATTTTCATCAATACTGCGTGACAGAAGCGACTTGATGAATAAGACATTTAAAGGAATGAAAAATGTGTTATGATCAGTTTTTACTGTAAGGGTAAAACAGAGAGAGAAATGTCAAAAATAGATGCTTTTTTCCCGTCAATTTTTCTTTCCCACTTCAAAGGACACTGTGGCTGATACACCGCTGAGAATATAATAACCGCTGAACCTTGCTCTCTTTATTTTAGCTCAAGGAAAAGGTTGAGGCTCAATGACCTAGTGGGAAAAATTTGTCCTCAAAGCCTCTTGGTGATATTTTTCAAAAGCAGACCAATTTGAAACCTCATTCAGGCTCTACACATCATTAGATGTACCTTTCTCCTCAATAGGAGTTGACAGTTGACATCTCCTTTCAGAGTTGCAGGGCTAAGTCTGCCTTATAGATGATGGACTGAACGGCGAATGTGACTCTGGGCATTGGGTTAAAAGCTGAAAATATAAATCAGTGACAGCCCGTCCATTAGGGTCTTAGGGAAGTGATTGCTCCAAATATATATTTTTATAAACTTCATTTTTTTTTTTACTATATATATATATATATATATATATATATATATATATATTATGTAATTCAAGGATTATGTTTATAATGTCCATAAAAGTGGGGTTAATTTGAGTACATTTTACTGTTTCAAAAAGATATTGTTCAAAACTAGCAGTTCAGTTACAGTACCTACTGCTCTGCCATCAGCAGCTCTGGGTGTTCGACCCATGTTTTCTGGCTCTGCTCTATCAGGTACTGACAGATGGCGCTACACAGACAATTGTAATGAACTTAAATAAATAATCAAGACAGCCATTGGTAGCATGGGACCTGAACCGGACATCCACATCCATCAACAGTCGAAGGACAGAGGGATACACTAGCTAGCGGATCTGGTAAAAAAAAAACGTGGCTCTGTTTCCGATGAAGGTTTTTGTTCCCTGCCGTTAGATGCTAGCTAGCGCACTCTAGCTACCGGCAAGCTAGCATACCGGTAACTAGCTTGATAATTAAGTCTAACTAAAGTTACTGGCAAGCTCATCATGCTTGTGACATTATGCTATCCCCAGTTAGATAATTGGTTTTCTCTTGTCACATCTGTGCTTGTTGCGTTTTCCAGTAGTGCAGTAGTAATTCTGTTTTTAGATGCAGAAGTGAAATAGGTGTATTTATGTTGTTGTTCACTTTACAGTGCATTCGGAAAAGTACTCAGACCCCTTGACTTTTTCCACATTTTGTTACGTTACAGCCTTATTCTAAAATGTATTATCACGGTAATGTGGGGAAAATGGGCTGGATGGAACCAAAGCAAAGAAAGTTAGAGTCCCCTCTCCTACCTTGCCTGCCTATCCACAACTTACCTAATATTTTAGCACCTCCTGGCGCGCTAACCAAAATACAGGGGTTGGTCCGCCCAGGGCTTACCTAGTGTGCATAGACAGAGTAAATACTATGGATTATGCATGCCCGCAGGCCTCTTGCCTAAACACTCCCAAGGTGCATTCCCCTTCCCCCCCTGGGAACAAATGAAACTGAATAATTACTAACTTAAAGTGAACAATGTCAATAATCAAAAACACTAAGTCCTATTGGCATACACATACCTCAGGAGTAAAACTTTCACAGACTAACAACCAACACAGGGCATCAAAGTAGCTCTCTCCTCCTGACAAAGGAACACTGGCTTTATTCAGCTGTAGAAGGAGTTGGTAATTGAAGACAGCTGTTTCCCCTGACGAGAGGGAGGGTACAGAGCTCCAATCATCAATGGGGCCGACCAATCAGCTTCTTGAGGAATCCAGGATTCCATTTCCTGAAATACACACACACACATACAAACCCACAACAACACAGAAACTGGGGAAAGTAACAATTGACTACAGCTCAGCGTTCAACACCACAGTGCACACAAAGCTCATCACTAAGCTAAGAACCCAGGGACTAAACACCTCCCTCTACAACTGGATCCTGGACTTCCTGACGGGCCGCCCCCAGGTGGTAAGGGTAGGCAACAACACGTCTGCCACGCTGATCCTCAACACTGGGGCCCCTCAGGGGTGTGTACTTAGTCCCCTCCTGTACTCCCTCTTCACCCACGACTGCATGGCCAAACACGACTCCAACACCATCAATAAGTTTGCTGACGACACAACAGTGGTAGGCCTGATCACCGACAACCATGAGACAGCCTATATGGAGGAGGTTAGAGAACTGGCAGTGTGGTGCCAGGACAACAACCTCTTCCTCAATGTGAGCAAGACTAAGGAGCTGATTGTGGAAAACAGGAAACGGAAGGCCGAACATGCCCCGATTAAGATCGGCGGGGCTGTAGAGGAGCGAGTCGAGAGTTTCAAGTTCCTTGGTGTCCACATCACCAACAAACTATCATGGTCCAAACACACCAACACAGTTGTGAAGAGGGCACGACAAAACCTTTTCCCCCACAGGAGACTGAAAAGATTCTTAAAAAGTTCTACAGCTGCACCATCGAGAGCATTCTGACCGGTTGCACCACCGCCTGGTATGGCAACTGCTTGGCATCTGACCGTAAGGCGCTACAGAGGGTAGTGCATACGGCCCAGTACATCACCGGGGCCAAGCTTCCTGCATCCAGGACCTTTAAACCAGTCAGTGTCAGAGGAAGGCCCTGAAAATTTTCAAAGACTCCAGCCACCCTAGTCATAGACTGTTCTCACTGCTACCGCACGGCAAGTGGTACCGGAGCGCCATGTCTAGGTCCAAGAGGATTCTAAACAGCTTCTGCCCCCAAGCCATAAGACTCCTGAATATCTAATCAAACGGCTACCCAGGTGATTTGCAATGCCCCCCCCTCCCACACTCTTTTATGCTGCTGCTACTCTCTGTTATCATCTATGCATAGTCACTTAAATAACTATACCTATATGTAGATATTACCTCAATTACCTCGACTAACCGGTGCCCCCGCACATTGTCTCTGTACCGGTACTCCCTGCATATAGCCTCGCAATTGTTATTTTACTGCTGCTCTTTAATTATTTGTTACTTTTATTTCATACTTTTTGAAGGTATTTTTCTTAAATCTGAATTGTTGGTTAAGGGCTTGTAAGTAAGCATTTCACTGTAAGGTCTACTACACCTGTTGTATTCGGCGCATGTGAGAAATACAATTTCATTTGATTTGTTTATGTTGTTATTGAGAGATGCATCTTCAGATAGAGGATTTAACAATTACAGTTTTTTACAATCACTTTGGCACTAATTTGCGGAACCTTGATGTCATTTTTCAAAACTCTAGACACAAAAATGCAAATTTTCCCAAACTCTAACACTTTTTCCAATT
This sequence comes from Salmo salar, assembly GCF_965601325.2. Taxonomy (NCBI): domain Eukaryota; kingdom Metazoa; phylum Chordata; class Actinopteri; order Salmoniformes; family Salmonidae; genus Salmo; species Salmo salar. The sequence goes on along the minus strand of NC_138296.1, from coordinate 82,167,465 downwards.
GCTTGGATACAATACACATAAAGCTAAGATCATTTGTTGATTGAACTAAAATCACCTGTTCAAAATGACACAACTTAACATCAAAGTATTACCATTTCAAAATGCAATTCACACATTACATCTGAGATGACTGTCTATTCATTTCATTACAGTGATCTAACTATCAATTGATACAACTGATAAAAATGATAAGTAACTGTTGCATTACTCTTAATGCATAGTTTTATGGAAACTGACAAACAATATTCCATGTTTAGATCATTAAAGTTTCAGGATAACGAGATCCATTGACACCACTGACTGTGGAATGTGAACCAATTGGACTACATTATCTATGGATGTAATATTTCATCATCATTATTTATCAGATACTGTTTCTATGGTCCCATGTACTACTTTTCCAGACCATTTTTTCAGATTTGACATTACTGTACACTTTTTTAGGTACATCTATCTAGTACTGGGTAGGACCCCCTTTTGCCTGAATTATTCACGGAGTTGTACGTTAAGAGATGCCCTTCTGCACACCACTGTTTTAAACAGCTGTTATTTTAGAATTTGTGGCCTTTCTGTTAGCTTGAATGAGTCTGGACATTCTCCTCTGACCTCTCTCATTAACACAAGCCCCATATACTACCCACCACTGCGACCTGTAAGCTCTCGTTGGCTGGCCCTCGCTTCATACTCGTCGCCAAACCCACTGGCTCCAGGTCATCTACAAGACCCTGCTAGGTAAAGTCCCCCCTTATCTCCACTCACTGGTCACCATAACAGCACCCACCTGTAGCACGCGCTCCAGCAGGTATATCTCTCTGGTCACCCCCAAAGCCAATTCCTCCTTTGGCCGTCTCTCCTTCCAGTTCTCTGCTGCCAATGACCGGAACGAACTACAAAAATCTCTGAAACTGGAAACAATTATCTCCCTCACTAGCTTTCAGCACCAGCTGTCAGAGCAGCTCACAGATCACTGCACCTGTACATAGCCCATCTATATTTTAGCCCATACAACTACCTCTTCCCCTACTGTATTTATTTATTTTGCTCCTTTGCACCCCATTATTTCTATTTCTACTTTGCACTTTCTTTCACTACAAATCTACCATTTGTAACAGGCGTAGTAAGGAGTGGACCAAAATGCAGCGGGTAAAGTGCTCATCTTCTTATTTATTAAAGGAAAGACACTTAACCTGTTGGGGCTAGGGGGCAGTATTTGCACGGCCGGATAAAAAACGGACCCGATTTAAACTTGTTACAACTCTTGCCCAGAAATGAGAATATGCATATAATTAGTAGATTTGGATAGAAAACACTCTAAAGTTTCTAAAACTGTTTGAATGTGTCTGTGAGTGTAACAGAACTCATATGGCAGGCCAAAACCTGAGAAGATTCCATACAGGAAGCGCCCTGTCTGACAATTTGTTCTCCTTCTGTGGCATCTCTATCGAAAATACAGCATCTCTGCTGTAACGTGACATTTTCTAAGGCTTCCATTGGCTCTCAGAAGGCGCCAGAAAGTGGAATGACGTCTCTCCAGAATCTGGGGGAAAAAAAGCAGGAGATTTTGTGAGTGGTCAGGCTGAGAACAGTGACACTGGAGATGCGTGTTCATGTGAATTCTCCATGTTTTTCTTTCTCTCTTTGAATGAATACAACGTTGCCAGTTGGAATATTATCGCTATTTTTCGGGAAAAATCTCATAACAATTGATTTTAAACAGCGTTTGACATGCTTCTAAATACGGAAATGGAATATTTTTTGTCACGAAATGCGCTCGTGCGTCACCCTTCGGATACTGACCTGAACGCACGAACAAAACGGAGCTATTTGGATATAACTATGGATTATTTGGAACCAAAACAACATTTGTTGTTGAAGTAGAAGTCCTGGGAGTGCATTCTGACAAAGAACAGCAAAGGTAATCCAATTTTTCTTATAGTAAATCTGAGTTTGGTGAGGGCCAAACTTGGTGGGTGTCAAATTAGCTAGCCGTGATGGCCGGGTTATCTACTCAGAATATTGCAAAATGTGCTTTCGCCGAAAAGCTATTTTAAAATCTGACACCGCGATTGCATAAAGGAGTTCTGTATCTATAATTCTTAAAATAATTGTTATGTGTTTTGTGAACGTTAATCGTGAGTAATTAAGTAAATTCACCGGAAGTTTGCGGTGGGTATGCTAGTTCTGAACATGACATGCTAATGTAAAAAGCTGGTTTTTGATATAAATATGAACTTGATTGAACAAAACATGCATGTATTGTATAACATAATGTCCTAGGAGTGTCATCTGATGAAGATCATCAAAGGTTAGTGCTGCATTTAGCTGTGGTTTTGGTTTTTGTGACATATATGCTTGCTTTGAAAATGGCTGTGTAATTATTTTTGGCAGGGTACTCTCCTGACATAATCTAATGTTTTGCTTTCGTTGTAAAGCCTTTTTGAAATCGGACAGTGTGGTTAGATTAACGAGAGTCTTGTCTTTAAAATGGTGTAAAATAGTCATATGTTTGAGAAATTGAAGTTATAGCATTTATGAGGTATTTGTATTTCGCGCCACGCGATTCCACTGGCTGTTGACTAGCGTCCCACCTTGCACAGGGAGGTTAAGGTGCACAGACTATACTGGAAACAACCACCCACAAACACAAGTGAAAATGAACACACTTAACCTCTCTGGGCTAGGCGGGACGAAATCGTTCCTCCTACGCAACAGCCAGTGTAATCCCGTGGCGCGATTTTCAAATACCTTAGAAATGCTATTACTTCAATTTCTCAAACATATGACTATTTTACACCATTTTAAAGACAAGACTCTCGTTAATCTAACCACACTGTCCGATTTCAAAAAGGCTTTACAACGAAAGCAAAACATTAGATTATGTCAGCAGAGTACCCAGCCAGAAATAATCAGACACCCATTTTTCAAGCTAGCATATAATGTCACAAAAACCCAGAAGACAGCTAAATGCAGCACTAACCTTTGATGATCTTCATCAGATGACACACCTAGGACATTATGTTATACAATACATGCATGTTTTGTTCAATCAAGTTCATATTTATATGAAAAACCAGCTTTTTACATTAGCATGTGACGTTCAGAACTAGCATACCCCCCGCAAACCTCCGGTGAATTTACTAAATTACTCACGATAAACATTCACAAAAAACATAACAATTATTTTAAGAATTATAGATACAGAACTCCTTTGTGCAATCGAGGTGTCCGATTTTAAAATAGCTTTTCGGTGAAAGCACATTTTGCAATATTCTGAGTACATAGCCCAGCCATCACGGCTAGCTATTTAGACACCCACCAAGTTTAGCCCTGACCAAACTCCGATTTATTATTACAAAAGTTTGATTACCTTTGATGTTCTTTGTCAGAATGCACTCCCAGGACTGCTACTTCAATAACAAATGTTGGTTTGGTCCAAAATAATCGATCGTTATATCCAAATAGCGGCGTTTTGTTCGTGCGTTCAAGACACTATCCGAAGTGTAAATAAGGGTCACGAGCATGGCGCAATTCGTGACAAAAAATTACTAAATATTCCATTACCGTACTTCGAAGCGTGTCAACCGCTGTTTAAAATCCATTTTTATGCCATTTTTCTCGTAAAAAAGCGATAATATTCCGACCGGGAATCTGCGTTTAGGTAAACAGACAAAAGAAAACAAAGCATTCTGTCGACGCGGGCACGCGCCTGAGTCTCACAGTACTGTAACCAGCCACTACCCAAACGCGCTACTTTTTTTCAACCAGAGCCTGCAAAGCCACGATTCAGCTTTTTGCCGCCTTTTGAGAGCCCATGGGAGCCGTAGGAAGTGTCACGTAACAGCAGAGATCCTCTGTAATGGATAGAGATAATCAAGAAGGGCAAGAAATTGTCAGACAGGCCACTTCCTGCATGGAATCTTCTCAGGTTTTGGCCTGCCATATGAGTTCTGTTATACTCACAGACACCATTCAAACAGTTTTAGAAACTTTAGGGTGTTTTCTATCCAAAGCCAATAATTATATGCATATTCTAGTTACTAGGCAGGAGTAGTAACCAGATTAAATCGGGTACGTTTTTTATCCAGCCGTGTCAATACTGCCCCCTAGCCCTAACAGGTTAAATATGGCCTCCAATTAGAGACAACGACAACCAGCTGCCTCTAATTGGAGGTCATTGAAAAACACAACATAGAAATAGAAAGCTAGAATAAACATAGAAATAGAAAATATAGAACATAAATCAAAAACCCCGAAACACACAAAACAAACACCCCCTGCCACGCCCTGACCAAACTACAATAACATTTACATTTACATTTACGTCTTTTAGCAGACGCTCTTATCCAGAGCGACTTACAAATTGATGACAAATAACCCCTTTTACTGTTCAGGACGTGACACCATTCCAGTGTTTTACTTGCTATATTGTATTTACTTTGCCACCATGGCCTTTTTTGCCTTTACCTCCCTTATCTCACCTCATTTGCTCAAATTGTGTATAGACATATTTTTCTACTGTATTATTGACTGTATGTTTGTTTTACTCCATGTGTAACTCTATGTTGTTGTATGTGTCGAACTGCTTTGCTTTATCTTGGCCAGGTCGCAATTGTAAATGAGAACTTGTTCTCAACTTGCCTACCTGGTTAAATAAAGGTGAAATAAAAAAATAATAATAAAAAAAAAATAACAAGGTGTTTTACCCACAGAATTGCCGCTCACTGAATGTGTTGTGATTATCGTACCATTCTCTGTAAACTCTCGAGACTGTAGTGCGTAAAAACCCCAGGAAGGAAGCTGTTTCTGAGATGCTGGAATCACCATGTGTGGCATCAACAATCATACCACGATCAAAGTTGCTTAGATTACGCATCTTGCCCGTTCTAATGTTTGGTCGAACAACATCTAAAGCTCTCTATTCTAAATACTCTATATATTGAGTTGCAGGCAGCCACATGATTCGCT